>NC_063152.1:0-341250 GCF_020921035.1 Rhodamnia argentea | reverse complement strand
TCGGGGACTTGGTTACATTAACTTTTCAATTAATGCCCTTTCGGTACCCGATTTTCATGAAAAATCCTTAGTTTGATGATTTGAATTATTTTTTTTTGGGTTTTCTTTTATTAATGCAATGCTAATGCAATCTACCTATATGACATGTGAGATGTAACGACATGGCAAAAATACGTGACATGGCATAATGACATGGCAAATATGCATGACAGGGAAAATATAATAATTCAAACTAAACTATAATGCTATGCAACGTGGATGGTATTTTTTGGTATACTTTTGTGTATTTTCGGATTCATGAAAAAATAAAGGTAAAAACTACCCTAACGTAAAGTAACATCTAATTTAACTTAAGAAATTGATTTCTAAAAGTCCTAATTTTATTAGACGTTATTTTCATGCAAAAAGTGAAGAGAAATATGATTTAGCTTAAGAAAACGTGACATCTTTTTTGGGATTCTTTAGGAAATTATTTAAACCATGAAAACAGTGAAATTTGAACAAAAATAAACAATATTGCCCATAAAACACCTTTAAATCCGAAATTCCGATTTTTATTCACAACATCCCCCGAGATTAGGGTTAGCAAGTGAATATAGTATAGAATTACCGTCGTCCCTATATACATAGGGCAAACCTTGAAATTCTATTTAGGAATTGGCGATCCGCTCCTTGAGATCGAGGATTTGATATCTAATTCACACATACGGGCACGATCATAGTTCGAGATCGAAATCATGTGTTGCCTTTAATGTACGTTTTCTGAGGGACAAGGCAAATAGGGAGCATGTGTTATGGGCAAGATTGTTTATTTAAGTGCAAATTTTAACAAATAATCAATCACATGAATAAATAAATATGCATAAGGACATAAAATACAAAAGCCAAGGTTGACTGAAGGTGATGCAGCAAAGCAACGTCTCAAAAGTCCTTTGACAGTCAATTAAAAGTTCATTCTTTTATGATCGAAAGGGTTTGTTCTATCAACTTTTAATTACAAATTGATGCACGTTTAGCAAGATACAATAGTATAAGTGCAAGTTATCAACTGAATAAGCATAAATCCACAATCTAAGTTGCCACATGTTACCTTTTCCAAGTTAAAATTCTGCACACGCACAAGTTGTAGATCTCGCCCGATACAGCACCTTTTGCTCAAGACGAACTCCGGATTCACCTAATCTTTTCCAAAGCCTAAAATTCTGCACGTGCGCAACCTTGATGATCCGCCCAAAACAATCCCCTTTTGGTTCAAATCGGACTCCGAAATTGCCAAAACTCTAACACAATGAGTAACTTTGTGAGATCTTCAGAATCAAAACAAAAAGAAGCTCTTTTACCACCAAACAGGGCTGATTTACGTCCGAACAGTGAGTTGGACCAGCAAGCAACTCAGATAAACGGTGAAGGACTTGGGTGGCTTCGGTGAGCTTGAACAAGCTTACGAATTGGGCACGGCACAAAGGATGAATGGGGGTGATCATGCGAGCTTGAAATAACAACCTTAATGCACGAATTTGATGGAGCCCATGCACCAAGACTCAACCCTTTCTTTATATGCGTCGAAATTTTCCAAGGTTGTCGACCTCTCCTTCTCTCTTGTATCTCTCTTTTTTTTTAGTTGTGCGTCAAGAATTTTTTTTCAAACCCTTGTGCGAACATTATATTATATAGGTCGGCACACTGACTCCCTCTCGAAGGCTTTGAATATTTTCTTTCCTTTCTTCCGTGATCGTGCAAATATTCCAACCTATCTCCTCATTCTCTTGGTTTCTTGTTTTACCTCCTCTAGCCATTAATTCACGTGCATAGGCCTCCATTTTTCTACATGAATTGCTGAAAATATAGTCAATTGCTTGCCCTCACCAAAAATTCAGCGAAGATATAAATCTTTTGTCGCTTTACACGCCAATAACCCAATATTTATTCAGCCCATATTTCCTTTTGTCTCATCTAAGAATATATTTGTCTCATCTTGGCCGAATATATGTTATTTGCATATGATTCAATGAAGATTTGCAATATAACCTTCGGCCATGAGAGAAAAGCAATGGGTTAGGCCACATTTCCAATTCATGTGGGTTACGTCCACTTAATTAAATTAAGAACATATAATCAAATTTAATCGATCGCCGCCGATGCAGATAAATGCTAATGCAAATGTGTGAAAATAAAATTGATAAACATTAAATATGTCATGCATGAAAATTATTTTTGGCGAGAACTAAAGTTAATTCTCGAAATATGACTGATTTGAGGAAAACGAAAATTTAGGTGTCAACAAGGTCTGGCTCTGCATCTTCAGAAATATCCTCATCTTCCAGCCATTTACCTCCGCTGGAGAATACTTGAGACAAGGGATTTTCAAACATCTTCCCTCTGGTTTTCCGGATGTCAGTGCCAATAAAGTGGCCACTTTGGTGTCCACGGCGTCCTTAGTCTCCATAATACTTGTTTCAACCTCGGCCTTGACCCGTATCATACTTCACTATTCCTTTATATCCCAGACCAACCTTGTGGTCATTTGAATCAAGAGTTAAAGGATTACGGATCCCCTGGCCGTACTTCCCCAATCCGGTACTAGGAATGAAACCATTTATGAGTAGCACTTTTCCCGCCATAGTTGTAGGTTTTGACAACTCTGGGGTAGCTATTTTTGCATCAGATGGTATATGCATGACGGACACGATGTCAAAGGTGTGATAGCTCAACTCATCCTCCTTTGAAGGCTCAATGCAAGGAACCATTCCTTTTAAGGAAGCGCGACATCCCGTTTCATTGTGAATAGTGACCAGTTGGCCTCGAACCACAAATTTCACCTTCTGATGCAGGGAAGAATGTACCGCTCTAGAGATATGGATCCACGGTCTTCCAAGAAGCAAGATGAAGGCACTAGGAATGTCCAGCACTTGGAACGGTATGGAGAAAGTTACTGGTCCAATGGAGACGTCCAGTTCAATCTCTCCCACCACATTCTTGGAAACTCCGTTAAATGACCGGATAGTGGCTTTGGACGTCTTGATAAGATCTTCGTTTATCCCCAAGCTTCTCAAAGTGCTCGGAGGACAGAGATTAAAGGCTGAGCCGTTGTCAATTAAGACATGAGGTACCTCTTTTCCATGGCACCTTACGGCGATATAGAGAGCTTTGTTATGAACTCGTCCTTCTCTCGAGAAATCCTTGTCTGAGAAAGAAATTTGATCCTTCAAAAGGATGGCTCCCACGAAGTCTCCCAGTTGGACTTCGTTAATGGTCTCCGGGATGTGAACTTCATCTAGTACCTTCGGGAGGGCATTCTTGTGCTTCTTTGAATTTTTGAGGAGATCTAGCAAAGAGATCCGTGCAAGCATTTTTCGAAGTTGATCTACGACTTCATACTCACTGGTTCTTATAACAGATTACAACTTTTCAACCTCTTCCGCGGTTGGAGTTTTCCTTTCAAGCTCCGCCTCCCTCGGAGGATAACATCTTCCGGATGTCATTATGGCGTCAATCTCGCCCATTCCATAATCCCAATTTACCGCCTTTGGGTCATATCCCTCCACGGGAGGCGGTTTGATCTTCATTGGCCTAATCCCATTGTCTCGGCCTTTCAAGACTCCCCATACTTCCTCACGGGGTGAATCTAGTGCCGGCGATTTTTCCGAGGTGGATGTTTCCCAATTATCCACCTTGTTCGGGTCAATCACAAAACGGATCGGGACATCTACCATCCCAATCATCTCATCCTCATGGATGTCTTCAAGATAATGTTCGGGACATGGCCTCACCGGTGTGGCATTTTCCTCGTCCGGATGCCTCTGTCTTTCCCTTTTTACTCTCATGATAATGCCCTCTATTCTCATACCAACATCTACCATGTGTTGTAAGGAGCAGTACGTATATGCATACATACGATCGAAATATTCTGCGGGTAGAGACTTGAGCATGAACTCTAGCATTTCCCTTTCCGATAACGGTGGTTGCACCATTATAGCATGCTTTTTCCACCTCCTTGCGAAGAGTTCAAAACTCTCATCTTCGCATTTTCCGATGCTCAACAGATTGGCCTTGGTGAAGTATCCCCTAATTCCAGCCTCAAAATGTCTCACGAAGTGCTCCGAGAGCTCCTCCCAGCTCGAGACCCAATCTAGGTCGATTGATTGGAACCAGGCCAATGCGATGCCCGTCAAACTATGCTTGAAATTCTGGATTAAGGTTTCGTCGTCTTCATGATGACTAACCATTTGGCGGAGATAATACAAAATATGTGCCAAAAAACACCCAGATCCGTCATACTTCATGCGGAAAGTCATCCTTGGGTTCACGCCTTGTGGCGGAATATTTCTAGCTTGGGTGATTGGCACGATCAAATCTTTCAGTTCATCTACTTTCTTCAAAATGTCATCACCTTGTTCTTGCAACAGAGCGGTCCTTCTATTTTGCATCTCCATGGTCCGCCATATTTCCAGAATCTGCGTACTCTCTTCCACTACCATGGTATTGTTATTGACCACCGATTGTGACAACTCAGCCACCATGTTCGTCAAATGACGCAAGTGGATCTCCAAATTAGCAAGCCGTATATCAAATTCTTGATTCTTCTGTTCATCTTGAGGGATCTCCCGATCCTTGACCTCATCAACTGTCCCCACGGACTCTTCGCTTTCGAGATCATCCATACCACCCCAACCGCCGGGAACTATATCTCCAGAATTAATAAAAAAGCTCGGCGGCGCCGAGTACAGGACTTTGAAGTTATAACCACTGCTATCTTCTCCGAGATTATCAACTATCTCGCCTCTCTCCAAAGCTTTCTGCATGAACCTCTTATCACCTCGGCGAGCTTTTTCAAGGCGGACTTCATACTCGTCTAATTCTTCGATTTGTTCAACATCTCGAACATTCATCAAGTATCCCGAAGGAATTCTCCAGGTCTTTCCTCTCGTAACTTTCATCGTGAACTCCTCTGCCGCCACATTTATGGTCACATAAGTCCCTTTAAAAGCGACGTTTTCTATTCTTCCGATGACGCCCAAATCGATTAGTCGCTCTAAACATGCTTTCTTTTGCTCCCGGGAAATATTTTCTCCTTCCAGGTATTGTACAGCCAACTTCGGGATGTCTTGCATTCCGCCCACATCCATTATGAATTCCAAAGTGTCTTCATCTTCACCCTAAAATATCGCGTTCACCTCAAGATGCTCCGGTAATGGATTATGTTGCACATTTGGTTCATTCCTATCAAACTCTAGGACCTTGCCGTCAATCAAGGCTTGCACCATATACTTGAGAGCGAGACAGTTATCCACATTGTGCCCCCTTTCTCCCATATGGTACACACAAGTCCGGGTCTCATCAAACTCGACGAATCTTGGAGGATTAGCTCTAGGAGGCTCCTTTGCGACCGCTCGGTTTTCCAATAGCATGGGCAGTAATTTGGATAAAGGTCAAGGTAGTGGGGGTAAAAACAGGTTGATTTCTTCTTCTTGGTTCCGATGGTTTAGGAGCGGTCCAGGAAGAAGTTCCTTGGGTAGGGGTAGGAGGTGAGGAATTTTTAGGTCTTGGTGGATTAGGGACAAACGCCACATCGCCTGTTTGCTCCCCGTTATCCCTTCTTGCGGGATATTGGCGCCTAAAAGGTGACTCGGGGATCTTCTTCTCCCGCAACGCCCATTCATGACGTTCTGCCACTTTGATTAAGTGTGCGAACATTTGACACCCGGAGGTGTTTATCTTGTCGAAGTACTCAAAGGGTAATGCCTTGAGAAAGAGATCTATCAGTTCTTCTTCAGGGACGGGTGGTTTCACTTGCACGCCTAAAGCTCTACACCTTTATGCATAGGCACGAACGGCCTCGTTCTTTCCTTTAGCAGTCCTCAAGAGGTCTTCTCTAGTAAGGGTAGTCAGAGTGTTAAACTTGTACTGCCGGAGGAATTCATCAGCTAGCTTATCCCAATCAGCCAACCTTTCAAGTTCCAGTTCAATAAACCATGTCAAGGCTGCCCCAGATAGGCTTTCTTGGAAGGTGTTGACTAATAATGGGATATTATTCGAGAATTGGGACATGCAGCGCGGCTAGTACTTGAGATGCGCCTTGGGATACCCGGTCCCGTTATACTTTCTCACAAAGTCGGGCTCCTTGTAATCAGTAGGAACCTCAATTTTCTCGAACGGTGTAACTTTATCAAACCTTGAAAGTTCATATCCTTGACTCGCTAGGCATTCCTCGATCTTGGCGAGTCTTTTGATTTTTTCCTCTATTTTGAGGGCTTATTTTTCTTTCTTTTCCAGGTCAATCACAAACGGTGAGTCTTTAGGTACCCGCTCTGGATTCAGAGAGGGATTCACGATAGGAGCTGGGTTAGCACCTGTACCATCCGATGAGCTCGGAGGAGCTTGGGAGTTTGGATCAGCGGGGTATCTCTCCCGACTAGTGATCATCATTGCCTTCATTTACGCCACTATTGTGGCTATCATATTCATCTGGTTTTCCAAGTTACCCACACGATGTGCGAGCTCTTCTTGCTCCATTCTTAGTTGGCGTGTCTTGCTACAAGTCCTCGTGTTTATCAATCACATGTTTTTTCATGACACCAATCGGTATTGAGAACATTCAAAAATTTGAAAAGGCTGATCCGTGGTAATTGCATTTTCTATATGTATGCATGAAATGCTCATAAAGGAAATAAATTGCGTTTATTACAACCCGAATTGTTTCAAAGTGTTTAAAAGTCAACAAATATGCAGAACTAAATGGGGGAATGGATCTATCCAAGTCGAGGACGTTTGCATTCTTCTTGCTCCTCTGACCCATCAGAATCCCACAAATATGGGTCTTCTCCCTCTTCTAACATCCAGAGCTCCAGATCTTTGGGAATGTAGGGCTCCACTCCCGGGACATACGGTACTATGCACTCGAGTTCATAAGACTCCACTTCTTCAATGCGAGGAGATACGCACTCAAGTACATATGGCTCGACCAATGATCTGCGATACTCCTTGAACTTCCGAATATACTCCTTGGAGGCCCTATGAATGTTCATCTCATCATCCAAATAATCCGGCCATTCAACTTGTTGCAACGGGGAATTCTTCAAGGCGTGAAGAATAAGCTTGATTCTGGCCCGATAGAGCTTTTTTGCTTCTTTGGTGAGCTTTCCACGTGCCATATCAAATGAGAAGATCCCAAGACAAACATCCGGTGGCACTTGTTGCAAAACGCCAAATTGTCTCACCACGCGAATGGGATAATATGCTACAGCGCCAGTATATCCCAATAGAGGAATAGTGCTATCATCAATAAGTGGGTAGGATTTTTCGAAAATATTTTCTAGTATTTTTCTATTTTTCGAAAATATTAAAAAATGTGAAAAATATAAAAAGTTTTTTCTTGTTCAAAATTGGTTCCTCATGCTTGGCCAAGGTTACCAAACTTGATTTTTCAATTTTTTGATTTTTTTTAAATTTTTAGTGAATTTTAGAAAATAAAACTAAGGAAAACTTTATTAAAAATCCGATGTCAACAACTAGTCCGCTCGAGAGAGATCAATTTCGAGTGAGATTCGACTGAAATACTTCGATGAGACTTTTCATTTATTCAAGGCTTCAAAACGAGCCGGATTACAAGATGTCGCAATTCTTCCCCCCTTACAAATATTTCATCCTCGAAATTTACAACAAAACTTATCTATTCAAACAAATGGGGGTGCAGTTGCCTCATCGTTTCTTCATTTTCTGAGGTTGCCCCTTCCGTTCCATGGTGTTCCCATACGACCTTCACCAGTGGAATTGTCTTGTTCCTCAGAACTTGTTCCTTTCTGTCTTCTATTCGCACCGGCCTCTCCACGTAGGATACTCTTTCATCAACTTCCACGACTTCATGATCCAAGATATGAGTTGGGTCCGGCTCGTACTTCCTCAACATAGACACATGGAAAACATTATGGACTTGGGACAAGTTTGGCGGCAAGGCAAGTCGATAAGCTAACGTCCCAATCCGTTCCGGGATTTCAAATGGACCTACGTATCTCGGGCTTAATTTTCCCTTCTTCCCAAATCGAGATAAGCCTCGCATCGGCGACACCTTAAGGAAGACGTGATCTCCCACCTAGAATTCCAACGGTCTAGGCCGTCTATCCGTATAACTCTTCCGATGACTTTGGGCAGTCTTTAGCCTTTCTCTGATCACTTTCACCGCCTCAACGGATTGCTGAACCATCTCTGCTCTCGTTATGCTTTTCTCGCCTACTTCATCCCAACATACTGGAGTTCTGCAAGCTCTGCCATACAACGCTTCAAATGGTGACATTCCGATACTCTGCTAGAAGCTATTGTTGTAAGCAAACTCTACTAAATGCAGCTGTTCTTCCCAACCCCCTTTAAAATCTATCACGCATGCTCTCAACATATCCTTAAGAATCTATCACGCATGCTCTCAACATATCCTTAAGTGTCCGTATTGTTCTTTCTGATTGTCCATCTATCTGAGGATGATAAGCGGTGCTAAACCGCACTTGGGTTCCCATTGCATTCTCAAGACTTTTCCAGAAAGTGGCAGTAAACTTGGGGTCTCTATCTGACGTAATTGTTCTTGGCACTCCATGCGGTCGAACTATTTGACGCATATACAACTCAGCATACTTTTCCATTGCAAAGTCCTTTCGCATTGCCAGAAAATGTACAGATTTAGTCAATCCGTCGACTATTACCCAAATTGAATCGTGCCCTCTCTGACTCCTCGACAGTCCCATGACGAAATCCATGGTAACATGTTCCCACTTCCACTCGGAAATCTCTAACGGTCGAAGTAGCCCTCCGGGCTTACAATGTTGTACCTTCACTTGTTAGCACGTTAGACACTTAACCACATGCTTGGCCACGTCCACTTTCATTCCATTCCACTAGTAATGTTGGCGCAGATTCCGATACATTTTAGTACTGCTTGGATGCACACTATAACTACTCACGATGAGCTTCGACAAAATCTTTTCCTTGAGCTCCTCATCGTTGGGGACACACAAACGTCCACGGAATTTCAAGATTCCGCCATCGGCCACTTGAAACTCGGGTTTCCTCTTGGTGACATCCATCTCCAAAATTTTTTGAATGTCGGGATCCATTGACTGCAACGCTTTAATCCGCGCCCGAATCTCCGGCTCAATCCTTAGAGTTGCCAGTAGACTTGAGAGATTGCCAACTTCCAACTTAAACTCCGAATCTCTCAACTCTTCCAATAAAGTCCATTCTTTCCCCATCAAATACGCCATGCTCGACTTCCGACTCAGAGCATCCGCTATTTTATTCGCTTTTCCAGGGTGATATAAAATATCACAATCATAGTCCTTCAATAACTCCATCCAACGGCGCTGTCTCATATACAGCTATTTCCGGGAGAACAAATACTTTAAACTCGATGATACCGTGTAAATCTGAAACTTTCTCCCCACAAATAATGCCTCCAAATCTTCGGCGTAAAAACAATTGCCGCAAGTTCCCGATCTTGCGTTGGATAGTTATGCTCATGAAGCCTCAACTATCATGACGCATACGCGACCACCCCGCCATGTTGCATTAATGCACATCTGAGTCCTTTTAGCGAAGCATTGCTATAAATCTCAAATCCTCCAAGACCCGATGGTATCGTCAAAACCGGTGCCGTCGTCAAGCTATGCTTCAGTTCTTGGAAACTCCTCTCGCACTTATCTGTCCATTCAAAGCGAGTTTCCTTCTTCGTTAGCTGCGTTAATGGTATAGCTATCGAAGAAAACTTTTCTACAAATCAGCGATAATACCCCGCCAAGCCTAGAAAACTTCGAACCTCCGTAACGCACGTCGGTCTTGGCCAATTCACCATAGTCTCTATTTTTGCCGGGTCTACCGAGATTCCATTACCGGAGACGATATGTCCAAGAAACACTACCCGATTGAGCCAAAATTCACACTTGCTAAATTTGGTATAAAGAGCGTGCTCTCTTAAGGTCCGTAGAATGATGCTCAGATGATGTTCATGTTCCTCCAAACTCCTCGAGTACACCAGAATATTATTGATAAACACAATGGCAAATTGATCCAAGAATTCTCTGAACACCCGATGCATCATATCCATAAAGGCAGCCGGGGCATTGGTCAATCCAAAAGGCATGATCGTGAACTCATAATGCCCATACCGGTACAGTAAAGCGGTCTTCGGTATGTCCTCCTTCTTAATCCTCAACTAGTGGTAACCCGTCCTTAAATCGGTCTTAGAAAACACCGTAGCCCCTTGCGGATGATCGAACAAGTCATCTATCATTGGCAATGGATACTTGTTCTTGATAGTCACTTGATTCAATTGCCGGTAGTCAATGCATAATCGCAATGACCCATCCTTTTTCCTTACAAACAACAACGGCACTCCGCAAGGCGATGCACCGGGGCGGATAAATCCTTTATCCAGCAATTCTTGCATCCGAACCTTCAATTCCTTCAACTCTGAGAGGGATATTCTATAGGGTGCCTTGGAAATCGGTTCTGTCCCTGGTGCTAACTCAATCACAAATTCCACTTCTCTTTCAAGTGGCAATCCCGGCAATTCTTGGGGAAAGACATCGGGATAATCGCGCATCACGGCTATATCCTCTAGCCTCGGTCCTTCAATCGACGAATCCACCACCGCAACCAAATATCCTTGGCATCCTTCATTTAACAACTTAGTCACTTCCGGTGACGAGATCAGGGGAATCAAGATTCCTCCTCGACTTCCCACAAACTCAAATCTAGGATAACCAATCGGATTAAATTGGATCACCCTGCTACCACAATCAAAAACAGCTCTTTGTTTTCCCAGCCAATCCATTCCAATTATCACGTCATAATCATGCATAGTCAAAACTGCTAGGTTTATAAATTCTTCTATACTGCCAATGACTATCTTACATCTAGTACACCCTAAGGTAACCAATACTTTATCCTTTAAGGATGTAGTTACGTGCAACATTACTTCTAGCAGCTTTAACTCAATCCCAACTAACTCCACAAATTGAGCATATACAAATAAATGGGATGCTCTAGAATCAAATAAAGCATATGCAGCATGATCACATAAGGAGACCGTACCAGTAATCATGTCAGGCGCATTCTCCGCTTCATTGTTCGCTACCGCATACACTCTCCCTTGCGCTAGCGGCCTGTTCCGATTATTCCGAGGAGCAGCCCTTATTTGAGGTCCCGCTTGAGGTCTTTGGGTTTGAAATCGCTGTTCTGGGGCTAGCTCCGGGTAACTCCTTATAAAATGATCAAATTTTCCACATTTGAAGCACGCCCCCGTCCTACTTCGGCAAGGTCCATTCCCGTACCTCCCGCCACAAAATCGACATTCTGATTGGATCGATATACCGATTTTCCATTATTCCTCTTGATCGGAGGGACAAAACGCCTATTTCCCATCATTGGTTTCTTGCCAAACCGGCGGTTGTCCCCGACCGGCATAAACCGTAATCTAGATGCGACAGCCCTCTCTTTTATGTCTCACTCCACCATCTGACCCCGCTCATACAACTCGTCATAGTCTCTCGGGTTCAGCAGGATCAACCGACCGCGAAGCTCCGGCCTTAGTCCGTCCCGAAACCTAATCACTCTATCCAATGGATTCTCTACCATCCTCGGTGAATACTTCAACAATCTTCAGAATTCAGCCTCATACTGATCTATCGTCATATGGTTCAAGCGGAGCTACTGAAATTCTAACATTTTCTGCTCCCGAGCAGTCTCTAAAAAATATTTCCCATTAGAGACTTCCGTAAAGACAGTCTAATTCGGTGTTGTACCCTCCGGGAAAACTCTTCCCCTGGTGGCCTTCCACCAATCACTAGTCGTGTCCCGCAACTAATATACTGCCAGCGTCACTTTTTCCTCTTCGGTGCAACCCAACACCTCTAATGCTTTCTCTAAATCTTCTATCCAAAGAGGTGCAATTTATGGGTTACCCTTCCCGGTAAACTTCGCCGGTTTCAATTTCAAGAATTGCTCTACCAACTGATGCATTTGTCTATTCCCATTGTCATTTCCCCGATTGATATTAACCCCATGGGCAGCAGCAGCAGAAATAAGAACAGCAGCCTCGGCGGCTTGGGCAATAGCGGCAGATCGTTCCCGAGTCCGCCTACCCATGAGATTTCCTATCTCCTCAAGAGCCCTAAGGACTCCATCCACTCTCGGATCTTTTCTAACTGTAGTTATCAAACTAGAGGCTCCCCTAGAACCTCCTCTAGATGCTCCTCTAGAACTTCCTCTAGAACCTCCTCTTGAGCCTCTACCTTGATTTTCCATTTCCATCAACTCTCTTCACAACACCCGAACTAAAATAATTCCGCCAAGGAATTAGAGACCTAAACCATCTACTCGGTCTAGCGGCCTCACACTGCTTAAGACAGTAATTTGCTCGAAGCTAATAATCGTTTCTGGAAAAATGATTCAACAAACAAAATCAAGCACTCAAGACGACAGCAGTCAATCAAGCAGATCACAGGCACATATTCAAATACCCCGCATAATGCGATTAGCTTACGAAAACACCTAGGGTCTCTCTGCCTAACCATCCCCAAGTCATCGCTCCTTATCACTCCACAACTCTTCCAAACTTGGATCAAGCTAACCATGCTCTAATACCACTCCAAACGGGAATGTCACGACCCGAATCCTACGAGCCGTCGACATCCCACCCGGCCACGACTATGTACAGTTCTCCAGGATCCAAGGACCGATAAAATCAAATTTCATGGAAGCAACAACAATCTCCGTTCAATAAAAACCAATAACATTACGATAACTTGGGATGGTAAAAATACATATATGTACCTATATACATAGTTGTTACAAACTGCCAAACCTAGGGCTTCAGGGGCCACCGTATAAGCCCATGACCACCTATAACAAAAAGGCATGTGGTCGAAGCCCGCTACACAACCAAAATACAACTCGCTACAAAAACTATGAGGCCAACTACCCTAATCCTCATCCTCGCTACCCAGCACAAACCCGTATTGGGCTACTAACTCGGCCTCATCCAACTCCGGAGACTACTCGGCATCCAAAGGCTCCACAACTTCGCCATCTTCATCTACAGGTACCGTAGTTACGGGATCGGGCGCCAAAACTTCAGGTGCAGCATCGGGATTCACCACCTCTCCATCCGGTGGTACAGCATTCGCAGGATCGTACTCCCCGACTCCATTAAAGGGAACATTGAAACCACTCAATGGTCCCACGGTCAAGTCCCCGTGGTGGTAAGTCCATGCCACGTATGTCCGAGGCTTCCAAGATAGCTCTCCGGTGTCTACCCAAACTGTAGTACTGTACCTATAATAAACTTGGTCCTCCCCGACAGGATACTCTACTACCTGCGTATCCATGTCCCGAGGAATACCAAACTTCGAGGGCAGAACACTCATGGCTGAGGCGGAGGGTCCGAAAAACAACGAACCCATGACGGGGTGAGATAAAATCTCGATAGGAAAATCTCTAACCCTAGATCGGGTCGCTAGTGCCTCCCGACACAATCTAGGCAAGCAACAATTTCCAACAATTCTTTCCTTTTTACCAAAATTCCACAATTAAATTTCAGAAAATTCTATTCTTTCTCCGAAAATTCTCACACCTTCTCAAATATTCTATGTTACTCCCGTTTCAGCGTTCCATACCTCGGTCCGACAATAAAATATTATACGTACTCCAGGGCCCGTGTTTAACACATCAAGCCATAATATAAATATCCACATTACTCTGAAAATTTCCACGTTACTCCGAAAATATTCCACGCTACTCCGTAAATATTCCACGTTACTCCAGAATATTCTACGTTCCTCCGGAATATTCCACGTCACTCCAAAATATTCCACGTCACTCCAGAAATATTCCATGTTACTCCAAAATATTCCACATTACTCCAGAAATATTCCACATTACTCCGCCGACATCATACATGTTCATAACATTGAGCCTCAAACTTTTATGGAACACGGCTCTTCCTATATATACCAGGGTCTCGGACACAAAGGGATACGACCCATAAATCTCGGTCTCGGACACATAGAAACACAACCGGATTAAGTTTCGGACAATTAGTCGAACACGACTCACTTTGGTCTCGGACGACTTAATTGAACACGACTTTCATACTTTCTCGGTCTCAGACAATCAGACGAATACGGCTCACTTTGGCCTCGGACGACTTGATTGAATACGACCCTCATATTTTCTCAATCTCGGACAATCAGACAAATACGGCTCACTTTGCCCTCGGACGACTTGATTGAATACGACCCTCATATTTTCTCGGAATAGTTCGGGACTACGTGATTCACTCACGTTAGAGAATTAATAATTTAGGATCACCCGATTAATTCACACTAATCCAAAGATTAATCCAGACTACCCGATCAATTTATGCTACCATAGAATCCAATCCACGCCATGCGACCATATTACGCTAATGTAGTAATATAAAAATAACGTACGATTAAAATTATACTAATGTGGGAATTATCGGGGACGAATAAGAATAATTTTCTAGCGTATAATTAATTTACGACTATAGTACTAAACTATAGTAATGCCATATTTAATTTGCACCATGGCATAACAACATTTTGACACATAAAAGTAACCATAGTTAGACATAAAGTAACTATGGTCAAACTTTGACCAAACAATTATCTTGTTGACTTCACTATTCATGGCAAGAACATGGTTTTCTCTCTCTCCTCCATGGAAATTTTCGGCCACCTCCATTCAAGCTCAATCCCAACAATTTCTTCATCAAAAATTTTGCAAATACAAGGTATATTAGCATCCTAACCACCTAATTTAGGTTTAGAAATAATCCTATCTCAAAACTAGCAAAAACCTTCGTTGAACGGTTGCGAAAAGTTCGAAGCAAATGGCGATTCCGGCGGTTCTTGTGCGGCCGGCGACTCGACGACGGTCTAGCAACTTCAAGCGATCCAAAGCGACTCCAGTGAGAGCTCAAAGAATTTTCGGCAATGGAGGGTGAGAGAGAGAGAATTCGGCCAAGTGAGGGAGTCGCTTTGGATCGTTTGAAGTTGCTAGACCGTCGTCGAGTCGCTTGCCGCGCAAGAACCGCCGGAATCACCATTTTGGTGCTGCTTATTCACCGCTTCACCTCTGCTCTTGCCTCCTCCCGTTTGCTGCAGCCTTGGTTCCTCTTTCACCTGCTGGACTTCTTCTTCGCCATCCCGTGTCCAGCCCTGCTACTTATTGGATCTTGCTGATCTCCCTTGTTCCTCTTTGTCTATACTTTTATTTTTCTTCTTGCTAGTTGGTCTGTACATTTACCCCCCCTCTGTTTTGGGGTTTTTTCCGGGCTTGGTTGCCCCCTTTTTTTCCTGGCTTTGGGTGTTCTCGGACCCATGTTTGTGCTGTACTCTCCGGTCTCACACGCTGCATCTCTCCATTGAGTCCTCTACGGACTTACGGGTGTTGTGCCTTTGCTGGTCTATTGCTATTCTTCGAGTGGCCTTCACGGATGCTGCTCCTTCCTCGCACTAGCTGCAACTTGCATGGATTTTATGCTGTTGCGGTTTGCTTCTCAAGTCAATCATGGGACTCTCCTTCTCTGTTGCTGCTGATCCATTGCTCGTTCTTCTAGGAAGCGCCTTTTCTGCTCCTCCCAGCCTTGTCCTTTAGTTATCCGTTAGCTTTAGGTGTTTGGCCGCTTGTTTGGCCTTCATCCACTAGCCCGTTAGGCGATCTGCTACTTTTTTCTCTGGGTGTATTTTGCGACCGGTTCACCGTTGAACTCTCCATGTCACACTATGTGTCATGTTGAGTTCATGGTTTTTGTGACCGGTTTCTTTTGTATCTAACTTTTGGAAGATCAATACATACTTACCTTACCAAAAAAAAAAAAAGAAGGCCAAATAATAATTAATATAGGTTAAGATTAATTAATTGGGTCCACAAAGTCAAGAGGGAAAAAAAATAATTTTCTCCCAACAATGACTAGTCAAACTCGGCCAAAGAGAAAAATGACCAAAATACCCTTCAGTCCAAGTGAAAAATAGGGTATTTTTCGAGGGCAAATGGGTCTTTTCCCATATCCAGTCCAAATCTACTTTTTCGGAACCTCTTTGGGGCGATCCGCGAAGGAATTGCACACATGATGAGGAAACGTCCAAAATTTTTATTTATTGAAATCCATGAAGGTCCGACGTCAAATTCCGAATCTTGATTCGCGATTAATCTCGATCATTAGAATTTTCAGCGTATCTCAAACTAACGTGCGGCTTTTAAGAGTTACGCGTATCGACCCATGATAAAATCACGTTTAAGAATTACTCGAGCCATGGCGACCTTAGTTGTCATTCAATTGTGAGGGTCAATCACTAGTCTCGATGGTCACGATCGTTAGAAAATAATTGAGGGATGTTTGGAACCCACACGAGGTCAAACAGAATCACTCGTAATCCAAGCATAGGTTATTACCCAAATCATTCCTTAATTATTCTAGGATCGGCCTATATTGGTCCAAAATATTCCCTCGACAATTTTCATAGCCAAAGAGTCGACCCAGGATCTAGTTCTTAGATCCACGTACTTAATTTTCCTAGCTAGCAATTCCCATTTGGTTAGTCTGCTCGAGTGAGATTCGACTAAAATACTTCGATGAGACTTTTCATTTATTCAAGATTTCAAAACGAGCCGGATTACGTAATGTCACATGTGCGATGGCGGCGGCCGAAGCAAGGACTCCTTAGTGTGCGTTTGATTTAATATGCGAAAAAAAGAATGAGAAAAGAACAAGAACCAAACGCAACAGCTGGGAGAGAAATAAGAAGCATAAATTCTAGAATTTCCTTCACTAATCATGCTCCTCTGTTGCCACGCACTTGTCTTATTTCCTCTTCATGTTTTGGTTCTCTTTTGCCGTATCTGATGTTGTCCATGGATGGCCCGAGAACCCGAAAAAAAAAAAAACGTGGAAAGAAATCTTGCTTCTCACCCTCTCTAGTAGCTTCTCTCGCTTTCTATGTTTTTGGTGTCGACCTCCCAGTGAAGCTCTCTGGCCATGTATTATAATCAATTGCCCCCCAAAATTGTGAGCAAAGTTATGCTTATATAGGCTTAGATTTAAGGTTTTCTTTAAGAACAAAATTTGTTATTTTCCTAATCTAGAGCCCAAGAGATATATTCAAATCAAATTGCTCAATTATCTATCATTTTCTAACTTGGCATTTATTGCAATTTTCAGCTAATTAATATGTGCAATGGGCTTGGCTGAATTGGTGCTCTTATGGGCTCATTCACACATTTTCAGGACCGAATTAAGACTCATTTCAAATAATGGACATCACACTACAAACTTTATTAATTAAGCTCTAATGGACTAGATTAAGCTTGAAAATGAGTCTAATTAGCTCACAAAAATTTGGCACTCCCTCTAGCCATAGGCGAAAATTTCAAGTTGAGCTTGGTCCGGCCACATGTCGAAATTAAGCTCAATGACTCACCTCTGACATGATTGACAAAAAATAAATATGCAATGCGTGAGAAATTATTTTTGCGAGAATTATGACTAATTCTCATTTTATGCTTAAATAAATGATTTGCTAAAAATCAAAATTTAGGTATCAACACTTGTCTTGGCAAAACTTTCACATGTTTCAAATTTTATTGATTTTGGGGAAATATCATTGTGCAAGGGTCTGTCATCTCTCCTTATATTAGAGAACAATAAAGGGGGACATGAGGCCAACTTTTTTTACACCTCTTGATGGATCTAAAGAGTCCAAAACACCACCATTAAGCAACGTGGTGGCAAATAGTATTCAACAAATTTCGCTAATGATTGTCATATGGCCAACTCTTTTTTCTACGTGGCATGATTTCATTGGGGTAAGTACTAGAAAAGTTCTCAACATATTGCATTAATGCTAATTCAGTCTTAAACTTTTTAATTGGACTAATTTAGTCTCAAGCGTTTTTGCATTTGTACCAATTAAGTCAATTCGACCAATTTTGCTGGAAAACGCTGATGTGGATACCGATCGTCCTACGTGACATGAATTAGCACTAACGGGGACATTTTTAACAGTATTTTATGTTTTGTAATAATTTTTTGGGTTCTTCTTTTGCTTTTTTCTTTTCTTTTCTATGCTTTACCTTTTTGTGGCTAAAGGTCCGTAAGGGCCACCTACCAATCCTCGTTGGCCACAAGCAAGGTCTAGCAACCCTTGCCCTATACGAGGGCATTGCAGTCCTTCATATAGACCCTACGAGGGCCGCAACGCCATCACCTAGTCTGGGCAAGGCTACAAAACTTTTGCCCGAGCCGGGCAGGTGCAACGCCTAGATTAGGGGAGGCCTTTGTCGGCCCTCGGTCAAAAAAAATTTTTAAAAAGAAAAGATTCAAAAAAGATTTAAGATATTCTGAAAATTGTTCACGTCGTTGTCGATCGTGCAACATCGAACGACCGATGACCACATTAGTAATTTTCAGCCAAAATTGACCAAATGGACTCCATTGCTACCAATGTAAAAAGGTTTATGACTGAATTGATTCGATTAAAAGATATAAAATTGAATTTATACAAATGCAAGAGGTTTATGACTTTTTTGTTTTACTTGATTTTGTCATATGGCTCCCATTGGCATGCTTGTCACTGGACACTTCCCTTGAATTTTGTGATTGCCACATGGATGAGATGCGGTACGGTTTCATTTCAATCTAATTTAGTCTAAAGCCTTTTCGCATTTATACCAATTAAGTCAATTTGACCAATTTCTTTGGAAAACACTAACGTGGATGCCGATCGTCCTACGTGACATGAATTAGCGCTAACGTGGACATTTTTAATAGTATTTTATGTTTTTAAATAATTTTTTGGGTTCTTTTTTTGCTTTTTCTTTTCTTTTCTTTTCTATGCTTTACCTTTTTTGTGGCTAAAGGTCCGTAAGAGCAACCAACCAATCCTCGCTAGCCACAAGCAAGGTCTAGCAACCCCGGCCCTATACGAGGGCATCGTAGCCCCTCATATAGACCCTGCGAGGGCCGCAACGCCATCACCTAGTCCGGGCAAAGCTGTAAAACCTTCGCCCGAGCTGGGCAGGTGCGACACCTAGATTGGGGGTGGCCTTTGTCAGCCCTTAGTAAAAAAAAATTTTAAAAAGAAAAAATTCAAAAAAAATTAAAATATCTTGAAAATTGTTCACGTTAGTGTTGACCGTGCAACATTGAACAACCGACGACCAGATTAGTAATTTTCGGGAAAAGTATACTAGAAGTGCCATAACTTTTGTACGACGTTCACTTGATTGCCATAACTTTCAAAACGTTCACTTAAGTGCCATAACTTTTAAAAATCGTTCACTTGAGTGCTATGCTGACCTGGCAATCGGAAAAGCCGACGTGACAGCTAGAAAGCTACCGTAGATACCGGAAAATTTACTGTAGCATGACGAAAAAGTTATCGTAGACGCCGGAAAGATGACGTGGCACGTCGGAAAAGTTACTGTAGCACTCAATTGAACGATTTTGCTCCGACGTAGCACTTAAGTGAACGATTTTTGAAAGTTATGGCACTAAAGTGAACGTTTTGAAAGTTATGACACTCAAGTGAACGCCGTACACAAGTTATGTTACTTCTAGTGTACTTTTCCCGTAATTTTCAACCAAAATTGACCAAATGGACTCCATTGCTACCAATGTAAAAAGGTTTAGGACTGAATTGATCCGATTAAAAGATATAAAATTGAATTTGTACCAATGCAAGAGGTTTATGAATTTTTTGTTTTACTTGATTTTATCATATGGCTCACATTGGCATGCTTGTCATGGGACACTTCCCTTGAATTTTGTGATTGCCACATGGATGAGATGCGGTACAGTTTCAATTTGGAATATCAAGGTGAAGGATAGATCAAGGTGAGGTATATCGGTTTGTGATTTTTGTCATAAAAAATAAATTTGGAGTGAATGTGGCATATTGGTACTAGTTTATGATTTTTGTGTGATGAAGTTCAATTTGGAGTAAATCAAAGTACTGTTTTGAGATTTTTAATGGTATTTTTTCAAATTTTTATAATGATCGTTAACATAAATATATCGGTCAATATTTGTATATTGTGTATGTCTATATCAATCAACTAATATCTAAAATATAAAATGATAAGAGACTGCTCTGATTTGCTAAAATGTGCGTGTGTAAATATCTGTATACTTACTGGTAAAGTTTCTAAATTTTTAGTAATTTCTCAATGTAATGTTTAATTCTCGTAACTCAGAAACCTGGATAGGAGGCTCCAAGTTGGCCGAGTTTGACTCCCCCATCTATGTACAACAACTTACACAGGGCTATTTGTGCATTCCGCAGCAGATCACCTCTTTATTAAATAAACAAATTGCTCAGTATTTACGACTGACGATCTAAAATGCAAGAATTTCTTGAAAGATCAACACCGGATATGCGTCAGTGGCAACCTATTCTCAAACGGGAATTCCACGGTCCAAATGTAAGGAAGCAACATTATCATACAAATACTCCTTTTTTGTCCCTTTCAAAATATTTATCAAAGCCGGTTTCGCTGTTTTTGCAGGACTTTCAATATTTGAAGTACATTGATTTCAGTCACTATAAGTCGCTGGTTCGCATGCCCGACCTCTCATGTACTCCAAACCTTGAGGAATTGGACCTCCACAATTGCGAAAATTTGATAGACGCCCACGAGTCCATTGTATGTTATGACAAGCTACTGGTGTTGAATTTAAGGGAGTGCTCTAAACTTAGTGTTTTTCCAAATGTGCTCAAGTAAAAAAAAACTGCGGGCCCTTGATCTTTGCGACTGCAAAAAGTTTGAAAGGTTCCTTGAAATTCCACACAAGCTCGAAGCACTGAAAGAGCTTCATTTACGAGGGACCACTATTAGAGAACTTCTTGTGTCAATAGAAAATCTTGTCTCTTTGGAGACAATGTATTGCGTGGAACAAGCGATCGAACAATAAATAGACAAAACAAGAAAATAAATCAGATACCATATGTACGTGGTTCGGTCAAAGAGACCTACGTCCACAGGGAGAACGGCAACGAATGTTACTATAGATCAAGCGATACACAGAGATTACAAACCACACTCGAGTTACTCAAACACTCTCGCTATTTCTCAAGCCCCAATTACATCCAAGAATGCACACAGTGTTTAGCCCCTAATTCCTAATGAAATAATCTTTCAATCTCGCAAAGGAATTACACAAATCTAACCTCAAGATTTAATCGGCTTCGACACTTGAATTCTTGATATAATTCCACAAACAAAAGCATAGTTCCGATGTCAAACACTCGTTTGGAAACGGCGCTTCAAGAACTCCCCTTCGTTTTCTCTAGAGATTCAAACACCCAACACCCGTAACCTTAACCACGGCACTCTGAGAGAAAAAAAACGTGCTTCAAGACCTTCTTCTTCTCAACTTAAGGAAACGCAAAACCCACAATATGGCCCGAGGCGTTATTACGTGGGCCTAGAATACTATATGACCCGAGGCGTTATTACGCGGGCATTGAGAGTAATTATATTAACCCGAGATGTTATTACGTGGGTCCGGACTAGTATAATGGCTTGAGGTATTATTACGCGAGTCTGTCCATACGTATTGTAGCCTCGATGTGTTAAATGCGGGCTTTTGAGTAACGTGGCCTTATTAAAGGCATAGTGAGTTGGATGAAAGAACGAAGTTTATTTCTAGAACTTATTTGTGTGATCCACTGGCTGAGCGACAATTTGTTGAGAACTGCTCACCTAGGATGTGTCCGGAGGCACTAGCGCCATAACCTAGGATTAGAGATTTGCTTACTAAGATTTATTCTCACCCCGTCGTGGGATTAACATTTTCAGGTCTCAAGTGATGGATCATGTGATTGCCATGGAGTAACATTGGAAGCCATCTTTGGGAGGACTTAGATATTAAGCTCTATTTGGTTGTAACCTTTTGTAGCCTTAAGAAATTGATAATTTTGTATTGTCTGCTTTGATTATGCAGCCAGTTTGGTGAATATTAAAAGAGGTACCATCCTTCGTACTAAGTCATCTCTGTTTATAATGAAAGGAGTTTTGCATTCGCTTCCGCATGCACATTTCTTTTACATTAAGCTCGAATTTTGATGACCGAGAGATCCTAAGAGACTAAAGAAAGTCAAACGGCCTGGTAGGATGTTCACGTGCCTGCTGGGTTCGGGGCGTGACAGGATGTCTCATTTGAATTTCAGAAAATGCCATCAATTACCCGAGAACCCGGAGCTTCCACCACTTTTGAATTATCTTCCGGCGGATGGTCATGAATTTGTCCGTAGAGGGTTGACCATGGCTGATATTTCCGCACTTAACCAGGTTTCTCTCTCTCTCTCTCTCATTTACTGCAATAGCAGAAAATGCAAGTGGAGGCTTAAGAAAAGCAAACAAATATAAAGTTTGGTCAAACTGTTTATATCAATCGATTCAGTGCGCATTCTCCCATGAGAAATGATCAAAAGAATGTAAAGGATTTTTCTTTATATTAACGTGGTATCCTAGTGTTTTTTAATATCCAACTAATCTTCACTTGATGAGACAATCCAACACTAGCTAATTACTAATTACCCCCGGTATTTTACCGGGCAATTACAGGCTTTTGTTGCTGAGAGTTGCACAATGAAGTGCGCCCATGTGGTGATTTGAACTCTAGCCTTGATCGAGGAGGATGTTTACTCCTTGTGAAACCTTAGGGTTAAAGACATAACAATACAATAACGGAAAGTTAAGTATAATAGTGTGCTATGGCTATGTCGTGTGTCGCACAATCATTGGCTTCATTTTCCTCCCTGAACATTTATTTCGTTAAAGGAAATATCAAAGCGTGTTAATTAAATTGATCACCTTTATGCTCTCTAGGAATAGAACTGAAAAAAAAAATCATCTCTATAGTTAGAAAAAAAGTTGGAAACATAGCGGCATAATTAACTTACATAGGAAATTACCATATATAAAAGGTAATTTACATAAGACTTTTAGTTATTATGTAGCCAAGAAAAATTTTACTAACTTATCGTTTATAGAGGACTCAATTTTCGGCTGCAGAAGTTGTGGAGAATTTTTCACCATGCTTCCCTTGCGTGACTTGTGAACCATGAATAATATGTGCAGCAGCATTGTCGATCATTGGCACATCACTGGTACATCTGTTGATCATTGTTAGGTATAAAGGAAGTATATTATGGCTGTGCAAATGCTCTAGGTCAGTTTCTAATCTTGCTTTTATTGCTGATTTCTATCTACTTTACTCCACTTTGAAGTTGTGACATATGACATTGGCAATCCTGCTTCGTATCCTTTTCTTTAATAAGTTCTTTGTGACTTGGTAGACATTTTCGTATTCTTTTTATTGCCCTAAAGAAATTTACAGTTCTGGGAAGGCAACAAGTTAAGCCAACATTAGTTTGTTCTATCTTATCTATAAGGAAGTTATGCTTTCTGACATGCCGTGGGCACTGTACCCGATAAAGAAATCTTTGTTCTTATTTATTAGTGGCAATTGTCTCTTCTTGCATACGTGAGAGCATGTGCTTGCTAAATCGTGGTATATTGCTTGTGCTTCCAGTTTCATCTGTCTGACGCTGCCATGATCTAACATTTCATGCTTCCTAAGCTTGTTCAGAACTCATTAACTTTATACTCAGACGTTGTTGACATATAAGTTAAACGTAGTGACAAAGGATCTGTTTCATGAAAGCTTTGACTTTTAGAGCCTGAAACTTATATTTATGCTTCTCTTATTATTCTGATCACGAGTCAAAAAGTATTGTGGGAAACACGAAGTAGCTCATTGCCTTTCTGAATAATACATCAAGCAAGTGGACTCATCTTGCGGATAAAGGACCGCCTTGCTCAATTTCCTTGCTTTGGAGCCTAGAAACTAGCTCTAAGTATTGCTTAATTTCGTGATGGCGAGAATGAGAATTTTGTCATAACGGTGAGCAAGGTTCTGATGCAATCTTTGGAAGAGGCAGCTGATTGAGACCCATCCTAACCAGTATTAGTATACAAGTCGTGCACAAATATTGTCTCAATCAGATCTCTGATGCCTAGATCTCTCTGAAGCCAGGTTGCCTGTCTGAATTAAAAGCCTCTAAGAATCGCCCTGTTTTTGGCATAGTCAAGTTTATCTTTAGATGGTGGGTACACTTATCCAGGCAGACACTAAGTATAGTTGCTTAAGTGAACTCAGCTGATCTTCATTATTTTTATTTGAAATTGCCGAGTGAACAAAAAGACAAATTGAGTGATGGGAAACCGCTGTGGAATGAGCAAGACCAGCGACCGGTCCAAGGGCAAGGCACGCTCGGCCAGCGATCGGCACCTTGGCAAGCAAAAAGGGTTAGCTTCTTCAAGAAGTTTTGAGGTTTATTCTTTATCAAGAAAAGTTTTAGCTTCTTCTAGAAGGCTTAAAGAACGAGTCATGAAATAATCCATTATTTTCTAATTATTTTCTAATGTGAAAAATTTTGGGATGTCACAGAGAATGGTGAGAAGATTCGCTATATGCCTTGATCATTGTAACTATTAGAAATAGAGATAGCTTAGTGATCATCAAAATACCGTAGAGATAACTTTCAACATCTAGTTGAGTATTGCATTAAGTAGAGGGAAATCGCATACTTCTTTAACATGTCTACAACAAATGCACATAAATTTACTTAGGCTCAAACAAAATAATACCATATCTGGATTTTTTGGCTTGGGAGCGGATACTTCTTTAACATGGTACCCACACATTACTCAACTCTGAGAATGACACCCCGAATGGGTGGCCATCCTAGACCAACTGTTCAGATGACAGCTTTGATTTCTAGCGTGACCTACTTGGTTAACCTCACGAGCATTAGCATCAACGGAAACCACCTCAATAAAAATCCTATGGCATTCGCAGGCGGGTTGCATTTCGACACGGGAAGTCCTTATAGTATTGTTAATCGAATTGCCTATGATGCCATGAAAGAAGAAATAACCCAATATTTCTTGAGCAAATCCTCTTGGCACCCTAAGCCTTTCAAGCCAGGCAATTTTGACGTATGCTATAGCGCGCCTCATGAGAATTATACATGTCCAACGATGACATATCATTTTCAGGAGCCGATCCTTTCCATCATGCAGAAAATGTGTTTAAATTCTATGAGCGTGGATTTTGTATGATCATCATGCCGATATAAAGTGGAGGACAGAAAGGGCTTGGAGTGTTTCAACAGGCGAATCACCGGTTCTTATTTGACTTTGAAAGATAAAGAGTTTTTTTTTGTTCCAGAAGTGTGTGAAGTCCATTGAGAAGAAAAAGCAAAGGGGAAAGACTACGAAAATGAAACCTAAAAGTTGTGTATGCAGTTCTCTTCTGTATTAATAATTTAATAAAGAGAAACTTTCATCAAGTTCTTTCTTCATAGATGCCCTTGATTTCCAGCTGCAAGGCATCAACTTACGCTGATACATAGGTGAGGTCCCCAATTCCGGTTCGCAAACTCTGAATTCAAAACTAATTATTATTTTTCATAAGACTATCTTGCCCATCTATCCACGGTGGATCTCAAGAGAGAAACTGTTGATATTTTGGAGTAGGAGATTGTAAAATTGAATCTTGTGTTGAAATATGTCTTGAGTTTGAACCGGAACAAAAATATGAATTTCAGAAATAAATATTGAAAGTCTGAATTTCTGCGGACGTACAAAATCAAGAGAATCCGAACAAAATAGAAAGGATATATATATGGACATCAATTTCGTGAACATGCATCAGAGTCACCAGCTGAATTGGAAAGTCCACATGGGACTTTGAATTTGAGTTGGACCATGGGATATTTATTTACGGTGGACAGAAGATAAAAACAAGAAAGAAATCAAGAGGAAAAGATGAGAGAAGATTTTCTTTTCTATTTCCTTTGAAGTTCCGTTCAGGGTTGACCAAATCACATGATCCAAGAGGAAGTTGGCCTGGTCATCCCTCTGTGCCATATACATGCATATATATCTCGTTGGTCTCGACTATTAAAAAAAAATCAAAAGCGCCGTTTTTGAGTGCTTGGCATTGGGTCTTAGTATTATTCATGAGAATTACATCAACTATTCAAATATCGAAGCCGATTAAATCTTGTTATTAGATTTGTGTAATTCTTTTGTAAGATTGAGAGATTATTTTGCGAGAAATTGGGGGGACTAAAAGCTGTGTGCGGTATTAGATATAATTAGGGCCTAAGAAACACCGATAGTGTTTAAGCAACTCGAGTGTGGTTTGTAATCTCATTTGCATCGCTTGTTCTATAGTTAAATTCATTGCTGCTCTCCCCGTGGATATAGGTCCCTACGACCGAATCACATACATCCGGTGTCCGATTTATTTTTTTATTTTGTTTATTTATTGTTCGATCGCTTGTTTCGTGCAATAATTGGTATCGAGCCCAGGCTTGTCGAGTTGAAGTGAATCGATGATGACAAAAGAAGTAAAAGTGAAAATCGGCAGATTTGAGGGGAAACACTTTAGTTTACGGAAGATGCAGATTGATGACTATTTATATCAAATGAAGCTGCACTTACCCCTATCTAAGGAGAAACCGGATACGATGAAGCAAGCTGATTGGGAATTGCTGGATAGGAGAGTGATAGGTGTTATTCGGCCGACGTTGGCTTGTAAAGTTGCGTTTAATATCATCAAAGAGAAGACCACAATGGGTTTGATGAAAGCCTTATCGGACATGTACGAGAAGCCCTCTACGATCAATAAGGTTTATTTGATGCGACATCTGTTTAATTTGAAGATGACCGAAGGTATGTCAATTGCTCATCATATCAATGAATTCAATGTGATCGTTAGTCAATTGAGTTCGATTGATATTGACTTTGAAGAAGAAGTATATGCTTTGATTCTATTATCCCCATTGCACGATAGTTGTAATACTATTGTTACTTGAGTTAGTAATTCCTCTAGGTCGATAAGTTTGATATTTGATGGGATACGAGATTTAATTCTGAGTGAGGACATCTATAGAAGAGAATTTGGCGAATCCGTATCTACTGCTTTAGTAGGTTTGAATAGAGGAAAAGCTGGTGATCGTATTAGCAGAAGTAGTATGAACTCGAATATCTGCAGTCGATCTGGAACCGGTGGTGCTGCCTGTTGGAACCGTGGCAAGTGAGGGCATCTTAAAAGGAATTGCTGTAAGCTGAAAAACGAAATGGGGGCATCTTAGAGTTGAATCTGTAGATGATGTTGCAGCTGTAGTCGATAACTCCGATGGTGACGATAGTATTTTGTCTATCACTAAGAATTTGTTATTTGATGGATGGATTTTGGATTCTGGTTATTCTTTTCATGCTACACCAAATAGGAACTGGTTTGCTACTTATTATTGCTCAAATAGTAGTAAAGTGCAATTGGGTAACAACGTTGAATGCGATGTTGTGGGTGTTGGTGATGTCAAAATCAGAATGCATGATAGTATTGGGAGGACATTGACTAGAGTAAGACACGTTCCCGAATTGAAAAAGAACTTAATTTCTTAATTTCCTTGGGTACCCTAGATTCAGTTGGATGTAGGTATTCTTCATAAGGTGAAGTTCGCAAGGTTGTTCGAGATGCCTTGTGATAATAAAAGGAATCAACCATGGTGACCTGTATAAACTTAAAGGTGAGATATTGATAGGTTTAGCTTCGGAGATATCGGCATCCGTTCGAGAGTATAACGACTGCTCGAGGAAGACCTAGGTGTCTGTGCCAATGCACAAATTTGATGCTGTTGTTAAGAATACGCGATCGAGAGCTTTGATCGACATGGAGACCGATAAGTCAATCAAGCATGTGCGAACCGACAGTAACATGGAGTCCTGCTCGAAGCTAGTAAATAAATTATGCATGAAAAAGGGCATAGTGAAACACCGCATTAGTGCCAATAAACCATAACAGTTTGCAGAATTGATGAGCAAAACATTACTAGAGACAGCCTGTAAAATGATCTCTAGTGCTGGTATGGCTAGGAGAATTCTAGCGGATACGCCTAGTATGGTAAGCTACTTGATGAACAGAATTCCATAGACTACGATCGGATATCAGACTCCCAAAGAAGTGTGGTCAAGTAACGTTGCCGATTATTTTATTTTTAGAATATTTGGTTGCCCGTATTATTATCAAGTAAGTAATGGTAAGCACAATGTAAGGGCAATGTGCATATTCTATGGTTATGCACGAGATAAGTGGGGTTATCAATTGTGATGCCCGAATATAAATTCACCTGTTTGCAACAAAGAAGTTACATTTGACAAGTCTCCAGTACTTCTAGCTATGAATGATTATAGCAGTATTCATATGGATTTGGACAGTGTTTAGCTTGAGGTAGAGTTGCAACTAGAAACTCTTGAGGCATCGAGTACTAGCATGGTAATCGACATAGATGGTTCTTTTAGCGAGGTAGAACCTATAGAGTCAACGGTTTCTGAATCTGCTGATATTGATAAGGTATGTATTCGATCTCCTAGCAGATCTTGATGCAATAGTGGTTTTGCTTTATCCGTGATTAAGGAGCTTATATTATAAAGTTCTTATGGAGCAATTAAAGGTGCATGTGCAATTGACATTCTAATGAGATCCTATTACGACCCGAACCCCGAGAGCCGTCAACATCCCACCCGGCCACGACTGTATGCAGTTCTCTAGGATCCAAAAGCCAACAAATACAACACTTGCGGAAGCAAAAACAATTCCCTGTATAGAAACCAATTAACATCACGATGACTTGGGACGGTAAAACAAACTTATGTACATATATACATAATTGTTACAACCTTGAAACCTACGGCTTCGGAAGTCACTGTACATGCCTATGACCACCTATAACAAAAGATTACGTGGTCGAAGCCCGCTATGCTTCCAAAAGAAAATACTCTATAAAAGCTCAAGAGGCCAACTACCCTAGGCCTTGTCCTCGCTATCCCGTACTATATCATCCCTCACCTCCAACTCATCCCCGTCAAGCTCGGGTGGCTGTTTCGCATCCGATGGCCCTACAACCTCCCCATCTTCTCCTAGTACCATGACCTCGGAGAATAGCAAATCTCCCGGGCGGATCATTCATTGTTAAGGGGAAGTGTCTGAAAAATGAGAGCCCACGACGGGGTGAGATAAAATCTCGTTAAGAAAGCCCATAACCCTAGGTTAGGGCTCTGGTACCTCCAGGCACGTCCTACACGAGCAATTTCCAGCAAATCATCCGACAATAAAAAATTCCACAAATAAATTGCCGAATATTCTATTCTTTCTCCAAAAATTGCTACACCTTCACAAATATTCCACGTTACCCCCATATCGATATTCAACGTCTCGGATTGGAATAAAAAATATTCCACGTTGCTCCAAAGCCCGCGTTCCACGCCTCGGGCTATTGTATAAAATTCCACGTTGGTCCAAGGCCCGCGTTTAACGCATCGGGCTATCATATAAAATTCCACATTGGTCCAAAGTCCGCATTTAACGCATCGGGCTATACTATAACCGGACAGACCCCCGTAATAACGTCTCGAGTCGCTATAACCCGCGTAATAACGCCTCAATTTAATATCTTACGTTTAACGCGTCATGATAAAATAATAAGCACAACCCCACATTTAACGCCTCGGGGTAAAATAATAATGTAGCCCGCGTCATAACGTCTCAAGCTAAAATTCCACACTTCCTCTCAATAATTCCACGTTGAGACCATCTAATCACAATAATTCCTCAATCGCTCATCCGATACCATACGATCACATATATCCTTCCGATTGATCAATCCTCATATCATAATCCTGCTAATTTTTTTAATTAGCAGATTAAGACCACACGATCTTCCCAACTTTCTCCAATAAAATATTAGGTCCATATGATCTTTCCAATTTTTCCCTTCCACAAAATCGAGACTGCTCGATTTAATTATACCGAAGAAATATTCTATCGGTACCACGTGATTCACTCACGTTAGGGAATTAATAAATCGGGACCACCCGATAAGGTCACAATAGACCAATGGCCAATCGGGCCACACGATTAATTTTTGTCGCTATAAAAATTAATTTACGCCACACGATCGAAATCATACTAATGTAGCAATCAATAATTGCCGTACGATCAGAATTCCACTAACATACAATTAATACGTACCATAGAAATAAACTATAGTAACGTAGCAATTAATTTGAGCCGCCTGATTAAATATCATCACGTGTGATTATTTTCCACCACTCGATTAATCTTCACTAAGCAGGAAATAATCTTGGCCGTCCGATCAAGCTTCCTCAACAAGATTCATCCTAGGCCGTTGGATTAAAGCAAGATAAGCTAGATCAAATCCTAGCCATCCAAAACCAATCATGCAATTTTACTATTCATCCAAGAACACATTTCTCTCTCCTCCCTTCATTTGCATTTTCGGCCAACTCCATGAACTAGCACAAGACCAACCCATTTTTCACCAAAATCACTCAATATATAGTCTATTAGCAACCTAGATACCTAATTTAAGGTTAGGGACCAACTTACCACAAATTTAGCAAGTTTTCCGGCAAGAAATTGGGAGAAGTTTTGACCCCAAACCGGCAGCTCTGGCAACTTCTCTTGGTCGGCCAAAACTCAAGCTACTCCGGCATTTCTAGGCGGTTCACGGTAGAGGATAGAGCTCCGGCGGTTCAAGGTGACACCGGCGGTGGCTTGAAGAATTTTCAGCAATGGAGGTGGGAGAGAGAGAGAGAGAGAGATAGAATTCGGCCAAGAGGTGATGAGCAAGAGAGAGAAAGTGAGGTAGAGAGAGAGTGCTCTTGAAAATAAAGAAGAAGAAGGCCAAAAACATAAATTCGTAAAATGTTGGATAATTTTAGGGTCTTCAAAGTCATTTTTCGGCCAAGGGGTGATTTAACCAAAATACCCATCACTCCAAGTGAAAAATTGGGTATTCTTCAAGGGCAAATGGGTCTTTTCCCATTTTCCGTCCAAATTTTTATTTTTCCTGAACCTCTTGGGGCGAACAACGAAGAAATTATACACTGGATGAGGAAACGTTCAAAATTTAATTATTGAAACTCCCGAAGGTCCGACGTCAAATTCCGAAGCTCGATTCGCGATCAATCTCGATCAATTGAAATTTCAGCGTATCTCAAACTAACGGGCGGCTTTTAGGAGTTACGTGTATCGACCCGTGATTAATATCACGTTTAAGAATTTCTCGAGCCATGGCGACTTTAGTTGTCATTCAATTGTAAGGGTCAATCACTAGTCCCGATGGACACGATTGTTAGAAAATAATTTAGGGACGTTCGGAACCCATACGAGGTCAAACAGAATCATTCGTGATCCAAGCGTAGGGTATTATTCAAATCGTTCCTTAAACATTCTAGGATCGATCTATATTGGTCCGTAATATTCTCTCGACAATTTTCATGGCCAAAGAGTCAATCCAGGATCAAGTTCTTAGGTCCACGTACTTAATTTTCCTAGCCAGCCATTCCCATTTGATTAATCTGCTCGAGAGGGATCAACTCCGAGTGAGGTTAGATTGAAATACATCAATGAGATATTTCATTCATTCACAGCTTTGAAAGTGGGTCGGAATTCAGGATGTCACAATTCTTCTCCCCTTACAAAAATTTCGTCCTCGAAATTTACAATCCTCCAATCATCTCGTTTTATGGGGTACTAATGTCTCATCACTACCATGCTTTCCAAAGTAGTTCTTGTCATCACTTGACACTTCGATAACGTCCTTAGCAGCAATGGTTTTCATCCTTCAAAGCTTGTTTCCCTTGGTCCTTAACTGTGTTCACCTTCCTCTTCCCTTTTGACATTCACAAAATCTGTTGGTAGCATGCCCTCAAGTGTTCAAATCACCTCTTCCATTCTCCATTGATCCAAAAATAACATGCATACCTTACTACAATCCAGCTTTTTCTAATTCTGGACTGAAGGTTTTTCCAAAGCATCGTGTAAGACTCATGGCCTTCATCAATTTGCCCTCTATTATCCAAATCGAGTCATAACCTTCTTGACTCCTTAAGCAAGTTCAAGATTACTTTTGTAGTAATCCGCTCTCAATCCCATTCGAAAACCCCCAACGATCATAGTAATCTTTCGATCTTCAAGGTCATGCCTCTTCCTAGCCAGCATGTCTCATCCTTGACCACATGTAAGACCGATCCAACCTTCAGTCCATTCCATTGGACATCATTATTCTCCCCTCAAATTCCGATGAGGTCATATTTTTAGATTCCTCTCTACTGTTGAACTCGTACACTCATCTATTGAACTTCAAGGTTTCTATCCTCAACTTCAAGGTTTCTTTTCCAAGTACTTAGAAGTCTGGATTTCCTCCTTGTTCTATTCGTTTCCACGACCCTTAGAAGTCCAGGTCCATTCATCGCCACATCTCAAATCCTTTTTGACCTTCGGGTTTGATGCTTCAAGTAGCCATCAAACAAGTCAATTGGTAAACTTTCAATTTAGAAGTTGAATCTCTTATTCCTCGAGGTGAGGTCCGTCCCTTCGTTGCCAAATGCAAGACGCTCAATTTTCAATAGTATGCCTCTACTACCTAATTCACCATTCCTTAGCGATAAGGGCATCGCAATCATGACCTTTCCTTCGGTTCCCTTTGGGGCAGTCGATATTTCTAACTTTTGTAGTTCACATAGTTGCGAGGTCAATCCTTGCACAAGCAATACTCCCATCTTCGTAAACAATTTCATCCATTCGTGTTACGTCTCGTCTTTAGTCCTTTTTATCAATGGAATAATTCTTGTGGGGATATTCCTACAATCCGTCTATAATAATCCATCAATTCCGGGAAACTTCAAATTTCAAGAACTTACATCGACCTTAGTCGATCCATCATCACTTTCTACCCATAAAGGATTTATAGGGATCCCTTCTCTCGAACTTCACACCACCAATGAATTTCACCTCATCGGACCCAAAACTCGTACTCTTCATACTTAGCATATAATAATTGTTCCCTCAGAGTCATGCTTCTCGTGACTCCTTAAACGAGTCAGATCATCGTCTTTAAAGATGGTAACAATTAATTCAATTATTCCATGGATACACAATCCGACTATTGTCAACTCTTGCTACCAGGTGTTGATTCGTTTAAACCGTCATTTGTACCATCCACTTAAGAGCTTATACTTTGGCTCTCTATCTTTATAGATTTCCAATTAGATCATGCCGCATTTTATTCATTTTTTTCACTCTTTCCTCGGGAAGCATCAGTGCCTCAATCTCTTTGTTCCACAACTAGCTCATGCGATCTTATCCCCATTTCATTCATTCCACTGAACATCGACATTTCCCGGAATTCAACATTGTCTACAAGACAGTTCCTTAGAACAATTTTATGGGGATCATTTGAGTTCTATGTCTTCTTTCTCAGTCTAGACGTTCAATCTTAGTGCCACGACAATTAGAACTTTCTCTTCCTTCCACATTAGGGTCTCTTACCCTATGAAGGAAACTATACACTTCAGTGGCATTCTTCTACTTCGAATCCACTTTGTCCTTGGAGTCCGCGCTAAAAGTGGTGTTCTTACTCTAGGATTCAGATGCCCCCATACTTGACATTCTCTTTTAATAACCCAGTTATCTTTAGTGACAAGGTTCACAGGAGTCGAGGTTCTTCCTCGGTCTCCGCACATCCACACCTTGTATATCTTAATTGATTAAATCAATTCACCTTGCGATTACAATCCAAGTGCCCATTTTTGCTTCCTCCTCCATCCATGAACATTGTGGGTAGACAAGAATATCAAGTCCATTCCATTTCCTTTCCATTAACGACCATCTCATGATCCAATCGCCCTTTAAAAACGACGCCCTATCCTTTAGGATGATAGCTCGCAATACCACTTCTAGTGGTCTCAATTTAACCTCACTCAATCGCATATAAATCAACAAAGTCGGACCATTGACATAACTTTTTCCACAATTTTTTCCCGTGATAGAGAAGAAACGTCAATCTTTCATTACGGGCCATACGCCAAGGTAATAGCCATTCCTCCCCGGCACATTCTGTGCTCCATAAGTGAAAATTCCTTTACTCGTAATCCATGAACGAAAATTCTCTTACTTATTCCTCTTCCGATCATCCACTTCATTCATTACGACCCATTATCATTCCTCAGAATTAGGAGTAACAACTAGCCATAAAGCTTTCGAATTCCAATCCACGTAGAAACTTCACGTCTCATTAATAGGGTCATTAACCACCTTAGTATACCTAGACAACCTTGAGAACTCTGTCTCACATTGGTGGATTGCCTTCAAATCTTTGCAAAGCTGTTAAAGTTCGGACAATCCTTATTCTCGAGTAACCTTAGAAAGGTACTTTCCATTAGACAACTTGGCAAAGACAATCCAAGTATATATCATGCCTTCAAGGAAAAACCCTTCCTTTAGTGATCTTTCACTAATCATCGACAGCCTCTTAAGGCTAGTAACTACCAGGGTAGTCACTTTCTTTTCATCCGTGCACCCAGAGCCTCTAAGGTTTCCTTACATAATCCCCAATCCAGAGAAAGGTAGTTTTAAATTCACTCTCTCTCCATCGAACTTAATCAATCTCACTCTTATGCATCCTTCCACGAACTTTCTTTCAAACGATTTTGTTTTCCATTCTCTATTGTCTTTTCCACGATCTCTACCATTTACTTTGCTAACAACACAATCAACGGTAGTAGTCTTATCTACTTTGGGCAACAATGACAGCTCCTTCTTAGGTCCGCCTATCCATCGAATTTCAAATTCCTTTCAAGGTTCTCTTGACCCCTTCAACTCTAGGGTCTCGTACAATTTACAAGCTCGGGCCAAACGCTCTTCCAGTGCTCATACTCTCGTGGTTCATCTTTACTCACTTGTCATGATTCCTTTCGGTTCTTGAATCTTCTCATATTTTGCATATTCGAGCCAAATGCTCCTCTAGTGACCATACTCCGGTTGTTCGATCTCATTAGGTTCTTATGACACTTGAACCACTACAATTCCCTCTATGAATTAAAGACTTAAGTCATCTACTCAAGTCTAGCAGTTTCATGCTGCTCATCTCATTATCTATCACTAGAAATCAACCATCCAAAGGTTCTTAGGCAACTCTCAACTAATTGCCCATTGTCTAATGATCCCAAATCATCCTCAAGAGCAACCGCATAACAAGCCAGCCTCAACTAGGTAGTTTTTCAATTAACAATCATATACCGGGCAAGCCTTAGCTTAACCAATGCCAATCACAAGCATCAATTTTCTTCTCGAACGACTCCCGCCGCCAAGTACGAAACTCATAATCACGCCAATCACAGGTGCCCTTACAAATGTCAAGCTACTACAAAATTCAATATGAGGATCAATTTCATACACTACATCTCTTAACCAAAATCGAGCTCAACTTGATACCTAGACTCTCACTTTCAAATTATGACTTGGGTTAATCCTTCCTCCTTGCTATCTTAGAAGCCTGCCAGGAGCCGCTCTTTGTTCGGACCTCTTTGTCCCGGCTATCACTTCCCCCCCATCAGACCTAGTCGTTGCGGGTTGTCCTAAGCCATATTTCTACGGAGAGAGTCCCATTCCACATGACCCATATCATGTTTCATTACGGTTTATAGGTATCCCGTCACTTGTCCCATACCAAGCGACGCTTTATTAAGTCCAATCGTGATAAACTCATGCATGCACATTCATCAACTTTCGTTTTAATGCCACAAACACCTGCACCGCAAGATTATCCTCGTTACTCGACGTACCATAGTCGCTTCCGGATCAATTCTTATCCACAAAAGATCTCTAATTTCACCAATGACCGTCACGTCTCATAGATCCATTGCCTATGTTCTAGCATATTCTTCAAGTCGAGTCATTGACAAACCATAATCATAGTCATATAATCCAACTGACCCTTCACTCAAAAGCAATCCTCTATTAGCCTCAACTACATGTACAATCTCAAAATCCATACTTATGACTCCTCAATTTCCTGCTTGCTCACTTATAAACCTCAATAATATCATCACCCAAGTTTACCAATAAAATAAAATGACACTAGAACCATTATAATACAATACAAGTTCAAGCCTATAATCCTCAAGATTCAGAAATCAATGCCTTATCCTAAGGGTCCCAGTATCTAATCGTCCCCAAGTCATCACTCCTTATTACTCCAAGTCTCAATCTCATTTGATCGAGCTAACCTTGCTCTGATACCACTTAAACGGGGATGTCACGACCCAAACCCCGTGAGCTGTCGACATCCCACTTGGCACGACCGTATACGGTTCTCCAGGATCCAAAGGCCAACAAATACAATACTTGCGGAAGCAGAAACAATTCCCTGCACAAAAATCAATTAACATCACGATGACTTGGGATGGTAAAATAAACTTATGTACATATATACATAATTGTTACAACCTTCAAACCTAGGGCTTTAGAGGCTATCAGACAAGCCTGTGACCACCTATAACAAAAGATACGTGGTTGAAGCCCGCTATGCTTCCAAAAGAAAATACTCTACAAAAGTTCAAGAGGCCAACTACTCTAGGCCTCGTCCTCGCTATCCTGTACTATATCATCTCTCGCCTCCGACTCATCCCCGTCAAGCTCGGGTGACTGCTCCGCATCCAATGGCTCTACAAGCTCCCAATCTTCTCTTAGTACCATAACCTCGGAGAATACCGAATCTCCCGGGCGGATCATTCATTGTTGAGGCGGAATATTTAAAAAATGAGAGCCCACGACGGGGTGAGATAAAATCTCAGCAAAAAAGCCTTTAACCCTAGGTTAGGGCTCTAGTGCCTCCAGATGCGTCCTAAGCAAGCAATTTCCAACAAATCATCCGACAATAAAAAATTTCACAAATAAATTCTCGAATATTCTATTCTTTCTCCAAAAATTACCACACCATCACAAATATTCCACGTTACCCCCATATCGATATTCAACGTCTTAGACAGGAATAAAAATACTTCACGTTGCTCCAAAGCTCGCGTTCCATGCCTCGAGCTATCGTATAAAATTTCACATTGGTCCAGGGCACACGTTTAACGCATCGAGCTATCATATAAAATTCCACATTGGTACAGAGCCCATGTTTAACGCATCAGGCTATATTATAACCGGACAGACCCGCGTAATAACGCCTCAGGTCATTGTAACCCGCATAATAACGCCTCGGGTTAATATTCCGCATTTAACGCCTCATGATATAATAATAAGCATAACCCCACGTTCAACGCCTCGGGGTAAAATAATAACAGAGCCCGTGTCATAACGCCTTAGGCTAAAATTCCACACTTCCTCTCAATAATTCCATGTTAAGAGCATCTAATCCCAATAATTCCTCGATCGCTCATTCGATACCACACGATCACATATATCCTTCCGATCGATCAATCCTCATCTCATGATCTTGCTAATCTTCCCAATTAGCGGATCGAGACCACATGATCTTCCCAACTTTCCCCAATAAAATATCAGGTCCACACGATCTTTCCAATTTTTCCCTTCCACAAAATCGAGACCGCTCGATTTAATTATACCGAAGAAATATTTTATCGGTACCACGTGATTCACTCACGTTAGGGAATTAATAAATCGGGACCACCCGATAAGGTCACAATAGACCAATGGCCAATCGGGCCACACGATTAATTTTTGTCGCTACAAAAATTAATCTATACCACACGATCGAAATCATACTAATGTAGCAATCAATAATTACCGTACGATCAGAATTCCACTAACGTACAATTAATACGTACCATAGAAATAAACTATAGTAACGTAGCAATTAATTTGAGCCGCCCGATTAAATATCATCACGTGTAATTACTTTCCACCACTCGATTAATCTTCACTAAGCAGGAAATAATCTTGGCCGTCCGATCAAGCTTCCTCAACAAGATTCATCCTAGGCCGTTGGATTAAAGCAAGATAAGCTAGATCAAATCCTAGCCATCCAAAACCAATCATGCATTTTTACTATTCATGCAAGAACACATTTCTCTCTCCTCCCTTCATTTGTATTTTCAGCCAACTCCATGAACTAGCACAAAACCAACCCATTTTTCACTAAAATCATTCAATATATAGTCTATTAGCAACCTAGATACCTAATCTAAGGTTAGGGACCAACTTACCACAAATTTAGCAAGTTTTCCGGTGAGAAATCGGGAGAAGTTTTGACCCCAAACCGGCGGCTCAGGCAACTCCTCTTGGTTGGCCAAAACTCAAGCTACTTCGGCAATTCTAGGCTGTTCGCAGTAGTGAATAGAGCTCCGGCGGTTCAAGGCAACACCGGCGGCAACTTGAAGAATTTTCAGTAGTGGTGGTGGGAGAGAGAGAGAGATAATTCGGCCAAGAGGTGATGAGCAAGAGAGAGAAAGTGAGGTAGAGAGAGAGAGTGCTCTTGAAAATAAAGAAGAAGAAGGCCAAAAACATAAATTAATAAAATGTTGGATAATTTTGGGGTCTTCAAAGTCAATTTTCGGCCAAGGGATGATTTGACCAAAATACCCATCGATCCAAGTGAAAAATTGGGTATTCTTCAGGGCAAATGAGTCTTTTCCCATTTCCAATCCAAATTTTTATTTTTCCTAAACCTCTTGGGGCGAACCGCGAAGAAATTAATCACTGGATGAGGAAACATCCAAAATTTAATTATTGAAACTCTTGAGGGTTCAACGTTAAATTACGAAGCTTGATTCGCGATCAATCTCGATCAATTGAAATTTCAGCGTATCTCAAACTAACGGGGGGCTTTTAGGAGTTACGCGTATCGACCCGTGATTAATATCACGTTTAAGAATTTCTCGAGCCATGGCGACTTTGGTTGTCATTCAATTGCGATGGTCAATCACTAGTCCCGATTGACACGATCGTTAGAAAATAATTTAGGGACTTTCGGAACCCATACGAGGTCAAACGGAATCACTCGTGATCCAAGGGTAGGGTATTATCCAAATCGTTCCTTAATCATTCTAGGATCGACCCATATTGGTCCAGAATATTCCCTCGACAATTTTCATGGCCAAAAAGTCAATCCATGATCAAGTTCTTAGGTCCACCTACTTGATTTTCCTAGCTAGCCATTCCCATTCGGTTAGTCTACTCGAGAGGGAACAACTCCGAGTGAGGCTAGACCGAATACATCAATGAGATATTCCATTCATTCATAGCTTCGAAAGTGGGTCGGAATTCGGGATGTCACGGATCCTCGGTCATGGCGAAGTTCAACCGCAGCTTGGACTTGGATGACATATGTGATAGTTGAGCCCATGGGGGCTGTGGGAGAGTAGCGATGATGTTCGAAGTTCAAGCGAAGCGATTGTCACTAGGTTTAAACATCAAGTCATGGTGGAGATTGTTGAAAATATGTCTCAAGTTTAAGCCCATAACGAAAATATGAATTTCGAAAATAAATATTTAAAGTCCAAATTTCTGTAGGCATATGAAATCAAGAGAATCCAAACAAAATAGAAAGGATATATATGGACATAAATTACTTGAACATGCATCAGTCATTGGCTGAATTGGAAAGTCCACATGGGACTTTGAATTTGAGTTGGACCATGGGATATTTATTTACGGTGGACACAAGATAACAACAAGAAAGAAATCAAGAGGAAAAGATGAGAGAAGATTTGCTTTTCTATTTCTTTCGAAGTTCCGTGCGGGGTTGACCAAATCACATGATCCAAGAGGAAGTCGGCCTGGTCGTCCCTCCGTGCCATATACACGCACATATATATATATATATATATTATCTTGTTGGTCTCGACTCAATATCATATCAATATCAACATCACATTTATCCCAAAATAGTTGGGGTCGACAATCGATGAACCAAAAAAAAAAAAAAAAAAAGAAGGGAAACCGATTGAGGAAAAAAGTAATTATATACAAATAGAAATAAATATATAAAAATAAAAATATATAAATATATAGAGAAAAAAGACTAAAAAGGACAATCTAAAACATGGGAATTCCGCCTTCCACAATGCTAATAGCTTGCCTCCACTCTGTCCTAAAATAAACCGTACACCAATCTATTTCCTACCTCATTAAATCTTGTTTTGCTACTTTTCCTCGGGTAAGTTTTGACTGACCTCTTCCTTTCTTCATATCATGTTCTTGATAACAAACTTCTGTTCTTATCGGAGCATCTAGGGATCTTCAAAGAATATGCCCAAACCATCTCAATCTATGTTCTCTCATCTTTTCCGCCATCGGTATTGCTCTAACTTTTGGTCGAATATCTTCATTTCTCATCTTATCCATCCTTGTATGAGCACACATCCACCTTAATATTCTCATTTCTGCTATTTCCATTTTATGCTCATGTTGCCTCTGTACTGGCCAACATTTAGCTCCGTATAGCATTACGGGCCTTGCTGTTGTTCTATAAAATTTTCCTTTTAGCTTAAGAGGGATTTTGCAATCGAACAAAAACCCTAATGCATTACGCCATTTCATCTAACGTGCTCCGATTCTATGGCTTACATCCTCATCAATATCTCCCCCTTTTTTTTAATAGTCTTGATTATTAAAAAAAATGGAAGAAAGTTTTTGAGTACTTGGCATTGGGTCTTCGTATTGTTCGTGAGAATTACATCAACTATTCAAGTGTCGAAGCCAATTAAATCTTGTTATTAGATTTGTGTAATTCTTTTGCGAGCAATTGGATGGGCTAAATACTATGCGCGTTATTGGATGTAATTGGGGCTTGGGAAATACTGATAGTGTTTGAGCGACTTGAGTGTGGTTTGTAATCCGCTTTCTGTCGCTTGTTCTATAGTGAAATTCGTTGCTGCTCTCCCCGTGGACGTAAGTTTTTACGACCGAACTACATACATCCGGTGTTTGATTTATTTTCTTATTTTGTATATTTATTGTTCAATCGCTTATTTTGTGTAACATCTTGCTTGGTGTTTATTAAAATTTATTATCTCTATAAAGCAGTAAAAGAACATCCTTCATACCAATCGCAGAACACGTGCACTCTTTTTCCTCTAATCTATTTCTCTCAATCTCTCAACCTAAAGCCCTCACAACGTGAAGCTTCTTCCCTTTATCATTTTAGCATGCGAAGAAAACAACTCTTAACAACAAAAAAAGTTTTCATGGACTTGTAAACCGCCTCTAGCTTGAATGTCGTGGGATGGATCCATCACCTCCTAACACCCACGCAAGTGGAGTTCACATATTTGATCGATAACAACTCGTTAAGCACGTCTCAATCTCTCATTGCGTGATATACACGGACTTCCACAGGTTCACGCGCTTGCACACGCCAAACGCCCACGTTTCTGCTGACAACATTGATGACGTCACCAACCATGCCAGCTCACTGCCACGTCATCACTGACCATTGTTGACCGTGTGAACTCGTTGATCGATTCAATCGGCCTGTCCTAACGCTTATAAACATCATAAATCCAAAAGAGAACAATAGTGAAATCAAATGGCCTATAGAATCGGAATTGGAAAAAAATCATTTAATCGCTTAGATAAACAATTATATCAAGTTGTATGTATCGAAAGGACGCTAATTAGATGATTAGAATAATTAAATCCTTGAACTTAGTAAATCTCTTGGTTGCATAGAAAACAAGAAACTCCCATGTATCGTTTGGTTTCTAGTCGATCCCGAAAGGCTAGTGGCGACTCCTATAATCTCTTAGGATTAATCAAACTCATAATGAGATACGACGTTGCGCGAGGTATATACATATACTACTATAGGAAATCTCATGATATGAGGATTTAACCAAGGAATGTTGTACAGAAAGTGTGATGTCGAATATGCTAACTCTTTCCCGTGTGTATCTCAATTCTCAAGCCTTGAACTTTTTTATTTGCAATCAACCTAAAAAAATAAGCGGTTTTGACTCTAGAAAGGGAAGAACATAGATGCTTAGACTTTATGGTGAATTTTTGGAATTCAACTCTCAAAAGTATAAATGAAGAATTTGCCAAAGACGCTCGAGTGATTATGTCATATGTTTTAGCAATGTTTTGGTTTTCAAGTTTATTGAATTAAAGGAGTCGCGACTAATTGAAGGATTCCAAATACTTTATGTTGAAGATTGATGACGTACACGATGAGGCTATGATCCAAATTTGATGCATATGGTAGTGCAGAAGTATGGCTTCGTTTTTTTTTTTTTTTTTGGATAATAACATAGATCGTAGAGGGGGCCATTTGGGCCCGTGGGCCCGGAACCGGCGGTTCCGGGCCGGTTCGAACCGTGATATTAAAATAATAAAAATAAAAAAAAAGAGGCGGGCCGGGGCGAGAGCCGTTGGGCTCTCGCCCGGGCCCCCCTCCCTTTGGGCCGTTGCTTGTTAAAAAAAAATAATTAAAAATAATTCTTGCCTATAAATACATATGCTCCTCCATTCATTTTTGTCACAAATTCTACGAACAATCTCTCGAATTCTCTCTAAAATCCTCTCAAATCGCTCAAATTCTCCCAATTCTCTCGATCCCGACTCAATTCTCTCAATCGGATTTCCGATCAATTCTCTCAAAAATGGCAAGTGGAAGCAGAAATGCTGACAATGGCAAGATGACTATGGGAGATTCCGAGTATCCCATTCCCGAATATGATCCTCGTGAGTATGCAAGTTGGGAAGACAACGACGATAATATCAACTATGTCCCGATTCCGAACGTCGAGCACATCCCAACACAAGAAAGTCTTCATCCTCCCACCGGTGTCGAAGAAACGTCAACGGCAAATGAGCCGGAACGGAAGGGCCGAGATAATACATCGGACTTATGGCTACACTTCGACAAGGTACGTGATGAAGTCGAAGGTAAGTATAATATAAAATGTAAATATTGTTCGCAAACATATAAATTTACGAAAGGAGACGGCTACGGAACATTCCGTCGGCATTTGACGAAAAAACATCCAACGCAAGCGGGGATCGACAATACGCAAAAAAAAAATTTCGGGTACGCCACTTCTAATCCTCATCCTATATTTCGTTTCACTGAAGCACTTTATAAACAAACATTAGGTGAATATGTTGCCCTTGATCATGCTCCGTTTAATACTGGTGAAAATTTTAATATGAAATATTTGATAAATACTTGCGTTGGTTCCCATGGCGCCAACTATTCCAAAAAATACTCTTAAACGCGAAGTTTTTCATCTTTATAAAAAAGGAAAAAAATCTTTAGCAAAATTTTTTGCAGAATTCAATGGACGTGTGCATATAGGTAGCGATATTTGGAGTGATCCTTGGCAAATTCATTCTTATATGGGTGTCAAGTGTCATTGGATAGGTGACGATTGGACGATTCAAAAAAGACTTATTGCATTCCGAGTTTTTGATGAAAGACATTCGGCTCATAATATTTATAGAATAATTAGGCAAGTTTTAGAAGAATATAATTTAATAAATAAAGTATTTTCAATTGGTTTTGATAATGCCGCTGCAAATACCGCTTCTATTCCCGAATTAGAAAATATTTGCAAACCCACTTTTGGCGGATAATTTTTTCACATTAGATGTGCTTGTCATGTTTTAAATTTATGTGTACAAGATGGTTTACGAACTCTTGACACTTCTCTCGCCCCAATAAAAAGTGCAATTAAATTTTTATGGAGTAGTCCCCATTGTATGAAATCATGGGGAAAATTTTGTAAACAAAATGAGAGAAGGGCAAGAAGATTTCCAAAAGATATTCCGACTCGTTGGAATTCTACGTACGAGTTGCTTCGGCAAACTTTTGAATATAAAGATTTATTATGTATGTTTATTTCACAAAATATTCCCGAAATTACTTTACTTCCTCAACATTGGGACGTTTGCAAGAAAATTTTAGATATTTTGAAAATTTTTAATGATGCTACTAAGACTTTATCTGGTATTTATTATCCTATAACGCATTTATTTTTAATAGAGTGTGTTAATATTGGTAGTGTTTTTAGTGAATGTGAAAATGATACCGAATTAGGTTGAACTATTTTAGTAATGCGAGAAAAATGGTTGCATTATTATTTGCAAATTTCTCTTGTCTATTTAGTTGGTATTGTTTTTTATCCACGTATTAAATTAGACGGTTTACAAGATTATTTGAATGTGTATTATCATGATTGTTTACATTTGGAAGATTCAATAGATATTTCAAATATATTAGGAGATGTTAAAGAATCTATAGTAGCATTATATGGAGAATTTTGTAGTAGATATGGTTTAAGTGATTCTCGATCTTTACAATCTACCGCCTCACGTAGCGAAGGTGGTAGTTCACTTAGTAGATGGTATAATATGCTTAAGAGTAGGCAAAAAAAAAAAAAAAGGGGCAACAAGTTGCAGAACATAGTACAGATTTTGAAATCCTGAAGTGGTGGAAGAGTCACCAAATCGATTATCCAGTTCTCGCCCTCATCGCTCGTCAAATATTAGCAACCCCTTCTTCAACGGTTGCAGTTGAACAAGCATTTAGTGCTGGAGGATTAATTTTGGACTCTCGCCGTTCAAGATTAAGCCCGGACTCTATGGAAGCTCAAGCTTGTGTCGGCGATTGGACGAGGGCGAAATATCGACACCAAGAGTTAGATCGTGAACACGAATTTTTTAGCGATGATGTTGGAGATACCACCGCCACGGGTACCACAACGGGTAGCGACGATTGACGATGAGGTAAGTTGGGGTTCTCAAAGGTAAAAGAACTACATGGGCCTTGATTCTTCTATCCCCAAGAAGATATGTAGGCGCTTAATGATAATTCATTAAGTTCAAGCCCATTCCTTCTTTTTTTTTTCCCCATATTTTATTACAATGTACAATTTAATTGTATTTTATAATTTATAATTTATTATGTTTATTTTATTATTTATTATTTTAAAAATTATTATTAAAAAAGGAATCGGAATGAATCGGCGGTTCCGAACCGAAACCGGCCCGGAACCGGAAGTATACACGGCCGGTTCCTGACCCGGAACCGGCGGTTCCACCGAACCGGCCGTGTATAATAGATGGTCCTTAAACTTTGACCAAATATACAATGTGATCTTGGAACTTTCAATTTGACTAATGTAGTCCCCGAACTTTAGCTCAATGTGTAATATAGTCCCTAAATTTTTAATTTGACCAATATGGTCACCGAACTTTTAGAACATGTTCACCTTAGTCCCCGAATTATAGGAAGATATTCAATGTAGTCATTCCATTAATCAAAATTCAAGGATAATATTAGACATTTTCTTATAATTCAGGGAGTAAGTTAAACATGTTTGAAAAGTTCAAGGACCATATTGAAAAAATTTAAAGTTCAAAGACTACATTGCTTATTGAGCTAAAGTTCAGAGATTAAATTGGTCAAATTAAAAATTTAGGGTCCACATTGCACATTTGACTACAGTTTAGGGACCATTTGCGTCATTTCCTTTTCTTTTTTTTTTTCATAATTTGACCAGTTGCATTAGAAAAAATTGACCGAAATTGCGTTGTCAATTTCGAACTTGCAATTAGTGCTGGTTTAGTTCAACTTTAATAATTTTTTTATATTGAAAAGTTGCATGGATGAGATTAAATATTTTAAATTGCTTGAAATAGAGTCGACACTCGTCCCAATATGGTTAAGAATTGTACTAAAACTTGCAATGTTTGCATGAAATTATTTTTACTTTGCCTAAATCATTTTCATAATTAGGTAGAAGTTAATTTTGTCTTATTTAATGGTAAGTTTTTTTAGAATCCGTGCAAGGCACGAGCTCACTTGTAGTTCACTTCAATTAGCCAAAAAGCCCATTTATGGGGGCCTGGAGGCCCCAAACTTGCAAATTCCATTACCACTAATAATGGTATTTCGACCCTTGGGTGGGAAATCTAATGGCAGTACCTAGAAAGGACTAAAGCTTTTAACTTTTCTCTTTGCATAATCATTCATGTCGCATAAAAACGTCGAAAGATTTATGAAGAAATTAACCCAATCGAAAAAGTTAGGATTGAATTGACAACTGTACAATGAGTTTAGGACATTTTGGACAATTATCTCGGGAAATCAACTATTGGGCATAGTCAATTCTTACTTTTAAGCTTATGATAAGTGTATAGTAATTCAGAGACAGAATAGAACAAGTAAGTTGGGCGGCCAAAGATACACTCTGATACGAAATAAATAATAAAAATATTTGACGATCTTTTTTTTTTTTTTAAGGAACAGTAATTATTAACAATATTTAAATATGTTATTAGCTCCTCAATTTCACAATGGAGCTAAGTAGTTACAAAATTAGCAACAAAAGCAAGTTTAGAAATGCATGCCTCGGAACTACTTGAACGCAACATCAGCATTGAGTCATAGCCTAAAGAGGGGTAAGATGAATAAACAAATTTCACAAAAAGTTTGGTTCTATTTTCAGTATGACCAACGGATGTACCAATGGCTGACAATTATGCGGCACAAGTTATTCATGCATAAAGTTGCAGCCAAGAACTTCTCTGCAACTTCTGCAGCTGAAAATCCAGTCCTCTGCCACTGTTCCTGAAGGTGTTGGTACATGGGTCTTACGGTGTGTGCCCATGCAGGCAATCACACTTGCCCACTAGCGATTATCTGCTAATTCAAATGAAAAGTCATGTCTCTTCGTAGACGTCAATATACGCTCTCCCCATCAGTCCATTTCATTATGTCGCTTCCAAGAAATAGAAAAACAACGACGACATTCCCTCCTTGTCACTGTTGAATCTTGTTCAACATGAAGGAACTCTCGAGATCGCAAGGGGACATCTAACCTACGACAATAACGGTATGTCCTCGTGATATACTCGTTCTGATCGATGATACAAGTTTATATTTGGGCACGTTTCCACAATTAGATCTTATATCGAATAGGGTTTTGTATCCTACATTGGTATCAAAGCCTTGATTACTTTTTTCTTGATTGTTATTCCCGATGATTTTGTATTATTGAGTGATTTTAGCCCTAATTATGTCATTACTATTCATTTGTAATTATTTATGTTCTGTGAAATGAAAATTATTTTTGAATACATGGTTGGAATGGGCTCATCGAGACAATCGTTTTGAGTGGTCGCATGTCACGAGGCAATGCCGGTAGAGGCCGGACGCATGCCTCGCTCCTCCACGAGCGCACTCCATCTAGGCCGCGACGTTTCATCCTTTTTTTCATCACTTTTAGTTTAGCAAAAATTAGGTTTTAGTATACCATTAAGTTTGATCGACGAGACGAGTGTTTAGAGGGGTGGATCGTCATCGGCAGCCGTTGTAGTAGGCCGTATGCATTGCACAGGCCGAGGGCGTCCGGTGTTAGTGGGCATCACACGCCCATGTGTGTGGCGCGTGCTGAGGCCTATTTTTTCGGTTTATCGGGTGTCCTAACCCTGTTTTAGCCTATCCCTATTCCGGTTTAAGGGAATTCTAACCCTATTTGATTTTTCCTAATCTAGGGTTGGTTTAAATAAAATGTGGTTCTGTTTTAGGTCATACCCGACCCGTGACCCATTTTTGACCAAAGATCCGACCTCGTGACCCGTTGATTGTTGACCAACCGACGGTTGATTGTTGTTGATCGACAGTTGATTATTGACTCAAATAAAAAAAAGGTTAGTTAACCTATAGGGGCTTGTTTAATACCTGAATTTGCATGTTCTTGGTTACAATATATTTGTAATAAATACATAATTGAGGATTTTAGTAATCCACTTTGTTTTGCATTCGTTACAGGAGCAATGTCATCAAGACCAAGCCTTGTGACTAAATGGGTGAGGCGAAGTAGGATAACGCCTAGAAGGCCAAGAACTTATGAGCAAAGACAAGCCCCGAATGAAAAGGTTAACCGATTGGGCCATTATAGATAGGATAATATATGTGACATTATAACCCATGTAAAGAGGGTCAACAAGATGCTCCAAGAGATCATATGGGATGGACATGAAGTACCATCTATGGATGCCTTTTATGCACTGAGGAACTCTATCCCTAAAGAATGGCATGAATTGTTCACTTGTGCAATAACTAAGCATGACACATATAAGAATTTCGTGCTACATTTCGTGCACGAATACATGAGGATCGTGGCTGCGAAGACATCATCACTTGGGATGAACGGATCTTTGCACATACAATATGAGCCTTGGCATATCAACAAAGGTCCTTAGAAGGGTTTTCCAAGGGCACCAATATGGATTCCCAATATAATAGAACATCCACCTAGAGATCTTGAAGCATCATTTCCTTGTAGGAAGGAAATAACATGAGTCGAAGTTGAAACCGGAAAAAGGATCAAAACACGTTATTACATATCAGTTTGTTCCTATGTTAGTTTCATTTCATAGTATGCCTAGGAGATTTTTTTTTTTTTGGAATTTTTATTGTTGAATTAATGTTCTTTGAGAATATTGTGTTAGTTGGATATTCTGTTTTGGAATATGGAATATGATTATTCAATGCAATATCTTCTCTGCACATATATATTATTATATTTTTGTGTGGGAGTATTAATGAGTTTTAGTAACTTTACCCGAACATAAATGGAATAATTGTATTGATGTTAGTTTCATATTAGAATTCCTAGAAGATGATGGGGAACTTAGTGAACTATCGATTCTAGTGTCTGTTGTAAGACTGTATATAATACAATTAAAATGCACAAATATGATGCATTTGTTGCATTCAAATAAACTTAATGATTCACGAAAAATGTCTAAATTACCTCATATACGGATACAATAGCAACAGCTTCAAAGAACATCGTGGCTAAGCTCAATAGGGGTGAGAAGTTAAATGGTGAAAATTATAAGATCCGGAATATGGAAATATAGTATGTCTTGGAAGAGCTAGAGGTTTTGGAAGATGTTAACCTAATCATGATTGAGCCAAAGGATGGAATTACTGCACACCACAATAGAAATAAGGAAGCGTTCACTGTTTGGAAGAAAAAGAACTCAACTGCTCACATTACGTTGTTGAGCAGTATGGACAATGATATCATGCGAGAGTTCGAGCAGCATGAGAATGCGAAAAATATGTAGGACGCCTTAAAGGCTAGATTTAGACAGACCTCTGTTACTAAGTTGAGATAGCTTACAATTAGATTCGAAACATATAAGATGCCACATGAGCATAATATGAAGCAGCATTTGATAAAAATGTCGAACATGATTAGTAAACCCAATGATACTGGTCACATACTATCGAATGAACAATAGGTGCATGCAAGAATCCTCTCGTTGCCCCATAGTTGGGAGCACATGAAAGTTAACCTCACTTACAATGAGAATGTCAAGACCTTTGAAGATGCTATGCACCACTTGGAGCTGGAGGAGAACCACCTTACGGCGGCTAAGATACAATCTGATGTATATTTTGCTAGCTCTAGCTCACATAGAGCTTCGGCTCCAAGCGCAAGTGTCCTGGCGGGTTCATGAAAAAGGCGAGTAAAGAAGCGGAACCATCTAGTAAGAAACCAAAGTTTGAGAAACATGGAAAAAGGAAGCGTCCTGTGAAGAAAAACATTTCAAGGATGAAATGTTACAACCGTGGCAACAAGGGTCATTTTACTCGTGATCGTGGTGAGCCGAAGAAGGTAGATACCCTTAATAGACTTAAAAGTGTTAGTTATGTATAAAGTTCTGTATTTTTAAATGAATCTCATCCTTTGTAGACTGTAAACTCAAGCGCCACAGACCATGTAGCTAGAGATAGAAATTCTTTTGTGAAATTTCGACAAATTCCAAATGGAGTGAGATGGATCTATGTAGGAAATAATTCCAGAGTGGAAGTTAAAGGAATTGGCACCCACCAACTTATCATGCGTGGTGGACGCACTTTATTCCCGCGTGCTATCCCGTACGCTCCAGAGATTCGTCGAAATCTTGTCTCTGTATTGGTGTTAGTCAAACTTGATTTTAGTATGAATTTTCATAACAATGATGTGGATTTGTTGTTAGGTACAACTTTTTATGGTTTAGGTTATTTTGTAGATGGCTTTATTGTGTTGGACGTAGAAAATACTAATGTGAGTGTTTGTTATTCCCTATTTGCATCTTCCAATTCTTGTAAAAATGGTATGAATATTTGGCATGCTAGGCTTAGTCATATTGGCCAACAAAGAATGAATAGGTTAGTTAAAGATAGCTTATTAGGTAATATTGAAAAAGTCGATTTTGTTGTTTGTGAATATTGCCTAGCTGGGAAAACGATACAAAAGCAATTTGGAAAGGGTATAAGAGCTGAATTTCCTTTGCAACTAATCCATACAGATATCTATGATCCAATGAATGTGAAAGCAAGGCACGGTGCTCTTTATTTCATCACATTTATTGACGATCATACTCGAATTGGATATGTCTATTTGATTTCTCATAAATCAGAAGCATTGAGTTGCTTCAAGTAATTTATGACCTTAGTGGATAATTAGTTAGACAAGAAAATAAAAGCTTTGAGATCCGATCGAGGTCGAGAGTATTTATCCGATCGGTTTGGAGATTTATGTGATGAAAAGGGAATAGATAGAAAGTTATCCATCCCTTATACTCCTCAACAAAATGGAGTACCCGAGAGAAGAAATAAAACCTTAATTGAAATGGTTAGGTCCATGATGACGCAAACTAATTTATCGATTGCCTTTTAGGGCGATGCGTTATTGATTCACGCCTATGTGTTTAACCATGTACCTTTCAAATTAGTCCCTTCCACTCTATATGAATTGTGGACAAGTCGAAAATCTGATTTGAGCTTTCTGAAATCTTGGGGTTGTACTACTCATACTCATTAACCCACTTATAAATATGAAAAATTGGGACCAACAGGCAAAAAGATTATCTTCATAAGATACCCAAAACACTCAAAAAGGTATCTGTTCATAGGGGAGCAAGAAAGCGGAAGTGTGACTGAATTTGAATCTTAAGATGTTACATTAATAGAGAATGAATTTTGGAAAAAGAGCAAAATAGGTAAAGACTATTCCCTATTTGAGACCTTAGATCGAGCTAATAGGATAGTTGAATATAATGATCCAAGTGAAAGCAAAGTGAGAAGTGGGGAGTTAAGTACGAATCGGTTTCAATTGCAACCATTTAATAAAACGATACCATTATTTGTTCTGAGTGGGAGCATAATGTAGAATGAAGTACCTAGGGTACAATCTTCTCCATAACGAACTGGTCACAAAAGCATTCCCCGTTAACGCTTTGAGAATGAAGGGGAAGCTTTCATGATAGCCCCACTAAAAGAGGATGAACCAAGGAATGTAAATGAGGCTCTAACTCATCCCGATAAGGAAAAATGGATGGATACGATGAAAGAAGAAATGAAGTCAATGGAGTCAAATCAAGTTTGGGATTTGATTGATCTCCCAAAAGGACGTAAGGCCATTGGGAACAAATGGGTCCTCAAAATAAAACGTAAGGCTGATGGCTCAATTGAGAGGTATAAGGATTGCCTTGTTACGAAAGGATACGACCAACATAAGAGAATTGATTCTGAGGAAACTTTTTCTCCCGTGGTTAGATTTACTTCGATTCGCCTTATCTTGGCAATAGTGGCCGGTTTGGGTCTAGAGTCATATCAAATGGATGTAAAGACTACTTTTCTCAATGGATAATTAGAAGAGGAAATTTATATGGAGCAACATATTAGTTTTGTTGCCAAAGGCCAGGAACAAAAAATATGTCGACTTCTAAGATTGATATACGACCTTAAGCAATCTTCAAGGGAATGGTATATATGCTTTCATAATACCATAGTGGCATATAATTATGACATGATTAATAAAGATAATTGTGTGTATATCGAAAGATCCAAAGGTCATTTTTGTAATTTTATTATTATATGTTGATGATATACTGATTGCCATAAGCAATATGGAGTTTGTCAAGACAGTCAAAAGTTGGCTATCTTCTAATTTCGAAATGAAAAATATGGGTGAAGCTCGAGAGATCATGCGAAAAAGTTGTTGTCTCTTTCACAAGAGACGTAGATTAATAAAGTTCTTGAACGATTTCGTATGCAAGATTGTAAACCCATTGATACTCCTATTGCAAAAGATGAAGGATTAAGTCGTAGAATGAATCCTAAAACTCTACATGAGCAAGAACAAATGAAAAACATTTCATATGCAAGCTTTATTGGAAGTCTCATGTACGCTATGATGTGAGCAAACCTAATATTTGTTATGATGTACGACTGGTGACTAGATACCAATCCAATCCAGGTCAAGCCATTGGACTGCCATTAAAAGAATCCCAAGGTATTTAAAAGCAACTACTAATTATTCGCTAACATATCAAGGAAGTGATCTGCACCTTGAGGGCTATATTGATGCTTGATCAAGAGGAGATTTGGATGAGAGGAAATCTACTTCCGGAAATGTATTCTTACTAAATAATGGCGCCATATCCTAGAGCAAGAAGAAATAACAGTGTATAGCCTTATCCACCATGGAAGTCGAGTTTGTAGCATTATCAACGTCGGAATAAGATGGTGTTTGGCTTAGAAGATTTTTGGATCATTTGGGTGTTACTAGAAATGCTGCAAATCCTGTAAAGATTTATTGTGATAGTCAGGCAGCAATAGCTTACACTAAGGATCCTAAGTTTCACAATAAAACCAAACACATAAACATTAAGTATAACCATGTCAAAGACATGGTAGCACAAAAGGATGTGAATCTACTATATATATCTACGCATAGAATGTTAGCAGATCCTATGACAAAGCCGATTCCTAAAGATGTTTTCGTAAGTCATGGAAAGACTCTTGGACTGCGTAGAGGTTGATGTATTGAATATTTGTATTTTCCTTGAATGTTTATAGTTGATGATATTGTTTATCAATATAGATGTCTATAAGTCTATTTGATATTTATGCATGTTAACGCTTGGTGCATTATATTGAGAATGTACGTTGGATAGATGAGAGATTAGCCTACTCACACGGGTAATCGCCTCTATTTACTACGTGTTATATAGAGATGAGACGATTTTAAGCTTATTTTTTATATGATAATTGAGAGCTCATGTTTAAAATATTTAAGCCACCTTAACATAATATTAAGATGAGGACTTATCATTCCTAAAGTCCGAAAGTGAAATAACCCACATATTTCACTTTATCTACCTTTATTACCGAGATGGAAGTTCGATGGAAACTCTTGGCTAGAGTTATTATGTGAACCCGAGTTAGACATTGATTATGTCTAAGTTATCATATGTACTGTATTAAAATAGAAAGACATATGCTCCATGGGGAAGGAGAAAATACCGTAATACGTATTTCATATTACTTCTGTATGAATCAACCAATAAGAGTAGGCAAAAGTTTAGATCTCAATTTTTCTAAACCCTATCGGACTCTCGAGGATATGAATCCCTCATTATCGTACCCCCATGACTCTTCATTATTCTTGAGATTTCTTTTTAGTTTGTCGCGACCTGCCTTAAGCCTCTCCCGAGGGTCCGGTGGGTTTAAAGATATTGCCATGGGTCAATGACATGGACTCTCCCAAGTCCTACCTCGCGTGACTTTGGATTTCTTTTTACTGATTAGCAAATTAAAATGCTATTAAGAATCGCCACTAGCCTATTGAGGTCGGATAGAAACCAATCGAGATATGGGAGGGTTATCTTGATTGCTCTTCAACCCAGGCTTCTAGGTTCGGAGACTTGTTTACGCTAATTAGATAATTAGCGTACTTTCGGTACCTAACCAGTCAATATTTCCTAAGGTGACCACACATTCTGCATATCATTTTAAGCTTATCGTGTATCTAACTAATACTAAATGATCATGTACAATGTTTTTCTGTCATTTTGTGCAATTACCTATCTATCCTTAACCTAACATATAGGAAAATCAATTAATAGGCAATTTTTCAAAAGACGATATTGTAAACACTCAATCAAGTAAATATGCCAAATACAAGACTAGAATAAGCACATGCAAACCAAATCGATGATAGCGATATTCAAACAAAAACTTCGACTCGAAGGTCGAATCACAAGAGTATCAGACTGGATTTGACATTGGTCTTCAATCAACGCTAATTTAAGGCTTAAAATTTCACATTAGGGGTAAAAAGGTCATGAAAAATAAGTTTTCTAATTTTTTTAAATTTTTATGATTTTTATAAATTTTTTTTTACTTTTGAATTTTATCATTTTATTATTTTATTATTAATTTACTTTTACTCTTTTTTTTAGTTAAAGGAAGCCGGGCCTAGGTCGGGTTCTCGGACCTAGGCTTGGATTGGGCCAGGTCGACACAAAAAGAAGCAGGTCCAAATTCTATGCCTTGATTGAACTGGGCCTATATCTCTTTCCGGCCCAACCTCCAAAACCTAGGCTGCCCACTTTTGCTGTGACATCCCGTATTTCGACTCATTTTCGAAGCTCCGAATGAATAAAATGTCTCATTGATGTATTTCAGCTAAATCTCGCTCAAAATTGATCTCTTTTGAGAAGACTAACCATATGGTAATAGCTAGCTAGGAAAATCAAGTACGTGAACCTAAGTACTTGACCTTAGACTATCTCTTTGGCTATGAAAATTGTCAAGGGAATATTTTGAACCAATAAAGACCGATCCTAGAATAGTTAAGAAATGATTCGGATGATACCCTACGTTTAGAACGTGGGTGATTCCGTTTGATCTCGTGTGGATTCCGAACGTTCCTAAATCATTTTCTAACGATCATGTCCATCGATACTAGTGATTGACTCTCGCAATTACATGACAACCAAAGTCACCAGGGCTCGAGTAATTCTTAAACGTGATATTAATCATGGGTCGATACGCGTAACTCCTAAAAGTCGTCCGTTAGTTTGAGATACGCTGAAATTTCAATTAATTGAGATTGATTACGAATCGGACTTCGAAATTAGACGTTGGAACTTCAGGGGTTCTAATAATTAAATTTTGGACGTTACCTCATCCGAAGTATGGTTACTTCAGCGGTTCGCCCCAAGTATTTAGAAAAATGAAATTATTACGGGAAATGGGAAAAGACCCATTTACCCTTGGAAAATACCCATTTCTCCACTTTGGTCAAGGGACATTTTAGTCAAATACCCTTCTAGTGGCCAAAAATTGACTAGTCAATGTTGAAAGAAATTACCAAATTACCCTTCTTGGATTTCAAGAGCAAATTGAGTGAATTATTGCTGGACCCCACAAATTTCTCTCTCTTCATTTCAAGACCAAATATCTACCTCAAAAAATATCGTAACCAATTATCTTGAATATTTTCATCTTCTTCCTCATAATTATCCCCATTTTCTCTCACTACTCTCTCTCTACCCGTAGCTTAACCGAACTCCCTCTCTCTCACCCTCACCGCTAAATTGCGGACCAAACCATCACCGGACCATCACCTGCCACTCCTTGAACTACTAAAGCCAAGCAGCCACCGTGAGCCGCCCGGAGCCGCCGTATTCCCGCGGGTTAAAGCCGGCCAAGAGAGGACAGTTGGAGCCGCCGCTTGGATAAAAAATTTTCTCAACTTTTCACCGAAGAATTTGCTGCATTTTTAAGGTGAGCAAGTTTCTAATCCCTGGTTAGGTAATTAGAATGCTAATGGAGTTGAGATTGAGCAATTTTGGTGAAAAAAATTGTTGGATGGTGTTCTTGGAAGAGCTTGGCCAAAAATTGAGAGGAGAGAGAGGTAGAGATTATGATGCTTGATGTGATGAATTGCCCATGAGTAGAATTGGATGGCTAAGATTGGAAGTTGCTTTATGTTGATTGATCATACGGTTATGATTGCATCTTGCTTTATTTAGAATAATCGTATGGCTAGGATTAATTGTTGCTTTATAATACATTAATCATGTGGTATAGATTAAATGCCACTTTTTGATAATTTAATCGTACTGTCTTGATTAATTGCTACGTTAGCGTGATTTAAACGTGCGGTACGTATTAATTACACATTAGCATAATTTAATCGTACGGCATATATTAATTGCTACATTAGCATAATTTAATCGTGTGGTATATATTAATTGCTACGTTGGTATAATTTTAATCGTGTGGCATAGATTAATTATTGCATTGGTATAAATTAATCGTGTGGTTCCGATTACCCAATGGCTTTAGTGTGATTTAATCGGGTGGTCCCGATTAATTAATTATTCAACGTGAATGAATCACGTGATCCCGATCAAATATTTCTTCAGTATAATTAGAGCGAGTGGTCTCGATTGAGTGGATGGGAAAAATTAGAAAGATCGCATGGTCCCGATCTTTTATTAGAAAAAATTTATGAGATCGTGTGGTCTCGATCCGTTAATTGGGAAGTTTAACAAGATCGTGTGGTTAAAACCGATCGATCGGGAGATTTTATGTGATCATGTGGTATCGGACGAGCGATCAAGGGATTATTATTATATGGTCTTTATGAGGAATAATCTAGCGTGAGTGCAGAATTTTGCCCTAAAGTGTTATTACGTGGAGGTTTGTGTTTATAAGACCGTATTTTATCCTAACATGTGGGGTTCTATTTATTATTTTATCCTGAAGCGTTAAACACGGGATAATAACCTGAGGCGTTATTATGGGGGTTATATTGACCTAAGGCGTTATTACGCGAGTCTAGACTATATAAAGGCCCGAGGCGTTATTACGCGAATCTATCCATATATATTGTAGCCTAATGCGTTAAATGCGAACTTCCGAGTAACGTGGCATTTTTATTAAAGGCGTGGTGAGTGGGAATAGTGGGTTGGGTTTATTCCTAGAAATTATGTTATGTGTTCTATTGGGTGAGAGAGGAATTGTTGAGAACTACTTACCTAGGTTGTGTCCGGAGGCACTAGCACCTTAATCTAGGATTAGGGACTTTTTTACCGAGATTTGTTCACTCCATCGTGGGTTATCTCTTTTCATACCCTCCACCTCGCTTTAGAGATTTGGGATCCCTCAAGATAGGGAGACGGTAGTTGCTGAATATCGGGCGGGGGAAAACAAAGTGTATTATAGGCATATTACTACTATCCGGGTAGACGTGGGAGAGAATTTTTTGAAACCCCATACATACCTGGCTTGGACTTATAGGCATGGGGACATGTTAGTAGAACCGCTAAAAGGCTTCGACATTCCCTACGATGGAGTTGGGGAATGGGACCTCACTCAAGCTGCCTCTCCAGACGGCATGGTGATGAATTCCGGGCCCGGGTTACGAAGATTCAAGTCCGACCCAAAGGATGTGAAGCCAGAAGAGGACATGGAGATCGTAGAGCCATCGGATGGGGAGCTGCCATTGAGACAGATGTGGAGAAGGAGCTAGAGTCCTCATCAGAGGGCAATGAGGATGGGGTCTAGAGTAGTTGGCCTCTTGACTTTTTTATAAGTACTTTTTAGATGGTAGTTAAGCTTCGATCACTAGATCTTTTTGTTGTAGGTGATCATAGGCTTGTGCAAAGGCCTCTGAAGTCTTGAGTTTGGCTGTGTAATAGATATGTAGATATATATATAAGTTTGTTTTTACCGTCCCAAGTTATCGTATTATTATTGATTTTTATACAGAGTTGGTTTCTGCTTCCGTATGTGCTTGTCATTCATGTTGAGTTCGAATTTTGTTGGCTTTTGGATCTTGGAGAACTATACTTAAACATGGCGAGAGGGGATATTGATGATCTCACGGGGTTCGGGTTTGACATTTGCAACAAAATAGTGCAGACCCAACAGCTTTGTTTCCTTCCATGCCAACCCGCTCGAATAGCCCAAATCTCTCTCTAGCCCATCTTCCCAATCGCCCAATTTCTTGAAATAAGACAGCCTAGGCCCAACCTCTTCTGTTTTCTTAAAATAGACAATCGGCCAAGCCCAATGCAACCAAAAAGAACGCCACACTACTACGGTTGATCGTCTTCTCCATGGCATTATCGCTCTCTCTGCAACCACGACGACAATGCTGCACCTCCGCCGTGACTCACTCGTCGCCACCGCTCCGTCGTGACTCGTTCGTTACCGCCGCTAGGTCACGCTCCGCTGGACCTCCCGGACGTCAATCGATATTGCCCACCTGCGTTCGTCGCCTGCCAGCACTGTCGATCACCATCTGTCACCTCCAAGCACCAACGACGCCCAATAAGACTCGTACACCTGGACTTGCTTGTCAGAACCGCTCGTCCATTGCTGGTTCGAGTCGCCTCATCGTTTGTCACCTTCTTTCTAGCATCTGCACTTGAGATAGACCCGCGAAGGCATTTGCTCATCCGAGGTGCCCTCACATTCAATCACAACGAGCGGAGTTCCGATTGGCGTCGGGTGGGCTCTGTCTTCATTTGGATCAATCGACAACTTGGACTACTTCCGAACGTCGCTCCTCCTTAACAACCCCTCGCTAGACCATTGTCGACAATGCTTCCCTCACGGAACTTGCTCGCAGGTTGCCGGATCCAAGTTGTCTCATCGCCATCATTATGCTGCTACCAAATGAACTCGCGTCACCCCCGTTCACCTCCATACGAACTCGGCCCGAACCGGCCGGGTCTCTCCGCGGGTCGGGGACGCTCACCAACGGTCTCTCACCCATTGACCCAATGCCTAGGTGCCACTTCCTACGTTCATCCTCATGGGCCACAAAAGCAATGTCATCCAAGTTTCCGTCACATTGAGCTCAAAGAAACAGCCCTCTCGACGGGTTGTTTGTTCTTTCCTCATCGTGCGGTCTACCTTCGCGTCAATCAAGAATGGGGCACGCAGTGACCTTCCCAGACGGTAACAGTCCAATGACGAGCTACACCCCGTCTAAGATAACTTTCCACGATCTAGGGTCTTCTTGACAACCGACGAAGCCAACCCACAACAGCCGATCGCCTAACAAGGCGACTCAAAAACGGTCCGGTTGCCACCAACGCAAGAGGGACTAGACTGCCGCTAAGCCAAACTCCAGACCCACATCACCGAAAAGAGTACGCAGACTCGCACAAGGAAACCAACAAATAAACATGCTAGCAACTAATGGGGTTGTACTAAACTAGTGGGGACGTGGGGCTTTTTGAGGGTATAAGAAAACAACCTAGCTCAAAAGAGGACACCCATAACATTCACGCATGAAGACATTATACAGATGTAGGTAAGAAAATGCCAACTTCGGTTGGCAACCGAGAAATGAACTTACTTGGTTGATGAAAAAGAGAGGAACGAATTTCACCAAATTCCACGGGAGCTCTCTCGGTGCTCCCTTGATTCCCTGCACTTTTTTTTTCTCCAACCCCTCTCTGTTCCCTCTCCCTTTTCCGGCGACCGAAGAAAAAGAACCTCTTGCCTGCCAACTCTGTCCTATTTTATGCATAAGCTGCCTCCTTCCCTAAGCTTGCTTGTGTGGATAGGAGTGAAAACCGATTGTTGGGGACGTCGCTTGGTGACCAACCATGTGAAGTGTGTTGTCGAATTATCTGTGACGTGAGTGTGTGCAAGGAGTGACGTGAGTGGGATGAGGATGAGAGATGGGCTGTTGGGAAATAAAAAGGGAAGATGGGCTGAGGAGAAATAAGAAGAGAAGATAGGCTATCCGCCCAAGCCCATGTGGGGAAAAAAAAAGGAAGGCTGGGCTTGGAAGAAAAAGAAAGGAGAAGGAAAGAAATGGGTTGTGTGGGTTCATCCGTGGGAAGGGAAAGGAAGGTGGGCCGGATCTTGCTCACGCGAGCGCAGTTTGACCCGGCTCAACTCGATTTTTTTTTTTAAATTTGTTACATATATTTTTTTACTTTTCTATTTTGCAATAAGACAAAAATAAATTAGACGTATTCTTATTTAATGAATAATAACAATAATAATAATATGGGATTGTCAAAATTAGGTGTCAACAGCTACTCCTCTTAGAATGGGAGGTCGAAGAGGTTCCATTCCAAGACAAAGGACACCTAATTTTATCAATAAACTAACCCGACAATGCTTGGGAAGACCGCCAAAGCAATTATCGAGACCAAAAATGAGGACATTGTCGCAACCTAAAAATTGGCCTTTCCAATTTTAGGTTAATGGATTACCAAATTAATTAATTAGATTAATTAATTTAGCTCGAACTCTCCCAAGTTCTATCAAATCGTGACTTAACGTTCAAGTGATTATTCTACAAAAGATTTTTATTTTGTGGAGCCGCCACTAATTATTTCTTGGTAGGTTGATTAGAAACCTAAATAAAATAGTAGGAGAAAATTATTTTATTTATGCAAATCAGAGATCTTAAGTTTCGGGACTTGGTTACATTAATTTTTCAATTAATGCCCTTTCGGTACCAATTTCATGAAAAAAGTTTGATTTGACAATTTTGATGAATTATGACTTGCGGTTCAAAGGTGCAATTTTTAGGGTTTTCCTTTTATTTTTTCTTTTGTATTTTTGATGTATTTTCGAAATTAACAATTAAAGGAAAATGAGAGTGAATTGGTTCAAGATTATCGTAAAGTTTTCGGATTTAACTTGCATTAATTCCCAAATTTTTTAAAAAAATCTCTTAACCCTATATCTGCATCTTTTAATATCTATCGTAATGGATTCCCAAGATTTTGTTTATTGAATGTAATCCATGAGATAGGATTTCTAGAAAATCCTATCTTTCTAAGAAAGTGATAAGACGTGGTTTTTATGAAACCATATCTTCCTTATTCTTTTTTTTTTTATTATTTTTTTTTGAGATTTTCCGACATGAAATAAGGCATGAATGATTTTTATTTGTTCCATTTTTCCAAATTTTCTGATTTTTTTTTTGTGATTTTGGGTCTTTATGAATGAATTTAAATTTAAATTGTGAATCTTTTAGTGAAAAGGATAATTACCGCTGAATCTTTCAAATTAAGTTTGACATGAAGCCTGACGGATCGACTCTAAAAATTCGAAATTCCCATTATGGAAATAATTCCATCTAAAGCGTCATAGATAGACTTATTCCCACGTACGTGCTTGCGGATTATGAAATTCTTAATCGATTACATTTTGAAATATTTTGGTATCTTGAGTATATTCAGAAAGTTTTTCGGATTATCACAAGATTATCACAAGGATCTCAAAAATTTTCACATTACGATATAATCTTTCCAAATTAAACACAAGATATATTGCAAGATATATTCCGAATTTCTTCCAAAAAATAACGTGCAATCTTCCAACTCAAGCAACGAAATATTCAGAACTTCCAATGCAATTTTCTAAGCAAGGCAATTCAAACGATCAATTTTGCAATCAAATATTCAGAATGTCTGAGATTCGATTTTTGACGTAAAATCTTCCAAATCAAGCAATACCGGGTATCTTAATCTTGCAAAATGATTTCTCAAGATATGCAAATTCCATCAGCCAAGCTACACAACCATATATCAAAAAATTACTTCATCCATCGAATATCCAAATCAAGCAAGTACTTTTCAGAATTGCGATAGATTAGAAAAGTTACCTAATTTGATTTTGGAAGCAAAATCAAGCACTAAACGATCTTGGACCAATCGACTAGGAAGTTGCGCACGCCTAGAAGAGTTGCACGTGCACCGATAAATCTCACCAAAGTAATTCGAATTCAACACTAACTTGCTTAGAAAATAAACATGAACAGCAGCTTCAACGTGCCAAAGCAAAGCAATAATTGATCCCCAACATCAAATAAAATTCCCTTAGACAGCAGCTAGAATCTTGAGGCGAACAGAGAGCCATTGGGATCGTGGAGTTTTGGACAAGGATGATGACGGGACTGAGCGGGTGGTCTTGATTTAGCAGCACCATATGAAGGGACCACCAACTGTGTCGAACGTAAACGATTCGAAGGAGTCGCACCACCAAGCTTTCGAACGTGAACGAGTCGAAGGAGTTTCACCACCAAGCTTGAAAACGCTCTCTTTCATTCACTTTCTATTCTCACATGTATTATGAGCTAATTACCTCTGAAAATTCTCAGTCTCCCCTCCGCTGAATGTGTCAACCTCCTTCTTTTATAGGCATGAGAAGATTGGACTCCAAGACAAAAATTGAATCTTCATGCACGATTCCCTTCTAATTCCTTAACTGTTCAGTATAATCCCTCTTTGAAATATAGTCTTGCCTCTTTAAAACAAAAAGACTATACTCTTGCAATCTTACAGATCATATTCTCATTAACCCCCTCATGTTACCGTAGGTGAGCTTTTTATAGGCAAAGAAACAGATTATTTCTTTCACGATTGCATCCTTTCTTTCTCGTTTTGAGAACAGAATATTCCTTCAAGACAAAAGAAATATTCTGTGCCCTTTTTTTATCAAGATTACGACCACCAGGAGACCCATTTTCCTTAATTGAGTACATGCCTTTATTTTTTCACACCGTCGACTGGTTAAGAGCCCAAAATTATTGACTTGGTAAATCATTCGGCCTTAATTTAGCACATGAGCATTAATGGGTAAAGTTGAATTTATGTCACCGTGGGCTTAAGTTCAAAATATTTAATTAAGTCCATCTATTGCCGGTCCAATCAAGTGCAAAATGCATGGTTGACTAAATATGAATGAATTATTTCTTGGCAGGAATTAAATTTTAAGTCCTGATTTTTATGCAGAGAAAATGATAAAAAGAAAAATGAAAATTTAGGTGTTAACAGAGATGCACTCGGAGAAATGGCCCCAGGGCTCCACACCTCTTAGTACATGCACATACAAAGTTAACTGAAACAAACAAAACTCTGGAATGACCGTATAACGATACGGGCTTGGTCCTCGGTGGGAAATGACACAGTTCACAATCTCAGACCTATGAAAAGGCGATTGAAAAATTCTCAATTCACGGTCTTTGACCCATGAAAAGACGATTTTGAAAAAGTCTCAATTCAAGATCTTTGACCCATGAAAAGGCTATTAAAAAGACTGTTCACGGTCTTTGACCCATAACCCATGAAAAGGCGATTGAAAAAGACACAATTCACGGTCTTTGACCCGTAAAAAGGCGATTGAAAAAGCCTCGGTTCATAGTCTTTGACCCATGAAAAGGCTATCTAAAAGTCTCAATTCACGCTCTTTGACCAATGAAAAGGCTATTGAAAAGTCACAATTCACGGTCTTCGACCCATGAAAAGGCGATTTTGAAAAAGTTTCAGTTTACGGTCTTTGATCCATGAAAAGGCAATTTTGAAAAAAAGGGAATTTGGCTTAGCATTGTATTATGCTCACCAGAATGAGGAACCTATTTATGGAACGGGGCTTTGGGAAGCTAAAGTTCTCCTTACCTATGCAAAGAAGGTTAGCGCCAACAAATAATTAAACCAATGGGGAAGGAGTGCTACTCGGGGCTGAACTTACACTTCGGCCTCTGGAGTACATTCTCCGGATTGCACGGGACAAGCTCTCAACCTTAGAGCTTGCATGTCGATCGAAACTTGCTGAATGAAGTGGAAATATCATCAACGAACTCTGGCACCATGATTTACACTCGCGTGACTTGGCTCTTGATAAGCACTTAGCGTCATATCTATCCATACAAGGTTAGCTTGAACAAATACTAACGCCAATGAACATCGGTGATATGTTTGCTTCATAGCTTGGAACTTGTCACCAATAATCGAATCGCTTAAGTTGGGTCCCTACATAACTCAGGACTTATGAAACATATTCGGGATGATGGGTAGAAGACATTAAACACATGGGCAAATAGAGCTAAGTCTACTCATTGGAGAAGTTACTTGGCGTGATGCGATACCAAAATCTTCTTATTCGGATAGACAACATTGCCGACCGTTAGACTCCATGGGAAAAATTAATTGATGGGAGAATTGTCGTTCCCGAAAATGTTTTTTTTTTTATTGGTGAAAACTTCGATTAAGGAAAACAACAATTTCGCTTCATGAAAAGTGTTTACTGAGTATGCCACGCTAAGACCTTTAATCTGAAAGGGCTTTTCACACACTCTCGTTGGGGAATATTTCTTGATCATGATCGCTCACTTGAGGGTTCCGGGATAAATACTCTTGAGACCTCGCACTCTTCTCGTGTCTAAGGTTTTAGACATATTCGCAATGCATACATTGTTAATCAACCCGAAAGGTCTTTCGGGGACCGTAATGTTAGCTTAGTCATGGGCTTACACAAGGGCCTTCTCCTTCTTTGAGGCAACACTAGGGAAATATGTGAAGTTGTTATCTTCACCGGGTTTTCAAGTCAAGAACCTAGAAGATAAGACAAGAAATGATTGGCTCCACTCCTTCAAGTGGTAGCTTCTTGGGAAAGTCTTCATGTCAACTCGAAGCATCTCAATCGGAAGAGTCTTCGGATGGGTTGTAATGTCGGTTTAGGAAGGCTTATGAGGCTCTGATTTTTTTTTTTTTTTGAGTTTATGAGTTAGTGGCCATCTTGGTGTCTTTACCAATCTCGCTCCATTTGAGGAAAGCAACTGACTCTGGGGATCACAACCTACCTCGAGAGTCCAATCGGATGCCTATTAATGCTTAACAAGAAAAGAGCTTTTCTCTATTTTTTGCATTTGTTTCTATTCGAGGTAAGCTCAATGCTTTTCTGCATTTGACTCTTTCTCTCTGGGCCTCGGCCTTGCTTTTACTAGGTACTTTGCTTTTTTAGCCCTTTGTTTTCCATTTTCTTTTTTTCTCTTCTTTGCCTTTGTGACAAGCTCTTTGGACTCTCCGGACTTTCCACATTGACACCGATTTTCTGGTAAATCATTTATCTTGCCCTAGTGTGGGCAGATGATCACCACTTGAGCTTTGAAATGAATGATTTTAGGGTCAACTTAGCTAGCAAAGGATATTCAGTATTTGGGTAGAGAAAGAAATGTTCTTCTTCATTTTGGGATGCTTCGAGCCTCCATAAAGATTCACTTGAAGTTACCACACAAAGGTTAGCGCAAGTGAAGGCAATTAAATCTTTCTTACCTTTCTTCAATTGATTTTCAACTACGATCTCCTGCATTTACCCCGATGTGGGGTGGTTCTTGACAAGGGTATTTTGAAATTCTCCTTACTCGGGTTCAAAGTGGCTAGCAAGGGATATATTATGTATGGCGAAAAGAAGGAACTACCTTTCGTCACCTTGACCCTTGTACACATTGCGAATGAATCCTCCATCCTAAGACATGAATCTTGCCTTGCTTCACTCAATCTTAGAGTGTATCGGGACATGTTTAGATAGGGTTTGCCACTCATCTTAAGCACTCTCACTTGACATACTCAATATCTCCGCTTCATTCAACAAAATCATCCGACCAAATGAACCCGTAGGAGATTTCGATGCAAGATGCATGCATGCATGAATGGATGCACCAGTTCAAGGAACATGTATGCTTTCTTGGGACGAACCAGAGCATTTCTCCAATACGATCGAGAATGAGATGATTCAATAATGCTTTATGGACTGAACATTTGATATAACCTCGACCGAGGATGAAACATTTGAATAGTCATGCTCCTTACAGAAATTTTAGGAGAGAGATACTTACCTAGGCTACAGTGACTAGTTAACCCTTTGTGTCCGCTCTTCCGAGGATCTATGCTAACAAAGCATCCTAGGATTTTACAAGCTGCCCCATTCATCATCTTGATTTCATTCCGTGTGAAATGCTCCCCTCCTTTTGTAAAAAAAAAAAAAAAAGAGGTGCAAAAAATTTTTTATTTATTTTATTTATTTTTATTTACAAAGGAGTCCCCCCATTTTTACAATGGGGCTCACTGGGCGCCATCCCCAGGGTTCGAACCCCAGTTGCGTTTGGACTACCTTCATCCCCCTAACCACCAGGCTACGGCGTTGTTGGCGTCATGTGGGGGCTTCACTTTTATTTAAGCGATCCTGCTGAGGCGGGGCATGACTTTTTACGCAGCCTCGGGCGTAGCTTATTTGCAAGCTTGCTTCCACTAAGGCACTCCATATTGAGTTAATCCAATCACTTGTCTTAGATTCGTTGAGTATCATACCTAAATCTACAACGCAAATATGATACGCATGTATGTATGTATGATATGAGTGATGTTTATAATTGGAGTGACTCGGTTCTGCACAGGAAACGGCTGTCGGACCCTCCGATTTTATTCATGGGAAATACTTCTTCACCATATCGGCATTTACAGGATTTGACCAAACCCGGCTATCCTTCTCAGCTAATGATCTAGGATATCATGCGGACGGGGATTTACTAACCTATCAATCACAATCAAGAATATGAAAGCACAATCAAGATAATCACAATCGAATCAATCAATCAATCAAGTAGGACACGCCTAACATGGCCCTATCGGCCCATAGAAAGGTCCTATTAAAGTTCCGGGTGGTTCGGAAAATTTTTTGGGGCGAAAGGCCCGGAAGAGTAAAATAGTCATTTTGAAGGTTCGGGACCCCAAAAATCACAAAATAGAGTCGGACCAGTTGATTGTGACCATTTCCCCTTTTTTGTGATTTTCCAGAATTTTTTGGAATTTTTCTATTTTTTTGGATTTTTTATTTATTTTCTAAAAAATGGAAATTTTCCGGATCAATGTAAATCGACCCTCGAAATCTCAAAAATTCTCGATCTAGACTATAAGAGTCCCGAATCGACTTAGACAATTTTCAGAAATTTTTTGGGAAAATTTGAGAATTTTTATTAATATTTTTATGGATTTTATTGATTTTTTTTTTATTTTAGAAAATTTTATTAATTTTTTCTATTTTTTATTAATATTTTTGGACCGGGTTGACCCGGTCAACGCCCGGTCAAACCGACCCCGACCCGCTCACGACCCGCTAGACCTAAAAACGACACCGTATCTATTTACTTAAATTATTTCTATTTTTTTATTTTTAAAACTAATTTCGTATTATTAGAAAATAAAGAAAATAAACGGACGACCGAGATTAATCCCGGAATTGATCTCGACCGTCCGCCCAATTTAGATCAAAACGACGCTGCTTTCGGCACCCCCACTCTAAACGATGCCGCATCGGGACTTAGTGAATGGCCACAATTTAACCCCAAACTCGATCCGAGCCGTTCGTCTCTATTAAAGCCTAAACGACGACGCATTTGATCGTACTACCAAAACGACACCGCATCGTTCCTAAATGAACGGCCCCAATTCAACCATGGATATAATCTAGGCCGTCGGCTCCTCTATGGTATAAAATGATGCCGCATCCGACCTATACCTAAACGACGTCGTGTGCCTATTAACCTAAATAGCACCATTTTTTATTTTCTTTATTTTTCTATCTATTAAACGAAATATTAGAAAATAAAAAAATTCGATCCAACGGCCCATAATCAAATTTATCTAATTATCTTAGCCATTGGATCTAAGCTAAGTTAGCTCGCTCGTGCCAATGGCCGAGCCGACCGGGCGACACCCTGGACATATGGCTACTCGACTCCTCAGACTTTGACTCTTTGACCATGGCACGTCAACTCGTCTTCTTCCTCGTAATGACGACCAAACGGACGGCCGAGACTCCTCCGGCGAGATCTAATGGCGAGATATCGTCAAAATGACGCGAAACCACCACCAATCGATTCGACTCGACGTGCAGATCAACATATCTTAAAATCACGCGATTTCATCTATCGAATCACCATGAATCGCACTCGCACAGGCCTCGGCCATGATTAATCAAACTATCAAACCAGAGCATAACTATTCAATAAGAGCTTCAGGAACTTTCAAATCAAGTTCGGGATGCTTACCTCGAGCTTCGATTGAGCTCGCAATGGCTAGAATTGCCTGGCCGAAGTTCGACCAGGCCGCGACTGGTTGGCAGCTCGACTCGAGGTGTTCGAACAAAATTAATGCAAAATGGAGATGCAATCATGATTAGTGAGGTATGGGGAGCAAAACGCGCACACTAATTGAGAGAATTATGCTCGTGATAGTATGACACCATGATTGCACAGTACGAAGCTCAAGAAGTCAACTCACCGATTTAGGAGATCGCAGGCTGATCAAGATGGTGCGATCGCTTCCTGGAGATGAAGGCGAGCTTCTAGAAGTGGTGACCGGTCTCGATTCGCTCTGGATTGAACGGACGGGCACCTCATAGTTTAAGCTCTGGCGAATCAGCAATGGAGCTCGCGAGAGCTTCTCTCTCTTACTTTTCTCTCTTTCTCTCTCTCTCTATTTTGTTATCGCGCGAGCACGAATGAGCCTCCTCCGGTTCGCAAATCTTCGCCAGCCTTTTATACCAGTATTCGAATTTAGGCGCGCACAGTGAGCTTCGCCTACTCATCCCGCACGTGTTCCCACATGCGTTCGGGTCGTCGTACGGTGACGGAATCACTTAGAATTCCATCCAAGTCCATTAGAGTCTCCATCAAGCACAAGCAAACGAATTCCACCCTGGTTTGAGAATATTGACTTTGTCTTTGCCGGGACTTTGATCGCTCAGTTCGCCGTGCTCCGGCGACCATTGGCCGTGATATCGGTAGCGATCAGCGCATCTTTACCCGAGGAACAAAATGCCCAAGGTAATTGATTCAAATAAGCTCAAATTGATATTAAATTTGGTTGTCAAAACTCATCACGCAATCCGCAAAATGTGGCGCATTTGGAGAAGAAGATGACACCGCTCTGGGGAATTTTTACAATTAAACCTCAAAAGTGAACTTAGGGGCTCGAATTCTATTTAGAAATGTAGTTTTGCCCAAAAGTTCACTTCAATTTCTACAAAAACCCCAAATTTTTCTAAAATTGCAAATTGGGAAAAACTTCAATTGGGTGTCGAAACGATCAAATTGGATCAAATCACCCCCGTCAATCGATTCAGAACACATGAAAACCTTAGGGGGTAATCCAATTTTGCTGTGAAAGCCCTTAGATTAAAAGTAATTTCAAAAAATGGGAAATTTCGGAGACTAAATTTCAAAGATTTTTGGAATTTTTGTGCAATTCGTGCAATTCGCACAATTGAGGGTGCAATTGATCAAATTGAAGTTGCAAAGGACTAAAATTGAATGTCTTGACTCAAGATGTGCAAAAATTGCAAATAAAAAGACTCAAATGGTATTTTTTAGGCGAATTCAACCCTCGGTGTTGTGAAGAAACACCTAAAATTGAATTCAATTTTTGATTTTTCTTAAGGTCAATATGAAAAGGGAATTAAAAGAAAAATGGGACATTTTTCTGTATTTTTGTGACCTCGGGAAGTATTTTTCATGAATTTTCTTGTATTTTTCTATTTTTCAAAAATATTACAAAATGTGAAAAATATGAAAAATTATTTTTTGTTCAAAGATGGTTTCTTATGCATGGCCAAAGCTACCAAACTTGATTTTTCAATTTTTTGACTTTTTATGGATTTTTATGAATTTTTGTGAAATAAAACTAAGAAATAATAGATTAAAAATCAGGTGTCAACATGAAGAATGCTATGCCCGAGAGACGATGCAGAAATGTCAATTCATTTCAATAATAAGATGTGTCTTTTTTAAAACAGATTTGGAATTACAATTTTCAAATGAGTAAGCTCCGGAAAATACCCTCTTATCATTTGGTCATTCGGGTCTTTTGGAAAAGCCAAAACTAGGAAGAGTGTGAAAGTCCAGTCCTCAATCGTATACTTAGGCTCATAATCCCATCGTCATGAGATGGGCAATATACTTTCACACATCCTTAACAAACATGTGCTCGTTTTATTTAACTGGGAGCCACATTACAATATGTACTCCTCTCCAAGCCAATGGCTCGAGACCCGGGGGTATGCAAAAAATGGTTAGCACAACAGAAACATGTTTCGTGATAGGGAGCAGGGCAACAAAGCATATATACATGACGAAAAATGGATAAACCCACGATCCTACTCTAAAGAGTTGGGTGAATCAGCTAACAACTCTGCCTCCTTAGATATGGCAGCACATGTTAAAAGCTCCTGAGGAATGATATTCGGAGAGTTGGCTAGCTCATCCTCAATGGTTTACGGTTCAAAGAAGTCATCGATATCAGCAGGTATGATGATGGTGTCAACAATAGGCTCTTGGAACAACTGCGCTATCCCTTCTAAGTTGGAGAGGCTCATGTATTCTAACATTCTAGGTGGACAAGGAAAAAGCAGCTTGGGAGAATTTCTGATGGATCGGCTACTAGAACTCCCTCCTATCGCTAAGTGAGAAGCATTATCCACACGACCTCCTTGGTTGTCCCCGACCTTCTTGTTCGTGGCGACCGCTTTGGAGGGGAAATGAGTAGGGACTAGCTGTATTACAACGCTTGCATCGAAGAAAACGGTCGGTGGACTTGTCAGGTTGGTTGCGATCTCTTAAATATCCAATTTCAAAATGACTGTTATATGTTTTTGGAAGGATGGACTCTTTAGAAGTGAGCTGAATGTGGCCTTCGTCTTCAAGCCGGTAATTGCCTAGATCTTTTACGACGGTGAGGTCTATTACAATAGGCTCTACCATAGCGATGAATGTCTCATTCAAGTCCGACATTATCTTAAGGGCAACCGCATCATCGAGAGTGACCTATTCGGTGTCGATAAGCTATTACGCTTTAATTAGAGCGATCGCTTGATTAGTGGACTCTAGCGTGTCAAACTCAGCCCCCACCCCCACTCATTCCAATAAGCTCGTGTCTCAAGGACGGGCTCCTTAAAGAACGAAGGTAGGGGTGAATACTTTACCAGAAAATCATATACGCCACCGGGTTGTCCTAAAGTATCAACAATCTCTCTTGCAACATAAGCATTTCGTAGGAACTCTTGATCCCAGTGGGGCTAGTTACATAGGGAATCGTCTTCTAGGTTATGACCTTCATCTAGTTGAGCCGGCGCCATCTCGTGTACGATTATGTTTTTCGACTCGGGCGACCGGTTGTCGAGCTCAATCACGACCGTCTCCATGCTTGCCATTACGGGCCTAGTGCGGACGAGTGAACATATAATGCATGGAATATCTACTTGTTAGAAGGTGAAATCCATTAGTGATTTCGAACAGAAATGTACGCGATTTCCTTTGACAATATTAACTTTTGCAACGAACTCGGGATATACAAATTCTCCAGTAAATCCAAATTGAGAGAATAGACTCTATCACGGTTCGTTTAGAAAAGAATACATGATCAAACGGAAACACATAATAATTATATTAATAATAAGGTCGATAAGGAAATAAAGGCTTCATATAATAAGTTCAACCAGAGTTTTAACAACAGATTACAAACGACCATCACAGAAAGCACTAAAATATGATATAAATTTGACGGGTAGCAATTCCATCAATATCAAAATGCCCACTCCCTAGACCACAAAATGGGAGCTTCGGGCGACCTATCCTTCTTTCTTAGCTTATCTGTCATCTTCTTGCCGAGGCCCATGATGAATGACTTCCCGGGGGATAATAGGAAAGAGACTCGGTAATTAGGATCATCAAGATGGTGAATGTACGCCAATGATGCTTGATGGAGTCCCATCTCGCTCTCTAGTTCGGGAGCTTAGACAATGGTCTGCTTAAAGCAACTCTTCCAAGCATTATTGATATTGTCAATGTCCACTTGTCGAAGGGCTATTTCTTGCTTATCCATCTGTTTGTGTGAGAAGTTGAACCCGAATAATTGCCCCCTTAATGGCGGTGGGATATCTTGAAGAGCTCCATATTGTCTGAATGTCCTTAATGGGTAACAAGTAGTGGAACAAGTGAATCCTAACAAGGGTATGGGCTCGGTGTCGGCGGCAGCAAGGCGGATGTTTTGGAATTGGGAACCCTTGAATCTCCATCGGATTTGGTCCGGAGTTAAGCTCCTCGAAAAATAAAACTAGTCGCGGTATAACCGTGTATGAGGTTGTATCTGCAAGTGTATAATCTTTTCAAATGGATGAGTACGATGCTTAAGATCAGAATATATCATGTAGAAGGATGTTTCATGAATATGAGATATGAACTAGGTATACAAAAGTCCAACGGGCGCATGAAACACTTTCTTACCATCGGTATCAGCTTTAAAATTGTTGAGAGACAAGAAATATTCAGCAAGGATCATAAGAATGAAGTCCCATTTGATGCAGACTTATCTCACAACATGGGCAAGAAGACGGTTCATTGCGATTGTGGACACAGGAAAAATTATGAAACTAAAACAGGCTAAAAGACAAGCTTGGGCGGATTTGGTGTCATCCTGTTTTGGTAGCTTTGAGAATCTTCCAAATAAAAAGGTCAGAGGGCAATGGCCAGCATTATTTTTGAGTACTTTGGTGATCTCGACTTTGGATGTATCGAGGAATTCAGCAAGGGTGCTTGTAGGATCACGACCCAAAGGTAGCTCAATTAGTCTTTCTTCTAAGCGTATGCCAATGATAAGGTAGTATTCTTCGATGGTGGGGGTCAACTCATGACTATTAAAGATGAAGGTGGATGTGATTAGATTCCAAAAATGTGTCATGGCTTGGATGGCATGGGCCTGACAGTGAACCCGGAGTAGATGTATGAGGTGGCCAACCCATTCCTTGACATATCACTGATTGTGGCAATCCATACCCTCCCACCATGCTAACAAAAGTCTTTCAAGATTAGGGATAAGGGTGATGTTGTGCTTTCCCATCGAGTCTATATCATATATGAGTATTTCAGCTAGTCAATGAACATAACAAAAGCATAAGTGAAAGAGACATGAGAAAAATTGGAACGAAGTAGAGATTATACTCATATTGGTTGGTGAATGGTACCCGTTAATGGCATAAACACACATATGCTAACAATGAGGTTTGACACATAAAGGGTAGGGTAGACTAATGGCCAATGGCTCCCACTACAATGAAATGATATACCGCCCCTGTCACACCCAAACCCCGCGAGCTCGTTAACATCCCACCTGGCCACGATTATGCATGCTTCTCCAGGATCCAAAGGCCAACAAATTCATGCGGAAGCAAAAACAAATCCCCGTACAGAAACAATTAATATCATGATGACTTGGGACGGTAAAAAAAAAACAAACTTACATACATATCCACATGTTCTATACAATTTTCCAAACCTACGGCTTCGGAGGCCACTTGTACAAGCCTATGACCACTAAAACAAAACGATTACGTGGTCGAAGTCTACTATACATCCAAAATAAAACAACCAGCAAAAGTCAAGAGGCCAACTACCCTAGGCCTCGTTCTCGCTATCTGGTACTATATCATCTCTCGCCTCCAACTCATCCTCGTCAAGCTCAAGTGGCTGTTTCGAATCCGATGGCTCTACAACCTCCCCATCTTTTCCCGGTACCATGACCTCGGGGAATACCGAATCTCCCGGGCGGATCATTCTTGCTTGCGGTGGAGGGTCCGAAATAAACAACGAACCCACGACGGGGTGAGATAAAATCTCGATGAGGGAAAATCTCTAATCCTAGATCGGGTCGCTAGTGCCTCCGGACACAATCTAGGCGAGCAACAATTTCCAACAACTCTTTCTTTCTTACCCAAAAAATTCCACAACTAATTCCAAAAAATTCCATTCTTTCTCCAAAAATTCTCACACCTTCTCAAATATTCTACGTTGCTCCCGTCTCGGCGTTCCACGCCTTAGTCCAACAATAAAATATTCTACATACTCCGGGGTCCATTTTTAACACATCCGGCCATAATATAAATATCCACATTACCCCGAAAATTTCTACGTTACTCCGAAAATATTCCACGCTACTCAAGAATATTCCACGTTACTCCGAAGATATTCCACGTCACTCCAGAATATTCCACGTTACTCCGAAGATATTCCACGTCACTCCAGAATATTCCACGTTACTCCAAAAATAATCCACGTCACTCCAGAATATTCCACGTTACTCCACCGCCATCATAAGTTCATGAAATTGATCCTCGGACCTTTATGGAACACGGCTATATATATATATCGGGGTCTCAGACACATAGGAATACGACCCACGGATCTCGGTCTCGGACACATAGGAACACGACCGGATCAAGTCTCGGACAATTAGTCGAACACGACTCACTTTGGTCTCGGACGACTTAATTGAACACGACTTTCATACTTTCTCGGTCTCGGACAATCAGACGAATACGGCTCACTTTGGCCTCGGACGACTTGATTGAATACGACCCTCACATTTCCTCGGTCTCGGACAATCGGACGAATACGGCTCACTTTGGCCTCAGACGACTTGATTGAATACGACCCTTACATTTCCTCGGTCTCGGACAATCGGACGAATACGGCTCACTTTGGCCTCGGACGACTTGATTGAATACGACCCTTCTCATTTTCTCAGAATAGATCGGGACCACGTGATTCACTCACGTTAGAGAATTAATAATTCGGGATCACCCGATTAATTCACACTAATCCAAATATTAATTTAGACTACCCGATCAATTAATACTACCATAGTATCCAATCCACGTCATGCGACTATATTACGCTAACGTAGCAATTTATAAATCACGTGCCATTTCAATTATACTAACGTGGAAATATATCACGGCCGAACAATAATAATTTTCTAACATATAATTAATTCACGACCATAGTACTATACTATAATAATGTCACATTTAATTAGCACCGTGGCATAACGACTTTATGTCACATAAAAGTAACTCTAGTTAATACTTAAACTAACCATGGTTCAAAAACTAACTAGAGTCAAATACTAACCTAACCATGATTAATAAATAGCATAAAGCAACCATAGTTGAACAAAAAGTAACTAGGGTTGGTAGGGTAACCATGGTCAAACTTTGACCAAACAAATATCCTCTTGCAATTACTATTCATTGCAAGAACAAGCATATCTCACCTCCATTTCTGCAATTTTCGTCCAGCCCCTCCACAAGCTCAAATCCAACACTTTTCTTCATCAAAAATTCACAATTTCATGGTCTTTTAGCAACCTAACCACCTAATTTAGGTTTAGAAACAATCCTACCTCAAAAACTCGCAAAAACCTCCGTTGAACGATTGAGGAAAAGCTTGAATCGATCGGCGATTCCGGCGGTCCTTGCACGGCCGGCGACTCGGCGACGTTCTAGCGACTCCAAGCGCTCCAAAGCGACACCAAAGAAGGCTTGAAGAATTTTCGGCAACGGAGGGTGAGAGAGAGGGTGTTCGGCCAAGTGAGGGAGAGGGAGAGTGAGGTAGAGAGAAAGTGAACTAGAGAGAGAGAGAGTCTTTGGATAATGAAGAAGAAGATGCCAATATAATAATTAATATAGGTTAATAATAATTAATTATGCTCCCAAAGTCAAGAGAAAAATAATTATCTCCCCTCATTGACTAGTCAATCTCGGCCAAAAGGGAAAATGGCCAAAATACCCTTAGTTCCAAGTGAAAAATGGGGTATTTTTCGAAGGTAAATGGGTCCTTTCCCATATCCAGTCCAAATATACTTTTCCCGAACCTCTTTGGGGCGAACCGCGAAGGAATTTCACACAGGATGAGGAAACGTCCAAAATTTTATTTATTGAAACCCCTGAAGGTCCGACGTCAAATTCTGAAGCTCGATTCGCGATCAATCTCGATCAATAGAATTTTCAGTGTATCTCAAACTAACGGGCGGCTTTTAGGAGCTACGCGTATCGACCCGTGATTAAAATCACGTTTAAGAATTACTCGAGCCTTGGCGACCTTGGTTGTCATTCAATTGCGAGGGTCAATCACTAGTCCCGATAGACATGATCGTTAGAAAATAATTCGAGGACGTTCGGAACCCATACAAGGTCAAACGGAATCACCCGAGATCCAAGCGTAGGGTATTATCCAAATCGTTCCTTAATCATTCTAGGATCGGCCTATATTGGTCCGTAATATTCCCTCGACAATTTTCATGGCCAAAGAGTCAATCCAGGATCAAGTTCTTAGGTCCACGTACTTGATTTTCCTAGTTAGCCATTCCCATTTGGTTAGTCTGCTCGAGAGGGATCAACTTCGAGTGAGATTCGATTGAAATACATCAATGAGACTTTTCATTTATTCAAAGCTTCGAAAGTGGGTCGGAATTCAGGATATCACAATTCTTCCCCCCTTACAAAATTTCGTCCTCGAAATTTGCAATTCTCCAATCATCTCGTCTTATGGGGTACCGACGCCTCATCGCTACCACGCTTCCCGAAGTAGTTCTTGTCGTTATTTGACACTTCGATAACGTCCTTAACAGCAACGGTTTTCATCTTTCGAAACTCGTTTTCTTTGGTCCTCAACTGTGTTCACCTTCCTCTTCCCTTTTGACATTTGCAAAATCTGTTGGTAGCATGTCCTCGAGTATTCAAATCACCTCTTCCATTGACTATTGGTCCAAGAATAACATGCATACCTTACTACAATCCAGCTTTTTCTAATTCTGGACCGAAGGTCTTTCCAAAGCATCGCATAAAACTCATGGCCTTTATCAACTTGCCCTCTATTATTCAAATCGAGTCGTAACATTCTTGACTCCTTAAGCAAGTTCAAGATTACTTTTGTAGTAATTTGCTCTCAATTCCATTTGAAAACCTTCAACGATCATAGTAATCTTTCGATTTTCAAGGTCATGCCTCTTCCCGGCCGGCATGTCTCATCCTTGACCACATGTAAGACTAATCTAACATTCAGTCCATTCCATTGGACACCGTAATTCTCCCCTCAAATTTCGATGAGGTCATATCTTTAGATTCCTCTCCACTATTGAACTCGTACACTCGTCTATTGAACTCCATAGTTTCTATCCTCAACTTCGAGATTTCTTTTCCAAGTACTCGAAAGTCTGGATTTTCTCCTTATTCTATTACTTTCCATGACCCTTAGAAGTTCGGGTCCATTCATCGCCACATCTCAATTCCTTTCTGACCTTCAAGCTTGATGCTTCAAGTAGCCATCAAACTAGTCAATTGGTAAACTTCCAATTTAGAAGTTGAATCTCTTATTCCTCGAGGTGAGGTCTATCCCTTCGTTGCCAAATGCAAGACGCTCAATTTTCAATTGTATGCCTCTGCTACCTAATTCACCATTCCTTAGCGATAAGGGCATCGCAATCATGACCTTTCCTTCAGTTCCCTTTGGTGCAATCAATATTTCTAACTCTTGTAGTTCACATAGTTGCGAGGTCATTCCTTGCACAAGCAACGCTCTCATTTTCATAAACGGTTTCATCCATCCGCGCTACATCTCGTCTTTAGTCCTTTTCATCAATGGAATAATTCTTGTGGGGAATCTTCCTACGATCCGTCTATGACAGTTAATCAATTTTAGGAAACTTCAAATTTCAATAACTCACATCAACCTTAGTCGATCCATCATCACTTTTTACTCCCGAAGGATTCATAGGGATCCCCTCTCTCGGACTCCACACGACCAATGAATTTCACCTCATCCGACCCAAAACTCGCACTCTTCACACTTAGCATATCATGATTGTCTCCTCGGGGTCAAGCTTCTCATGACTCCTTAAACGAGTCCGATCATCGTCTCTACAGATGGTAACAATTAATTCAATTATTTCTTGAATGCCCAATCCAATTATTATCAGCTCTTGCTACCAAGTGTTGATTCATTTAATTTGTCATCCACACCATCCACTTGAGAGCTTATACTTTGGCTCTTTGTCCTTATAGGTTTCCAGTTAGACCATGCCGCATTTTATTCATTTTTGTCACTCTTTCATCGGGAAGGATCGGTGCCTCAATCTCTTGGTTCCACAACCAGCTAATGCGATCTTGTCCCCATTTCATTCATTTAACTGAACATCGACATTTCCCGGAATTCAACATTGTCTACAAGACAGCTCCTTAGAAAAATTTTACGGAGATCATTTGAATTTGCGTCTTCTTTCTCGGCCTAGATGTTCAATCTTAATGCCACGACAATTAGAACTTTCTCTTCCTTCCACATTAGGGTCTCTTACCCTATGAAGGAAAGTATACACTTCAGTGACATTCTTCTACTTCAAATCCACCTTGTCCTTGAAGTCCACGCCAATAGCGGTGTTCTTACTCCAGGATTCAAATGCCCCCACACTTGACATTCTCTTCTAATAACCCAGTCATCTTTAGTGACAAGGTTCAAAGGAGTCGAGGTTCTTCCTTGGTCTCCGTACATCCACACCTTGGATATCTTAATTGATCAAATCAATTCACCTTACGGGTTACAATCCAAGTACCCCTTTTTGCTTACTCATCCATCCATGAACACCGTGAGTAGTCGGGACTATCAAGTCCATTCACTTTCCCGATCCAATCGCCCTTTAAAAAAAAAAAATGACGCCCTATCCTTTAGGATGATAACTCACAATACTACTTCCAGTGGTCCCGATTCAACCTCACTCAATCGCATATAAATCAACAAAGTCAGGCAACCGACATAATTTTTTTTTTTTTTATAATCTTCCCGTGACAGAAGAGAAGAAACATCAATATTTCATTACAGGTTTTACGCCGAGGTAATAGTCATTCCTCACAGGCACATTCTATGCTCCATAAGTGAAAATTCCCTTACTCGCAATCCATGAACAGAAATTCTCTTGCTTATTCTTCTTCCGATTATCCACTTCATTCATTACGACCCATTACCATTTCTCAGAATTAGGAGTGACAACTAGCCATAAGGCTTTCGAATTTCAATCCACTCGGGGACTTCTCATTTCATTCAAAGGGTCCTTAACCACCCTTAGTACACTTAGACGACTTCGAGAACTTTGTCTCGTATTGGTTGATCGCCTTCGGATCTTTGCAACGTTATTGAAGTTCAGGCAATCCTTACTTTCGAGAAACCTCGTAAAGTATTTTCTCTTGAACAACTTAGCGAAGGCAATCTAGGTAGATATCATGCCTTCAAGGAAAAACTCTTCCTTTGATGACCTTTCACTAAAAAACGACAGCCTCTTAAGGCTAGTAACTGCCAGGATCACTTTCTTTTCATCCGTGCACCCGGAACCTCAGAGGTTTCCTTACACAATCCCCAATCCAGAGAAAGACAGTTTTAAATTTACTCTCCATCAAACTTAATCAATCTCACTCTTATGCATTCTTCCACAAGCTTTCTTTCAAACGATTTTTCTTTTCCATTCTCTTTCGTCTTTCCCACAATCTCTACCATTTACTTTACTAACAACACAATCAACAGTAGCAGTCTTATCTGCTTTAGGTAACAACAGCAGCTCCTTCTCGAGTCGCCTTATCCATCGAATTCCAAATTCCTTTCAAGGTTCTCTTGACCCATTCAACTCTTGGGTTTTGCACAATTTACAAGCTCGGCCAAACGTTCTTCTAGCGCTCATACTCTCGTGGTTCATATTTACTCACTTATCATGATTCCTTTCGGTTCTTGAATCTTCTCATATTTTTCATACTTGAACAAAATGCTCCTCTAGTGACCATACTGCGGTCGTTCGACCTCATTAGGTTCTTATGGCACTTGAACCACTACAATTCCCTCTAGGAATTGAAGACTTAAGTCATCTATTCGAGTCTAGCAGTTCCAGGCTGCTCCTCTCATTATCTGTCACAAGCAATCAACCACCCAGTGGTTCTTAGGTAACTCTCAACTACCGGCCAATTATCCAAGGGTTCCAAGTCACCCTTAACCAGTGACTATCTATCAAGTCAGCCTCAACGAGGCAATTTCTCAATTAACCACCAATTACTAGGCATGCCTCAACCAGGCCAACATCAAGCAATCATTCAAGACATTACTTAAGTGAGTCAATCGCTCATACTTTAACTATAAAGGCACCTGTTCCTCTAATACGAACACAATAGACTATCACACTTTCGGAAGATACCAGTTCAACGGGGTATGAACCCCACACGCCGTCTAATCTCTCGCTTAGACCTTTGCCATAACAATCACATGATTCCAACTACATAATGGCATCCACCGCCTAGCACGAAGCCTTTAATCATACCAATCCCAGGCACCATTACAAATGCCAAGCAAATTTTGAAATTTCACCTTGAGGATCAACTCAATGCAACACGTCTCTTAATCAAGATCAAACTTAACCTGATACCTAGACTTTCCCTTTCAATTTATGGCCCGGGTCATTCTCGCCTCCTTGATATCTTAGAAGCCCGTCGGGAGCCGCTCCTTGTCCGGACCTCTCTGTCCCGGCGATCACTCCCCGCCCTCATCGGACCCGGTCGTTGTAGGTTGTCCCAAGCCATACATCTACGGAGGAAGCCCCGTTCCACATGTCCCATACCATGCTTCATTACGGTTTATAGGTATCCCGTCAACTTGTCCCATACCAAGCAACAGTTTATTAGGTCCGATAGTGATAAGCTCACGCATGCACATCCCTCGACTTTCGTTTTAATGCTGCAAACACCTGTCTTGCATGATTGTCCTCGTTACTCGACGTACCATAGTCGCTTCCGGATCAATTCTTATCCACAAAAGATCTCTAATTCCACCAATGACGGCCAAGTCTCATAGATCAATTGCCTATGTTCTAGCATATTCTTCAAGTTGAGTCATTGACAAACCATAATCATAGTCATATAATCCAACCGACCTTTCACTCAAAAGCAAACGTCTATTAGCCTCAACCACATGTACACCCTCAAAATCCATATTTATGACTCCTCAATTTCCTGCTTGCTCACTTATAAACCTCAATAATATCATCACCCAAATTTACCACTAAAACAAAACGATACTAGAACCATTAGAATACAATACAAGTTCAAGCCTATAATCCTCAAGATTCAGAAATCAATGCCTTATCCTAAGGCTCCCAGTATCTAATTGTCCCCAAGTCATCACTCCTTATTACTCCAAGTCTCAATCTCATTTGATCGAGCTGACCTTGCTCTGATACCACTCCAAACGGGGATGTCACACCCGAACCCCGCGAGCTCGTTAACATCCCACCCGGCCACGATTATGTACAATTCTCCAGGATCCAAAGGCCAACAAATTCATGCGGAAGCAAAAACAAATCCCCGTACAGAAACAATTAATATCATGATGACTTGGGACGGTAAAAAAAAATAAACTTATATACATATCCACATGTTCTATACAATTTTCCAAACCTACGGCTTCGGAGGCCACTGTACAAGCCTATGACCACTAAAACAAAACGATTACGTGGTCGAAACCTACTATACATCCAAAATAAAACAACCAGCAAAAGTCAAGAGGCCAACTACCCTAGACCTCGTTCTCGCTATCCGGTACTATATCATCTCTCGCCTCCAACTCATCCTCGTCAAGCTCAAGTGGCTGTTTCGAATCCGATGGCTCTACAACCTCCCCATCTTTTCCCGGTACCATGACCTCGGGGAATACCGAATCTCCCGGGCGGATCATTCATGCTTGCGGCGGAGGGTTTGAAATAAACAACGAACCCACGACGGGGTGAGATAAAATCTCAGTAGGAAAATCTCTAATCCTAGATCAGGTCGCTAGTGCCTCCAGACACAATCTAGGCGAGCAACAATTTCCAACAACTCTTTCTTTCTTACCCAAAAAATTCCACAACTAATTCCAAAAAATTCCATTCTTTCTCCAAAAATTCTCACACCTTCTCAAATATTCTACGTTACTCCCGTCTCGGCGTTCCACGCCTTAGTCCGACAATAAAATATTCTACGTACTCCGGGGTCCATTTTTAACACATCCGGCCATAATATAAATATCCACATTACCCCGAAAATTTCTACGTTACTCCGAAAATATTCCACGCTACTCAAGAATATTCCACGTTACTCCGAAGATATTCCACGTCACTCCAGAATATTCCACGTTACTCCGAAGATATTCCACGTCACTCCAGAATATTCCACGTTACTCCAAAAATAATCCACGTCACTCCAGAATATTCCACGTTACTCCACCGCCATCATAAGTTCATGAAATTGAGCATCGGACCTTTATGGAACACGGCTCTATATATATATCGTGGTCTCGGACACATAGGAATACGACCCACAGATCTCGGTCTCGGACACATAGGAACACGACCGGATCAAGTCTCGGACAATTAGTCGAACACGACTCACTTTGGTCTCGGACGACTTAATTGAACACGACTTTCATACTTTCTCGGTCTCAGACAATCAGACGAATACGGCTCACTTTGGCCTCGCACGACTTGATTGAATACGACCCTCACATTTCCTCGGTCTCGGACAATCAGACGAATACGGCTCACTTTGGCCTCGGACGACTTGATTGAATACGACCCTTACATTTCCTCGGTCTCAGACAATCGGACGAATACGGCTCACTTTGGCCTCGCACGACTTGATTGAATACGACCCTTCTCATTTTCTCGGAATAGATCGGGACCACGTGATTCGCTCACATTAGAGAATTAATAATTCGGGATCACCCGATTAATTCACACTAATCCAAATATTAATTTAGACTACCCGATCAATTAATACTACCATAGTATCCAATCCACGTCATGCGACTATATTACGCTAACGTAGCAATTTATAAATCACGTGCCATTTCAATTATACTAACGTGAAAATATATCACGGCCGAACAATAATAATTTTCTAACATATAATTAATTCACGACCATAGTACTATACTATAATAATGTCACATTTAATTAGCATCGTGGCATAACGACTTTATGTCACATAAAAGTAACTCTAGTTAATACTTAAACTAACCATGGTTCAAAAACTAACTAGAGTCAAATACTAACCTAACCATGATTAATAAATAGCATAAAGCAACCATAGTTGAACAAAAAGTAACTAGGGTTGGTAGGGTAACCATGGTCAAACTTTGACCAAACAAATATCCTCTTGCAATTACTATTCATTGCAAGAACAAGCATATCTCACCTCCATTTCTGCAATTTTCGTCCAGCCCCTCCACAAGCTCAAATCCAACACTTTTCTTCATCAAAAATTCACAATTTCATGGTCTTTTAGCAACCTAACCACCTAATTTAGGTTTAGAAACAATCCTACCTCAAAAACTCGCAAAAACCTCCGTTGAACGGTTGAGGAAAAGCTTGAATCGAGCGGCGATTCCGGCGGTCCTTGCACGGCCGGGGACTCAGCAACGTTCTAGCGACTCCAAGCGCTCCAAAGCGACACCAAAGAAGGCTTGCAGAATTTTCGGCAACGGAGGGTGAGAGAGAGGGTGTTCGGCCAAGTGAGGGAGAGGGAGAGTGAGGTAGAGAGAAAGTGAGCTAGAGAGAGAGAGAGTCTTTGGATAATGAAGAAGAAGATGCCAATATAATAATTAATATAGGTTAATAATAAGTAATTATGCTCCCAAAGTCAAGAGAAAAATAATTATCTCCCCTCATTGACTAGTCAATCTCGGCCAAAAGGGAAAATGGCCAAAATACCCTTAGTTCCAAGTGAAAAATGGGGTATTTTTCGAGGGTAAATGGGTCCTTTCCCATATCCAGTCCAAATATACTTTTCCCGAACCTCTTTGGGGCGAACCGCGAAGGAATTTCACACAGGATGAGGAAACGTCCAAAATTTTATTTATTGAAACCCCCGAAGGTCCGACGTCAAATTCCGAAACTCGATTCGCGATCAATCTCGATCAATAGAATTTTCAGCATATCTCAAACTAACGGGCGGCTTTGAGGAGCTACGCGTATCGACCCGTGATTAAAATCACGTTTAAGAATTACTCGAGTCTTGGCGACCTTGGTTGTCATTCAATTGCGAGGGTCAATCAGCAGTCCCGATGGACACGATCGTTAGAAAATAATTCAGGGACGTTCGGAACCCATACAAGGTCAAATGGAATCACCCGAGATCCAAGCGTAGGGTATTATCCAAATCGTTCCTTAATCATTCTAGGATCGGCCTATATTGATCCAGAATATTCCCTCGACAATTTTCATGGCCAAAGAGTCAATCCAGGATCAAGTTCTTAGGTCCACGTACTTGATTTTCCTAGTTAGCCATTCCCATTTGGTTAGTCTCGCCGAGAGGGATCAACTCCGAGTGAGATTCGACCGAAATACATCAATGAGACTTTTCATTTATTCGAAGCTTCGAAAGTGGGTCGGAATTCGGGATGTCACAGCCCCCAAAAATGCTGATAGCATAATCGGGTCGAGGCACATATTTCGAGATGATGAGTGGGATCAAAAATGATCATGCCGCTTACGGACTTGTGTGTGGCCTAATCTATTTCTAACGCCTCTTAAGGATTTCTTGGGGTCGCAGTCCGGGCTTGACCACTAGATGTATGTGCAAAAAATATAGTGTATGAAAAGCATGCATAATAGGGAATATCAAACACCGCTTCCATATACACACGTAAAACATGCATTCTTACGACTCCCTACAAAATAGACATGTCAACAATCCCTCCACCCCTTATAACTCTAAACTTGCAAGAACATCTAATCACAAAATTAGTAGATTAACCTGATTTTCCTTGCAACACCGCAAAATGGAAATCAAGTTAGGGAACAATCAACTGGTTATTAAGGCATGTCTATACAGGTTTTTAATCTAATTTCCCCGGTGGAGTCACCAAGCTGTCGCGACCCGTCTCAAGCCTCTCCCGAGGGTCCGGCGGGTTTAGACGTCTTGCCATGCGTCAATGGCGTGAACTCTCCCAAGTCCTACCTCGCATGATTTTGGATTTCTTTTTACTGATTAGCAAATTAAAATGCTATTAAGAGTTGCTACTAACCAATTGGGGTCAACTAGAAACTAATGGAGGCATGGAAGGGTTATCTCGATTTCTACGCAACTAGAGCTTCTAGGTTCGGGGACCTGTTTACGTAAACTAGATAATTAGCATCCTTTCAGTACCTAACCAGTCAATATTCCCTAAGGTGACCACATATTTGTCGCGACCCTCCCGGAAATTTCCTTCCGGGGTGGAATAGGGCTAACGAGCCGATCCCTCCCTTTTATAGACATATATATGGGGGATCGCGAGTCTCTCCCAAGACTCATTACTCGAATCGCGATGTCGGGTAAAATTTTTCAAATATCGAAATTGACCTTGTGTGGTCGGGTGGCATGTGCGAGATGTACATGCAATTTGGAGTCGCCACCGATCGATTTATTGGAAGGTACGATCGGAAAACCTTACCGAGCGGTCGGGAGAAACCGTTCGGTTCCGCGAAAACCAGAGATTTTGGGTCCGGGGATTTGGTTACGCCAAGTTTCATATTTGACGCCCTTTCGGTTACCGATGTTGATTGTTTTTCTAACCTAAGATTTCATGCAGATGCGATATCGATGAGGTAGGTCCTAAAAAAATCGAGTATTCATGCGGATGGGAATTTTCTATCCTAATCAATCACAATCGGAGGAATTAATGCGCAATCAAAATCATTACAAGCAATCAAATCAATCAATCAAGGTTCGATATGTCTAAAATGGCCCTATCGGCCCATACAAAAATCAAAAATGGATGTCGGGGTGATTTGGTAAAAATTTGGGGCGGAAGGCCCGGAAGGGTAGAATGGTCATTTTTGGGGTTTCGGGACCCGAAAATCATAAAATTAGGGTCGGGCCAGTTGAATGTGACCATTTCCCATTTTTTGTGATTTTTTAGGATTTTTCTAATTTTTTCTATTTTTTTGGAATTTTTATTTATTTTCTAAAAAAAATTGGAAATTTTCTGGATCGAAATTAATCGACCCTCGAAGTCTCAAAAATTTTCGATCCAGACTTTATGAGTCCCGAATCGATCTACAAATTTTTAGAAATTTTTTTGTGAAAATCCGGGAATTTTTCTCAATTTTCTAAGTATTTTTGCAATTTTTTTGGATTTTTTGGAAATTTCTTTTATTTTTTATTATTTTTTTTATTAATGAACCGGACCGGGTCAACCCGGTCAACGACCGGTCAAACCGGTCCGACCGCCCGCAGACCACTCATCACTCAAAACGTCGCCGTATACGTATTTATCCGATTTTTCTTTTTGATTTTCTAACCTAATTTTCTATTATTCAAAAATATAAGAAAATAATGGACGGCCGAGATCAATCCCAGATTTGATCTCAGCCGTCGACTCGCCACCTAACAAAACGACACCGTATTTGGCTATATACCTAAACGACGCCGCATCCGTCAAAAATAGACGAACGGCTACGATTAAATGCCAAGACTCGATCCAAACCGTTGACATCTCCGAAACAAAACGACGCCGTGTCACTTAGTAATGAACGGACGGTCACGATCGACTTGAGATCTAATCCAAGCCGTCGACTCGCATAGCTATAAAACGACATCGTATCAACTATTACACCGAACGGCCACGATCACTCTTCGACTTAATCCTAGCCGTCCATTCCTAATCTGCCCTAAACGACGCCGCATTATTGATCTAAACGGTGCCGTTTCTATATTATTCTAATTTCTACCTAATAAACTAATTATCCGAAAATACAAAAAGAAGATCGAACGGCTGAAAATCAAACCTATCGATTTATCTCAGCCGTTCGATCGAGTCCGAGTCGGCTCGCTCGCGCCAACGGGCGAGCTGACTGGACTCCAGCTGGCCCTATTAGAACGCGACAACTCAGCTCGTTGACCACTTGACCAAGACACGTCGGCATCGTCGTCTACCTCGCGACGACGCAGACGAACGGCTGAGAGCTTCCGGCGACGATCTAACGGCGAAACCTCAACCAAAACTCACGAAACCAACTCCTATCGACTCGCCTCAACCTCTACTTTAACATATCTAAAGATCTAAGTATTTTATCCACTAAATCGCGAGAATCGGACCAATCACGGTCGCGACATCCGTAACTTCAAACACACAGCATATAGCATAACAATCAAATCATATCACACGTAAGCCGGAATAAGAGGTAAGTGAACTTACCTCGAGCTCGAATCGAGCTCGCAAGGTCCGAAATAGCTCGGCCGGTGTTCGGTCAGACCGAACAAGGTTGGGGGTTCGACTCGTGTGATTCAAGGGAAATCGATGCAAAAACGGAGTGCGATTGTGGTCAGTAAGGTTTAAGGATGAAAAGGCACACAATAATTGAAAGGATTATGCTCGTGAGCCTGAGATGCCATCATTGCACGGTCAAGAAATTGAGAAGTCGACTTACCGTTTTTTGAAGTTTCTGGCCAAGTGAGCTAGCTCGATCGACTCTAGGAAGTGCGGGTGAGCTTCCTGCGGCAGTCCGGTGGCCTGATTTGGCCTGAATCGGCGGCGGCGAAGTCTCACGCCTTCGGTCGAAGCTCCGGCGAGTGTCGCGCAGAGCCTCTCTCTCTATCTCTCACTCTTTCTCTCTCTATTCCGTTGGTGGACGAGCGATAGAATCAGCCTCCCCTTTCTAGAATCCTCCTCCAAGCTTTTATACTCGGTTTCAAAAAAAACGCGCGCGGGAGCTTGAGTCGGCGAGGTGAATCACGTGCCAATCACACGTGTTAAGGCTCGCCGGACGGTGACGGAATCATTAGGATTCCGTCCCGATCCGTTAAGCCTTCAGTCACTTGTAAACAAGCGCGAATTTGACACCATTTTGAGAATGTTGACTTTAAGTGCACCGACCCTTTGACCGCCGATTCTCGCCGTCTCCGGCGAGCATTGGCCTCGCCGCCGGTGAGGATTGACGCCCCTCAACCTACGTAATAAAAGCCCTCTATCAATCGAGTCAATTAGAGTCGAATTGGCTCTCAATTTGATCATTGAAATTCATTGTTGATTCTGCAATTTGAGCGACAATTTGGAGAAGACGAAGTCTTGTCTTGGACCGGTTCGACCGGTCCGACCGGCGGTCAGACCGGTCCGAACCTGTTCAGATAGTCATTTTTGCACAATTTTCAAAATTAATTCAAATTGACTGGGAATTTTTGCAATTAAACCTCAAAATTGGACTCAGGGGCCTAGATATTATCTCGAAATGTGTTTTTGCCCAAAAATTCTTATCGATTTGCACAAAAGCCCCAAATTTTTCAAAATTCCCAAATTGGGGAAAACTTCAATTGAACGTCAATTTGATTAAATTGGATCATGAAACCTATGCCAATCAATTCTAAATGTATGAAAACATAGGGTGACAGTCCAATTTTACCATGAGAGTCCCTCAATTAAAAGTAATTTCAAAAATTGGCCAATTGAGGGACTAAATTACAAAAAATTTGGGAATTCTTGTCTAATTCATGCAATTCGTGCAATTGAGGGTGCAATTGATCAAATTGAAGTTCAAAGGGACCACAATTGAATGTCTAGACTTAAAATGTGCAAAAATTGCAAATAAAATGACTCAATTGGTATTTTTTATGAAAATTCAACCTTAAGCGTTATAAAGGAACACCTAAAATTGAAATTAATTTTTGATTTTTCTTGAGGTCAATATTGAAAGGGAATTAAAAGAAAAATATTGGACATTTTTCTGTATTTGTGTGACCTCGAAAAGTATTTTTTATGATTTTTCAAGTATTTTCTTATTTTCCGAAAATATTAAAAAAAAAGTGAAAAATATGAAAAATTATTTTTTGTTCCAAATTGGTTCCTTAAGCTTGGCCAAGGCTTCCAATGTTGATTTTTTAATTTTTTGATTTTTTGTGAATTTTTAGTGAAATTTGGAAAAGAAAATTGATTAAAAATCGAGTGTCAACAACTGCCCCTCTTTGAAAGTAATCTCGGTTAGAGGTTGCTTTCAAAGACAAGGTGACACCTGGATCCTTAATCGACTCTGCTGGGGAAAAATCTAAAAAAACTAGTCTTGACATTCGATTGCTTTACCTTCGCTATTAAAGCTCTGACTCAGTGGGGAAATCATTTCAGTCCATGCTCATTTATGTGAAAGGGAGATGAAAAGAGAGAGACTTACCCGTAGCTCACCTGTTTATGGTTTGAGATTTGTTGATCCGAGGTTGAAAAATTGAATGCACGGAATTACCCGTGGACGGTTTGGCGCGATTTGGCAATGGTCGGCGTCCGTCCGGTGTCAAGTGGTGGTTTGAAGGTTTGTGGGGAAGGTTCACCCTTGTAACAAAGGGGTTTCACCTATTTAAAATGGGTTTGACTATCCACTAGGGATTCATCATTTAAAAAAGAGGGGCAGATCGGCTTTCGTCTCTCCAACTACTCACCGTCTGAAAGGGGAGGTTCACCCTTGTAACAAAGGGGTTTCACCTATTTAAAAAGATTGGCTATCCTCCATGCGGGGACTCACCATCTAAAAAGCGAGATCGGCTTTCGTCTCTCCAGCTACTAACCGTTCGAGGGGGAGGTTCACCCTTGTAACAAAGGGGTTTCACCTATTTAAAAGAGATTGGCTATCCTCCATGCGGGGACTCACCATCTAAAAAGCGGATCGGTTTTCGTCTCTCCACCTACTAATCGTCTGAGAGGGAGGTTCACCCTTGTAACAAAGGGGTTTCACCTATTTAAAAAGATTGGCTATCCTCCATGCGGGGACTCACCATCTAAAAAGCAGATCGGCTTTCGTCTCTCCAACTACTAACCGTCCGAGGGGTGCCATCCGAGGACCTAGGTTGACTAGTGTACCTACAGAGCTCAAACCCTATTTCAAATTTTCAAATAAGCAGATCGGTTTTCGTCTCTCCAGCTACTAACCGTCCGAGAGGGTGCCATCCGAGGACCTAGGTTGACTAGTGTACCTACGGAGCTCAAACCCTATTTCAAATTTTCAAATAAGCGGATCGGTTTTCGTCTCTCCAAACTACTAACCGTCCGAGAGGGTGCCATCTCGAGGACCTAGGTTGACTAGTGTACCTACAGAGCTCAAACCCTATTTCAAATTTTCAAATAAAGCAGATCGGTTTTCGTCTCTCCAGCTACTAACCGTCCGAGAGGGTGCCATCCGAGGACCTAGGTTGACTAGTGTACCTACTGAGCTCAAACCCTATTTCAAATTTTCAAAAAAGCAGATCGGTTTTCGTCTCTCCAGCTACTAACCGTCCGAGAGGGTGCCATCCGAGGACCTAGGTTGACTAGTGTACCTACAGAGCTCAAACCCTATTTCAAATTTTCAAAGAGTGGGGGATCCGAGGACCTGGGGACTTCAGAAGACCTGCAGAAAATCCAAGTTAATCAAATCTTAAAATGCAACTTTTCGGAGGATTTGGGATTACCAGGGAACCTGCAGAAAGTTCAATCAAACATCATTAGAATGACAATTCTAAGTTCTGGGAAGAGATTTAAGAATTCTTAGACAAATTTTCAAAGTGTATTTGCAAAGGAAACATGTCCAATCTCAATTTCAAATTTTCACTAGGGATGGATTTTGAAATGACATACCACGAGTGTTCTCCAAAAGGGGTGTTTAAAAGTTTTTCAAAAGGGTTTTCCTTCATCCAAGAGGGCTTCTCACCATTCGGGAAGGCTTTTCTTGAAATTCAAATGCGCTCACAAGAAACCTAACCTTGAGGTTTCGGGATCATTCGAGATGCATACAATCTGACTAATCGTAGAAGGCATTTTAAAAGGGACCGTAATTCGGGCCAGGTCAAAGGCTTTTCAAAGGATATTCATTTTGAAGTTTAGAAATGAATTTTGATCAGAAATAGCTTCCTCGGGTCTACAAGTCAAGAACCCCGAAGTCATGATAAGACAGGATTGTACTTACCCCTTTAAGCGGTAGCTTCCTCGTATGATTTCTTGCATCGACCTAAAACACCTCTTAGATCGAAAAGTTCCGGTGACAGGTTGTATCTTGGTTTAAGGTGGGCTCTTTAAGAACGGCCATATTTTCAAAAGAGGGTGAACTTTGGTGATCACCTTGACATTTCTCCAGCTTTCATTTGCCTTTTGCGGAAGATTTACGATCATTCTTTTTCCAATTGATTTTGAGGATTTTCCTCTTTTCATCTTAATGATTTTTCTTTAGGACTTGCCCCTTTTCGGGATGCTCTTTTCATGGGCTTTGGCCTTGCTTTTACCAGGCACTTTGCTTTTTCTAGCCCTTTCATTCTTCATCATTTTCGCACCGACCGGTTCTTTTGAAACCAAGATATCAAAATTCTTCCGCTCATGCTTTTTGACTCATTGCTGGTAATTCCTTTGCTTTGCCCCGTGTGGGGGGTGATCACCAACAAGGGTTTAGAAATGAATATCCAAAGGCTCAAATTGGCTTTTCAAAGGGTAAGTGTTTGGGATATAGAAATGAAATGCTTTTCTTCACTTTGAGGTGTTCCAAGTCTTTGCCGAAATCACCCGAAGCTAATCACAAAAAGATTGATGCAGTCGCTACAATAAAGTCTTACCCGACCTTTTCTCCAAGGAATCATCCAATGAACCTCCAAATATGCCCCATTGTGGGGTGGTTCTTGACAGGGTTATATTCATAAAATTCTCCCCTTTTGGCTCGGAGTGGTTATCAAGGGATACAAATGTGTATGGATAATTTTGAAAGGGAAATGCCTTTCATCATTTAAATCCATGTAATCACCGCGAATGATCCCTACGTCCCCAAAATTAAGCTCTTTCGCTCTGTCACTCTCACTCATCGCTCAAGTGTGTCGGGGACGTGTTTGAGGATAATGCTTGCCTCTTCTCATCTGAAGGATCACTCTCTTGAAAAATTTTCAAAACATGCCCTTTTATGGAAACTCAGGGCGTTTTCATCAAAATTCATCGTTTGCAAAATGTTCTCATCAAAAGATATATTCAAAAGATGTTTTTGAAACTTGTAATGAATGTCTCTTTGAAAGGGTCTTGTAGCTTCACGAATCCAAAAATTTTAAATTTTTAAGCATGACAGTGCATAAAAATATTTTGTAAAGGAGGAGAACCTCAAACCTATTTTCTTCAAATATTGGCTTCTGCCCCCTGTAAAAACAAAAGGAAACAAATCAGTTAAAGATATTCAAAATTTTCAAATCCCGGAGTGACTCCTTTCTACTTCCTTCGGATGTCGACTCCCATTTCCTGTAAAAACAAAAGGAAACAAATCGCTTAAAGATATTCGAAATTTTCAAACCCCGAAGCGACTTCCTCCTGTCTTCTCCGGATGTTGACTCCCGTTTCCCGTAAAAACAAAAGGAAACAAATCAGTTAAAGATATTCAAAATTTTCAAACCCCGAAGCGACTTCCTCCTGTCTTCTCCGGATGTTGACTCCCGTTTCCTGTAAAAACAAAAGGAGTCAATCGGTTCAAGATATTCAAAATCTGTGATCCAAAGTAACGGATAACTTCCCTTTTGATCAATTGCTCTGCAGAGCTCTTCCCGATTCCCAGCTCACCTGCAAAATACAGACGTATGCAAATGCATGTATGCAAATGTCATGCGAATGCAAAATCTTTATGTGACTCGGATCTGCTCATCAATCGCTTTGAAGCTCAATTTATTTCAAGGAAAATATCTCTTCACGGCGTCTGCATTTACTGGACTCGCTAATTCTTCTCCAGGTTTGGACTTGGCAATCATATCATCTATATAGACCTCAATCTCCTTATGTATCATATCATGAAAAAGGGTCACCATAGCCCTCCGATATGTTGCACCTGCATTTTTCAACCCAAATGGCATCACCTTGTAACAAAAAGTTCCCCATTGTGTAGTGAATGAGGTCTTGATCTTATCTTTTTCCTTCAACATGATCCGATTATATCCACGAGAATCCATCCATAAAGGAGAACAATTCAAAACCCGCGATGCTGTCGACGAGCACATCAATGTGCGGTAAGGGAAAATCATCCTTGGGACTAGCTTTGTTCAAGTCCCGATAATCCACGCATATTCTAATTCTCCCATCCTTCTTCTTAACTGGTACGATATTGGCGACCCAATCAGCATATGGGACAGCCTCGATAAATCCAACTTTAAGGAGCTTCATCACCTCTTCCTTGATTTTATCCGCCAGATTCGGGATTCATTCTTCGGGGTGATTGATTTACGTGGTGTGCAAGAAGGATCTGTGGGCAAAGCATGCTCCACAATCTCACGATCTAGACCCGGCATGTCAGCATACGACCGGGCGAAGATATCTTGATATTCCTTGAGTAACACCGTCATTCTTAAAATATCTGCTGCAGACAGGTGTCCTCCTATTTTCACTTCCTTGACGCAATCGAATCTCCCAAATTAATAGTGATAGGTTCTTCGAGAAATAGGAGGCTTAGATTCTTCAAACAATCCCATTCTTTCTTGATATCGCTCACATCAACCTCGTCTATATCAACTTCGCATGCATAGTCATCGAGCTGATATGAGTCACATATTAACCTGTTATGTATGGGTGGGATGACATGCCCGAAATGCACCATGAAAGGTTAGTATTCAAAGATGATAAAATTGAAGGATGCATGATTCCTATCATGAAAACATTTTTCAAATTTCAATTTTCTTAGATAAGGAAAGGAGAACTAGTCCACGATCTTCCGACATCCCGGTTCTCAAAAGCTGTTTAAAATCCTAGATCATATGGCGGATCGGGCCTCAAGTTTCATGGTAGAATCAATTGTCATCATCGGACCAATCCGTTGCTCCACATGTCTGTAATCAAATTTGAAATGTTTTTCATTAATAAATGCAACTAAAAACAATACAAGATCTGCACTTCCCGGATCACGAGCATGTGACCCAAAGGGTGCTAAAACATCAAAAAGCTTTAAAGCAAATGCGTAATCAAAATGCATTAAAAGATAAAGTTCGAAAGAGCCTTTTACTCGGGGTGGGGGAAATCATCGTCCAACCACTCAATTATCACGTTCACCCGATTATCCAGGAACGGGTTGAATAAGTCCGGCTCTGCATTCTCGAAATGTCCTCATCTTCCAGCCATTTGCCTCCTTTAGAAAATACCTCGAATAAAGGATTTAGGAGCATTTTTCCTCTAGCTTTCCATACATCGGTACCTATGAAACGGCCACCTTGGCGTCCACGGCGTCCACGGTCTCCATAACGATTGTTTCGACCTCGGCCTCGACCTATGTTATTTTCCGCTATTCCATTATAACCCGGACCAACCTTGTGGTCATTTGAGCCCAAATTCAAAGGGTTACGAATTCCCCGACCATATTTCCCTAATCCAAGCACCCGGAATAAATCCATTCGAGAGTAGCACTTTTCCCGCCATAGTTGCAGGTCTTGAAAGCTCTGGTATAGCCACCTTTGCATCCGGTAACACATGCATGACAGATACAATGTCGAAGGTGTGATAACTCAGCTCCTCCTCTTTTGAGGGTTCAATGTAAGGGACCATCCCTTTTAAAGTCGCTCGATGTCCCGTCTCGCCATGGACGGTGATCAACTCGACCCTTGACCACAAATTTTAACTTTTGATGCGAGAGGAAGGTACCGCTCCGGACACATGAATCCACGGTCTTCCCAGGAGCAAGGTGAAGGCGCTTGGAATATCCAACACTTGGAACGGTATAGAGAAAGTTACCGGTCCAATGTCAATGTCCAGCTCAATCTCTCCTACAACATTCTTGGAGACTCCATCAAATGATCGGATGGTGGCCTTGGATGTCTTCACAAAATCTTCATTGATCCCTAAGCTTCTCAAAGTGCTTAGTGGACACAAAGTTGAAAGCGGAACCATTATCAATTAAGACGTGAGGCACCTCTTTTCCGTGACACCTCACGGCTATGTAAAGGGCTTTGTTGTGGACCCGCCCTTCTTTCGGGAAGTCTTCGTCCGAGAAGGATATCTGGTCCTTCGGAAGGATAGCACCCACAAAGTCTCCCAATTGCACTTCGTTAATTGTCTCGGAACATGCACCTCATCCAGCACCTTCAAAAGGGCGTCTTTGTGCTTTTCAGAATTTTTGAAGAGATCCAAGAAGGAAATCGTGCGGGCATCTTCCGCAGTTGGTCAACGACATCATATTCACCGGTCCTCACGACCGATTGCAACTTCTCAACCTCTTCCGCAGTTGGGACTCTCTTTTCGGAATCCACTTCTCTCGGGGATAACATCTTCCGGATCTCATTATGGCGTCAATCTCGCCCGTTCCATAATCCCAATGAACCGCCCTTGAGTTGTACTCTTCCACAAGCGGTAATTTAATCCTCACCGGTATGATCTTTTCTCGGTAGTGATTCGGATGTTGATGGTTTTTCTGAACTAGAAGCTTCTAACTCCCAGCTATCAACTTTGTTCAAATCAATCACAAAACGAATTGGGGCATCTACCATCCCAATCATTCCATCCTCATGAACGTCATCGGGGTTATGTTACGGACCTGGCCTTACCAGCGTGGCATTTTCTTCATCGAAATCCCTCTTGCCTTTCTCTTCGACCCTTAGGATAATCCCTTCAATCCTCATGCCAATCTCCACCGATGTTGGAACGATGAGTACGTGTATGCATACATGCGATCAAAGTATTCCGCCGGAAGTGACTTGAAGTACAAACTCCAGCATTTCTCTCTCTGACAGCGGCGGTTGCACCATCACAGCGTGTTTCTTCCACCTTCTAGCGAAAAGTTCAAAACTCTCGTCTTCCCCTTTCCGGATATTCAACAGATTAGCCTTAGTGAAATAACCTCCCGATTCCAGCTTCAAAGTGTCGTATGAAGTGCTCGATAAATCCTCCCACTCGGGACCCGCCTAGATCGATTGATTGAAACCATACCAGCACGAGGCCCATTAAACTTTGTCCAAAGTTCCGGATCGTTGCTTCGTCATCTTCATGGTGGCCAACCATTTGGCGAAGATAGTATGAGACATGCGCCGGAGGACACCCAGCGCCATTATACTTCCGTGCGGAAGACCACTCTCGGGTTCACACCTTGAGGCGGGACATTTCTCGCTTGGGTGAGTGGCGTAATCAGCTCCTTCAACTCATCCATTTTCCTCGACACGTCATCTCCTTGCTCTTGCAAGAGAGCGATCTTTCGATTCTGTGTTTCCATGGCCCGCCGTATCTCCAGAATCTGCATATTCTCTTCTATTCTTGTGGCGTTGTTCCCGGCCATTAATTGCGATAATTCTGCTACCATAGTCGTCAAATGACGTATATGCGTCTCCAGATTAGAAAGTCGTATATCAACCTCTTGGTTCCTCTGTTCATCCCGAGGGGCCGCTTGGTCCTTAACTTCATCGATCGTTCCCACAAATTCATCGCTTACCGGGTCATCCATTCCACCCCACCCATCGGGAACTATATCTCTAGAATCGACAAAAAAGCTTGGGGGTGCCGAATACAACACCTTAAAGTTATAACCCCTACTATCTTCCCCCAGGTTATCAACTATTTCGCCCCTCTCTAGGGCTTTCTGCAAAAATCTTCTATCGCCTCGGCGTGCTTTGTCCAGACGAATCTCATATTCGTCTATCTCTTCAATTTCTTGACCATCTTTGACGCTCATCAAATATCCCGAGGGTATTTTCAAAAGAGCTCCCCTCGTAGGTTTCATTGCGAACTCCTCGGACAGCATGTTTACCGCCACGTAGGTTCCATTGAAAGCGACATTTTCCATTCTTCCTATGACACCCAAGCTAATCAATTTTTCCAAGCAAGCCTCTTTTTGCTCCCGGGAAATACTCTCTCCTTCCGGGTATTGCGAGGCTAATGTCAAGACATCCCGCATTTTATCCATATTCACTATGAACTCCGAACCTCCTCCTCTTCATCTCCAAAGATCGCGTTCACCTCACGATGCTCGGGTAGCGGGTTCCGCTGCACATTCGGTTCGGCTTTATTAAATTCCAGAACTTTTCCGTCGATCAATGCTTGCACCTTGAATTTCAGAGCGAGACAGTTATCCGCGTTATGCCCCCTTTCTCCCATATGGTATACGCACGTCCGGGTCTCATCATACCCAGGAAATCTTGGCGGGTGAGCTCGAGGTGGCTCTTTTGCAACTAAACGATTCTCCAAAAGCATGGGTAACAACTTGGATAAGGGTCGGGGTAGTGGGGTGAAAACAACTGGGTTTTTCTTTCGAGATTCCGGTGGTTTGGAAGCGGTCCAGGAGGACGTTCCTTGGGTAGGAATTGAAGGAGAGAAATTTCCGGGCTTTGGCGGATTAGGGACAAAAGCTACTTCTCCGGTTTGCTCCCTAATATCCCTTCTCAAAGGGTATTGGCGTTTGAAAGGTGCCTCGGGTATCTTCTTCTCTCTCGGGCCCACTCATGACGCTCCGCCACCTTGATCGGGTGTGCAAATGTCCGACACCCGGAGGTGTTCAGCTTGTCGAAAAACTCAAAAGGAAGGGCCTTGAGGAACAGGTCTATTAATTCTTCTTCCGGATCAGGCGGCTTTACCCGCATGCCCAGAGCTTTCTCATCTACGGGCGTAGGCGCGAACGGCCTCGCTCTTTCCTTTTACTTGTCCTTAGAAGGTCCTCTCTAGTTAGGGCGGTCGAGTGTTAAACTTGTATTGCCGAAGGAACTCGTGCGCGCCTTATCCCAATCGGCGAGCCTCTCGGCTCCAATTCAATGAACCAAGCCGGGGCTGCCCCAGATAGGCTTTCCTGGAAGGTGTTAACCAAGAGTGGAATGTTGTCCGAGAATTGCGACATTCGGCGCAGATAATACTTCAAGTGCGCCTTGGGACACCCGGTCCCGTTATATCTTCTTACAAAGTCCGGCTCCTTGTAATCGCCAGGAACCTCTATCTTTTCGAACGGTGCAACCTTGTCGAATCTCGAGAGCTCATAACCTTGACTCGCCAAACACTCTTCGATCTTAGCGAGCCTCTTAATTTCCTCTTCCATTTTGAGGACTTGCTTCTCCTTTTTCTCCAGATCAATCACAATGGGAGGATCCTTAGGCGGTCTCTCCGGATTCGGAGTGGGATTAGCGGCGGGCGCCGGATTAACGTTCGCCCCATCGGATGGCCCCTCGGGAGCTTGAGAATTAGGGTCAACGGGGTATCTCCCCCGGCTTGCAATCATCATTGCCTTCATCTCCGCCACCATTGTGGCGATCACATTCATTTGATTCTCCGGATTACCCACACGAGGTGCGAGCTCTTCTTGTTCCATCCTTAACTTGCGCGTTTTGCTACGAGTCCTCGTATTTATCGCTCACCGTTTTCTGAATATCAAATCGCTATGGGAAATATTAAGAATTGGAGACATTGATCCGTGGTAATTGACTTTTCTATATGTATGCATGAAATGCTCATAAAAGAAATAGTATGTATTTATTACAAACCAAATTGTTCAAAAGTATCTAAAAGATAACAAATATGTAAAATCTAAATGGGGGAATGGATCTATCCAAGTCGGGGACGCTTCCACTCTTCTTGCTCTTCGATCCATCCGGAATCCCACAAGTATGGGTCTTCTCCCTCTTCGATATCCACCGCTCTGGATCTTCGGGAATGTACGGTTCTACTCCCTACATATGGTACTATGTACTTGGCTCATATGACTCCACTTCTTCAATCCGAGGAGATACGCACTCGGGTACATATGGCTCGACCGTTGATTGACGATACTCCTTAAACTTCTGGATATACTCCTTGGAGGCCCCGTGAACGTTCATCTCATCGTCCAAATAGTCCGGCCATTCAACTTGTTGCAAGTGGGGAATTCTTCAAAGTGTGAAGAATAAGCTTGATCCGGGCCCGATACAACTCCTTTGTTTCCTTAGTGAGCTTTCCTCGTGTCATATCAAATGAGAAAATCCCGGGACAAACATCCGGTGGTATCTCTTGTAGAACTCCAAATTGCCTCACCACTCGAATGGGGTAATACGCCACGGCGCGGTACATCCCAATAAGGGAATAGGGTTATCTTCAATACCCAAAATGCGAGCTTCTACGATCTTGGGCCAAGTCAAACGCCATCTAATATGCTCGGGTTTCAAATTGTCCAATAGCTCAACCCACTTTTTGAATGAGTATTTGGGTACAAGGGATTGACACTTAAGGAAGGATCTAAGGGGGTGAACGTGCTCATTGATCTCATAACACCCCACCCGGAGTTGGAAAGTCTTTATATGAGAGGTGAACCACAAGTGGAGTAATCCGCTAGACGCTTGGAAAACAGCCTTTTTTGAAGATTTGGAACGATTCGGGGAGAGAAAAGTCTCGGCTAAGATCATGTACGAATAATCCCAATGACAACACACTTGTCCGGCTATATGAGTTATGGAGGGGTCAAAAGTAGTTCTAGAAGTCGGGAATAGAACGAATGCAAAGAAAGCCAAGATAAACACCTTTCCCGATTTATGACCGGTTTCGGTGGGTAGAGAGGAATAGTTATCGAAAAGGAACGAGAATGTGAATTTGTTGGAATTGGACTTGTAAACTTTTTCAATTTCAGAAGTTTTAAGGCGAAGGAAACTCGATAACGAACGAGTGGAGTCCATGTCCAAAGGGGGTTGAGCTATACGTTCTTCAAATTTGGCCCCGATAATAGCGGTATACTCCTCCAGCGTAGGGGTCAATTCCAATCCTCGAAAGTTGAACGTCATTGTTCGCGCGTCCCATGCCTTGGCTAGTGCTTGAATGAGCGCCGGTTGGTATTCCACTTTGATCAAATCTACAAGTCGTCCCAAACGTCCTTCCACATAGGCTTTATTGACGATGTCGAGGCGATCCCACCATATAGCGAGTTCCTTGCGCGGTATTGGGATGACTTTGATGTCTCCATTCCCCATGATCTAAAAATGCAAAAATGATGATCCTAAAGTCAATTACCACAGTTTAATATGCATATGCATGTAATGTGATGCAAATGTGCTAACCAAATTCCATGTCATCTTTTGGTAACATGAGGGTCAACTACTCCCACTTGACCCAAATAAGCCAAATAGGGTAATTATGGACCAAATCTCACCCAAAGATTGCATGTAATTTGATTAGGATCGTTTAAGCGTAATCGGGGTAAAAAGTCGTTCACAAATTGACAACTCATGAAATTTACAAGTCTAATAAAGTCGAAAAAGATAGAACATGACAGTATCTAGAGATTTTCGGACAATAAATGTCGATGAAAGTACATAATAGACTCAAAATATAATGAAACCTAGAAAATGCCCCAAAGTCGTACTAATCTAGACAGTAAGAATGGTATCCTCATCCGATGAAATCTCTACTATCTCGGGAAGCTTGATATCTTCTTCATCATCGGAGGATATGGTGATGATTTCCTTCTTCTTAATCGGGGAATGTTTTGGGGCCGTCTTGGTCGCACGTGGCTTTCTTGCCAATTTCATGTACAATTCCCAGATTCTTTCTTTCTCGCGCTCGAGCTCTAAATGTCGTCCACATCGGGTATAATCGCGACTCTCACTACGGATGCGGTTCCGTCCGTTGAGCTCTCGTCCGTGAACAAATCCGAAAACTCGGAATGTAGCGGGTACTCGGTCCTCGCGTCGAATGGTCCTCCGCTCCCATGTGAATACATCGGGTGCATCAACACGACTTTGGGGCGCCATCTATCCTAAAAAGGAAAATTTGACTTTCAACCCCGATCACTTAAACGATCTTACAAATTGTGATGATATGTAATGAAAATGCATGATATGCAAAATTTAAATTTACAAGTTCAAAATAAAAAGGGTAGAAAGCCTTACCAACCGATGTTACTCTCTTTTTGGTTTTTGGTTTTAGGTATACCAACCATCCATTTCACATGCGCATGAGACAGGTGAGGTTTAACTCTAAAGAAATCAAAAAGGCTCGGGTATGGACCTAAAAAGGCTCCCGCTATACAAATCGAGGGGCCGCCCACAAGCGCAATCAAACAACAAGTGGGTAGGACCATCAATCTTGCATAGCGAGCGGGATCAAATATGGTCAACCCAAGTGCAATCAAACACAAGAGCTTCGCATACCGATCCCTATCTATGGCGACCTAAAAGGTGATTTCGCGGCTCGGGTTTAGGCGCTTGTGTGTGCAGTGTCGTGATCCTCAAAATATGCGAGACATGCACAACAATTTATATTCAAAACACCGCTTCAAAATTTGCATAAATAAACAAACAATCCAAAACTCCATATCTGCATCAAAAATGGTTAGCATAGACGCCACCCCTTATAACTCCCATTTGCATCAACATTTAACACTTTTTTGTTAGTGGACGTACCTCATCTTCAAGAGCATCTGCAGAAAACGAGGTTAGAAAACAATCAGCATTTTTATCGGCTTAAATCCTCTTAAAGTATTCCCCGGTGGAGTCGCCGATCTGTCGCGACCCTCCCGGAAATTTCCTTCCGGGGTGGAATAGGGCTAACGAGCCGATCCCTCCCTTTTATAGACATATATATGGGGGATCGCGAGTCTCTCCCAAGACTCATTACTCGAATCGCGATGTCGGGTAAAATTTTTCAAATATCGAAATTGACCTTGTGTGGTCGGGTGGCATGTGCGAGATGTACATGCAATTTGGAATCGCCACCGATCGATTTATTGGAAGGTACGATCGGAAAACCTTACCGAGCGGTAGGAAGAAACCGTTCGGTTCCGCGAAAACCGTAGATTTTGGGTCCGGGGATTTGGTTACGCCAAGTTTCATATTTGACGCCCTTTCGGTTACCGATGTTGATTGTTTTTCTAACCTAAGATTTCATGCGGATGCGATATCAGATGAGGTAGGTCCTAAAAAAAATCTGAGTATTCATGCGGATGGGAATTTTCTATCCTAATCAATCACAATCGGAGGAACTAATGCGCAATCAAAATCATTACAAGCAATCAAATCAATCAATCAAGGTTCGATATGTCTAAAATGGCCCTATCGGCCCATACAAAAATCAAAAATGGATGTCGAGGTGATTTGGTAAAAATTTGGGGCGGAAGGCCCGGAAGGGTAGAATGGTCATTTTTGGGGTTTCGGGACCCGAAAATCACAAAATTAGGGTCGGGCCAGTTGAATGTGACCATTTCCCATTTTTTGTGATTTTTTAGGATTTTTCTAATTTTTTCTATTTTTTTGGAATTTTTATTTATTTTCTAAAAAAAATTGGAAATTTTCCGGATCGAAATTAATCGACCCTCGAAGTCTCAAAAATTTTCGATCCAGACTTTATGAGTCCCGAATCGATCTACAAATTTTTAGAAATTTTTTTGTGAAAATCCGGGAATTTTTCTGAATTTTCTAAGTATTTTTGCAATTTTTTTGGATTTTTTGGAAATTTCTTTTATTTTTTATTATTATTTTTATTAATGAACCGGACCGGGTCAACCCGGTCAACGACCGGTCAAACCGGTCCGACCGCCCAGCACCACTCATCACTCAAAACGTCGCCGTATACGTATTTATCCGATTTTTCTTTTGATTTTCTAACCTAATTTTCTATTATTCAAAAATATAAGAAAATAATGGACGGCCGAGATCAATCCCAGATTTGATCTCAGCCGTCGACTCGCCACCTAACAAAACGACACCGTATTTGGCTATATACCTAAACGACGCCGCATCTGTCAAAAATAGACGAACGGCTACGATTAAATGCCAAGACTCGATCCAAACCGTTGACATCTACGAAACAAAACGACGCCGTGTCACTTAGTAATGAACGGACGGTCACGATCGACTTGAGATCTAATCCAAGCCGTCGACTCGCATAGCTATAAAACGACATCGTATCAACTATTACACCGAACGGCCACGATCACTCTTCGACTTAATCCTAGCCGTCCATTCCTAATCCGCCCTAAACGACGCCGCATTATTGATCTAAACGGTGCCGTTTCTATATTATTCTAATTTCTACCTAATAAACTAATTATCCGAAAATACAAAAAGAAGATCGAACGGCTGAAAATCAAACCTATCGATTTATCTCAGCCGTTCGATCGAGTCCGAGTCGGCTCGCTCGCGCCTAACAAAGGAGCCGACCGGACTCCGGTGGCCCTATTAGAACGCGACAACTCAGCTCGTTGACCACTTGACCAAGACACGTCAGCATCGTCGTCTACCTCGCGACGACGCAGACGAACGGCTGAGAGCTTCCGGCGACGATCTAACGGCGAAACCTCAACCAAAACTCACGAAACCAACTCCTATCGACTCGCCTCAACCTCTACTTTAACATATCTAAAGATCTAAGTATTTTATCCACTAAATCGCGAGAATCAGACCAATCACAATCGCGACATCCAGAACTTCAAACACACAGCATATAGCATAACAATCAAATCATATCACATAGAAGCTGGAATAAGAGGTAAGTGAACTTACCTCGAGCTCGAATCGAGCTCGCAAGGTCCGAAATAGCACGGCCGGTGTTCGGTCGGACCGAACAAGGTTGGGGGTTCGACTCGTGTGATTCAAGGGAAATCGATGCAAAAACGGAGTGCGATTGTGGTCGATGAGGTTTAAGGATGAAAAGGCACACAATAATTGAAAGGATTATGCTCGTGAGCCCGAGATGCCATCATTGCACAGTCAAGAAATTGAGAAGCCGACTTACCGTTTTTTGAAGTTTCTGGCCAAGTGAGCTGGCTCGATCGACTCTAGGAAGTGCAGGTGAGCTTCCTGCGGCAGTCCGGTGGCCTGATTTGGCCCGAATCGGCGGCGGCGAAGTCTCACAGCTTCGGTCGAAGCTCCGGCGAGTGTCGCGCAGAGCCTCTCTCTCTATCTCTCACTCTTTCTCTCTCTATTCTGTTGGTGGACGAGCGATAGAATCAGCCTCCCCTTTCTAGAATCCTCCTCCAAGCTTTTATACTCGGTTTCAAAAAAAACGCGCGCGGGAGCTTGAGTCGGCGAGGTGAATCACGTGCCAATCACACGTGTTAAGGCTCGCCGGACGGTGACGGAATCATTAGGATTCCGTCCCATCCGTTAAAGCCTTGATCACTTGTAAACAAGCGCGAATTTGACACCATTTTGAGAATGTTGACTTTAAGTGCACCGACCCTTTGACCGCCGATTCTGCCGTCTCCGCGAGCATTGGCCTCGCCACGGTGAGGATTGACGCCCTCAACCTACGAATAAAAGCCCTCTATCAATCGAGTCAATTAGAGTCGAATTGGCTCTCAATTTGATCATTGAAATTCATTGTTGATTCTGCAATTTGAGCGACAATTTGGAGAAGGAATCTTGTCTTTGGGCCGGTTCGACCGGTCCGACCGGGCGATCGACCGGTGCCGAACCTGGTTCGACAGTCATTTTTGCACAATTTTCAAAATTAATTCAAATTGACTGGGAATTTTTGCAATTAAACCTCAAAATTGGACTCAGGGGCCTAGATATTATCTCGAAATGTGTTTTTGCCCAAAAATTCTTATCGATTTGCACAAAAGCCCCAAATTTTTCAAAATTCCCAAATTGGGGAAAACTTCAATTGAACGTCAATTTGATTAAATTGGATCATGAAACCTATGCCAATCAATTCTAAATGTATGAAAACATAGGGTGACAGTCAATTTTACCATGAGAGTCCCTCAATTAAAAGTAATTTCAAAAATTGGCCAATTGAGGGACTAAATTACAAAAAATTTGGGAATTCTTGTCTAATTCATGCAATTCGTGCAATTGAGGGTGCAATTGATCAAATTGAAGTTCAAAGGGACCACAATTGAATGTCTAGACTTAAAATGTGCAAAAATTGCAAATAAAATGACTCAATTGGTATTTTTTATGAAAATTCAACCTTAAGCGTTATAAAGGAACACCTAAAATTGAAATTAATTTTTGATTTTTCTTGAGGTCAATATTGAAAGGGAATTAAAAGAAAAATATTGGACATTTTTCTGTATTTGTGTGACCTCGAAAAGTATTTTTTATGATTTTTCAAGTATTTTCTTATTTTCCGAAAATATTAAAAAAAAAGTGAAAAATATGAAAAATTATTTTTTGTTCCAAATTGGTTCCTTAAGCTTGGCCAAGGCTTCCAATGTTGATTTTTTAATTTTTTGATTTTTTGTGAATTTTTAGTGAAATTTGGAAAAGAAAATTGATTAAAAATCAGATGTCAACAATATTCTGCATATCATTTTAAGCTTATTAGGTATCTAGCTAGTACTAAATGATTATGCATAATGTTTTTTATCATTTCGTGTAATTACCTATCTATCCTTAACCTAATAGATAGGAAAAGTAATTACGGGCAATTTTTCAAAATACGGTGTCGTAAATGCTCAACCAGGTAAATATGCAAAATATAAGACTGGAATAAGCACATGCAGACCAAATCTATGATGGCGACATTTAAACAAACAACTTCGACTCGAAGGTTGAATTACAATAGTATCAGACCGAATTGGATATCGATCTTCAATCAATGCCAATTTAAGGCTTACAATTTCACATTTGGGTAAAAAGGTCATGAAAAATAATTTTTCCAATTTTATGAAATTTTTTCGATTTTTAATTATTTTTTACTTTTGAATTTTATTATTTTCTTATTTTTTAATAATTTTACTTTTACTTTTTTTTTTAGTTAAAGGAAGCAGAGCCCGGGTTCTCGGACCTGGGCTTAGATCAGGTCGTAGACCTGATCTAGCCGGGAGGGAAGACCCGAATCGGGCCAAGTTGACACAAAAAGAAGCGGGTCCAAATTCTATGCCTTGACCGAACCGGGCCTATATCTCTTTTTGGCCCAACCTCCAAAACCCAAACTACCCACTTTTGCAACAAAACAGTCCCGAGCCAACAGCTTTGTTTCCTTCCACGTTGACCCACTCGGACAACCTAAATCTCTCTCTGGCCCATCTTCCCACTAGCCCAATTCCTTGAAATAAGACAGCCCAGGCCCAACTTCTTTTGTTTTCTCAAAAAAAGCCAGTCGGACAAGCCCAATGCAACCAAAAATGAATGCCGCACCGCTATTGTTGATCTTATTCTCCATGGCATCATCACTCTCTCTCTGCAACCACGACGACAACGCCGCACCTCCAACACCGACCGGCTCTGCTGCTCGCCTCGCTACCGTTCCGTCGTTACTCGCTCCTCGCCGCTGCTAGATCACGCTCCACCGGACCTCCCGGACGTCAATCGGTCGCGCCCACCTGCGTTCGTCGCTCGTTGGCGCCGTCTGTCACCTCCAAGCGCCAACGATGCCCACTAAGACTCGCTCGTCGAGTCTGCTCATCCATTGCTAGCCGAGTCACCTCACCGTTCGTCACCTTCTTTCGGGCGTATGCACTAGAGACAGACCCGCTAGGCGCTCTGCTCATCCGAGGTGCCCTCACATTCAATCGCCATGGGGCGGAGCTCCGGTTGGCTTTAGGCCGGCTCTGCCTTCATTTGGATCGATCGACAACTAGGACTACTTTCGAACGTCAGCCCGCCTCAACAACCCATCGCTAGACCATTGTCGACAATGCTTCCATCATAGGGCTTTTTTCCAAACCAGGTGTAAAAAACCAAATAATTACCAAATCAGGGGTTGACTTTTTTATTTACCAAATCAGGTGTCGCTCGGGCAGTCATAGTGCCGCGACCTTCGGCTCGGCGATCATCTTGCCGAGCGGTCGGAAGCCTTGGCGGACTAAGTCCGGTCGGCACTTATAGTGCCGAACGGATTGCCGTCACGGCACTAACATCGCCGAGCGGATCGCCGCTCGGCAAGTATTAGTGCCGACCGGCAGTCCGTTCGGCACTATAAGTGCCGACCGGCAACCGGTCTCCCCCACCAATGCTAACCGGCTTCACGAAATAAAACAAATCATAAATAATTATATATTTGGATTCGTTCAATGGTAGAAACAGGACTTGTATTATAGAGTGAATGATTAGGAAATAATTAATCGACATATGAAAGCGGTCAAGGTTGGGGAAGAAAAAGGCATCGGCTAAATGGTCAATGGGTTTTCATTTTACAAATTGTGGACGAATTAGATTGTAAAATGTACAACACAACACTCCTATCATTTTCATATTGTCTATAATTGGATTAACTTCGCATGGGATGCGCTAATTTCATTTGATCCAAATGACAGAGTTGTTGGAAGAGTATGTATTAATCATAATTAATTAAGTAGGCAAATTGGGTTGATCACGAAATTGATAACGATTATTCAAGTACATTGTAATTAAGAAGGTGCAAACGAATTGGAGTTTTAAGTATCGAGCATACAGGACCTCAAACACCTAGCCGCGTTCTTTGTAAGCTAAGTACTTAACGATTTATTCTTTTGTAGAATAAATTGTTAGTTGAGGTGTCATATACTATCCAAATAATGATAGTGCGGACACCAATTATTTTAGAAATAAAGAGCATGTTGCTTTTTGACGGTTGACGTTTTCCCTCCTTAGTTTTCACGTATCAAATTAAGGAATAATAAATTACGCGCATACTAAGAAAATAGAAAGAGGATTTCCTTCGTATTTATTTTTTGACATCACACCATTCTCAAAATACTCAAAACAACAGAACGATCTCGGAGACTTGCTACAGGGCAGGCCCGAGGCTCCTTAATCTGAACATAAACCCAAGATTAAAAATGAACAACCATGAAGAGACACACACCCTTTAGGAGAGACATCATGATAAGATCGACAATCTTGTGGTAATAGACGGTGATCACCTCATACGTTTGACATTCTTAGCAAGCATTACGGTTGGCCTAGAGATAACCCTCAAGAGCGTTGAACAAGCCGAAGACCTTCTCCTTGCCTTCGTTGATTTGCTCCTCGATGAACCGAATGTTACCAAGTGGCGTAGTACTTGCTTCTGTTCTTGCATATGGACCCTCCCTCGGGGTTGGCCTCGATCTTGATGTCATACGAGATCTTCTCGAATATGTTCATCGGGCGTCGCCCTCGATCCAACTGTAGCTGTATGTGAGTTTGTCCTGGTCCGGAGCGCCAACCCCGTGTTTCGCGTACTTGAAATGGCTAGCTGCAATTGTTATCGTTGAATCAAATGTAAGAGAGTGTTACTTGCAAATATATTGATGATGAGTCAAAATTGTTTGTATGCAAATTGTGATACCAATTCACAAGAAGCACTGGACACAAGATGGTGCGGCGTAACTTGACGGTTGTAACTTTCCGGCTAAGGATTTTCCCTCTTTGCTCTAGGGTTGTAAATTTGAACAGACAAAAGAATTCCGTGGTCACTCTCAAACATAATTAGTATATCTGTACACTCTCTATGCATTTTGTAAGTTACTTTGAACTATCATCTACCAGTGTTTATATGAGTAGGCATTATATTTTTTTTTAAGGGATCGATTGGTTTTTTTAATTTATTATTTTCATTGGTCAAAGCATTCATCCTATGAAGTTGCTTGGAAAGATGCAAGTTGAGCTCATATATGTGTTCGCACGATATGTTGTCTTTAGCTCTTTTGGAATAATTATGAGAGAACGAACCGACCGTGATTCATATTTTTTTTAAGGATAAATTGTATCTGGACATTTCATCAAAATTATCTCGAACATTGATTGGAAAACAAAATAGGAATTTGACTTCGCCGGGGGTAGTTGGATCGGTGATTTCATCTTAGATAGAAACATGCATAGAATCTTTTGAGGGTTGACCCCTATATATATATATATATATATATATATACTACTTTAAAGGAAATACGGACTGATAATATCTCTGCAAAAATGAGAGTTAATTTCTTTTTCCGCTGATCAAGTTAATTTGAAGCTATTCATACGGTTGTTTCAAAAAAGGGAAAAAAAAAAAAAGCAATCGAACACAATAATAAAAAAACAAGAAAATATATCGGACACTTTAGATTTACGCGATCCGATTGGCGACATACTCCATGAGGAGCAGCACATGATTCACCATTAATCAAGCGACAAAACGAAAATTACAACTACACTTGAGTCACTAAAATACTGTCACTTCTTTATAGTCCTCACAATTCATCGCGAGACAATCTGATGACAGAATTCACATAATTTTCCACAAGATTTACTAACTTGATCACCAAAAGCTCCTTTTGGATGAAATTTAAAAGGAGAAAATGCTCAAGCCACGTATTAATTTTCACCGCTAATTTTTTGCCGGAGGTACCAAACTGATCCTTTTGTCTCCGACTTAGTATTAAAGTAATCCGTTTGAAATTTTTTGCACTAAAGTAATCTTCATACACAACTATGACACTAAAAGTGTACTTTTGCCGGGGTAAAAGTGAACATGAAATTTGCCTGTTGGAAAACTTCTGACGTGTGTTTAAACTGGGGAGAAACGTAGAAAAGTAGCTTCTCCAATAATCATATGATCTTCTTGAATAATTATATGATCTTCTTGAATGGAGATTAGTGTTTTAAAATTGCTCCATCTAATGCTTTTCTTCCACCATCCCCTTTTGATGCACAGGGTTTACGGTTTTTGGTGGTAGGTCAATTTTTAAGGTTTTAGTGATGAACAAAAAAATTGCGTATTTGTGTTACCATGGGCACCGTTTCCGTGGTTTTTTATTTTTATTTTTTTGGTGTTTTCTTCAAATAAATAAAAATGGATACGTGTCGAAACACGACATATAATTGCATAAGATATACAAAAACACGAAATCTTCATAATAGATATCAAGTTAATTGCAATTACATGTACTAACGATGTCGTCTTCCTACATGACCTCCTGTTCCGCAATGAGGTTGTCTCCGTTGATCGGGAAGCCTAGTGTCATACCGACGAGAATGAGGGTCCGACCGAGTAGGATGTCTCGATGACGAAGGCATATCTTGTAAAAATATGTCATACCCTTCGTAGGAGGGACTGGATAAGAATGAGAGAAATCGGGTCCATACTACGAAGGAGAACTAGCCGGAGTCTGCGGATGTTGATCATCAAATGTTCCGGCGAACCGGGTGAACCCCGCATCGAAATGTTGGCTGAACCCCGGAGTGAACTCGGGAGCAAAATCCGTTGTATGATATTCCATGGAATACGGGACGACATCATCATATGTATGAGCTCGAGGACTTCTCCGGGTCGGGTGAACAGTCTCGGGGGGGTCATCCTCCTCGTCCGGCCCAACGGGTGTTGCCGTAGTTCTTGGTTGAGGTGCTGGCATCATTGTTAGCCGCCGTAGTCCGACTGCCGAGCGAGCCCGCCCCGCAGCACCCCCGGTCTGCAGGGCGCCGCGGCGGGGGGGCCCTCCCCCAAATACGGGCTGCAAAGCCGGGAGGGCCTCCCCCAAATCTCGCAGTATAAAGTGGATGGGAAGGAATTCAAAGTTGGAGCGCAAAAACGAAGTTAGTCCCAGTTATTTTTCTCTCATTCTTAAGTGCTTCGTGAAAAAAAGGAAGGACAGGATGGATTCTCTCGTCCAACAAGACCGACCCGCCGAGCGTGGCGAGTACCCCTCCCGCCACGGCCAGGACGGGGATTCTACGTTCGTGGTAGTGAATCCAGCGAAGGAAATGGTACGCATACTGCGGCCGTCCTAGACTTTTCGTCGTTAATTTCTCGTAAAGGTTCATTCATTATCGCTGTTTTTCACAACCATCACAATTTTGGTTTCCATTTTGTGTGAATTAGGTTGATCGGTTTTAAAGGCCGTACATTTTTAAATGCCTAAAAATCCAAATAAGGTTTGAGGTCTACCCCGATTTTATGTTCGTGCAGGCGATTGTCCGCCTCCAATGCGGAGATACTGGTTTTGAGGAAACTTTGATCTACCGTAACGACCGTAAGGAATACGCTGTCCACCGGTAAGTTCGCCCCTCACACCCTCTATAATTACATCACATAATGATACATGTGCATTCTCGTATGCATGCATGCAAGAGAATGTTCGCTGTTATAAATTTGGAATGTCGGCCTCATTTTTTTTATCTGTTTTTCAGTTATTGCCTAGAGACCGTAGTTTTCCATGGGGACGTTCTTTGGTTCTGCGAGGATTGTCAACCCGAGATTGGAAAACCCGACACGAATGGGGAAGGCTTTACTCCCACGGGGCGAAGAAGAAGAAGAGGAGGACTAAGAACCAGAAGTGGACGAGGGTGAAGAATGGAAGAAATAAGAAAATGCTCAAACCATGAGCATAAAAGGGATGAGCAAAGAGACGACCTCAATAGCCCCAAATCATTATTGTCTATCTACCTCGGGACTTTTCTTGTCCCCGCTTTCATATATTCCAACCATTAACTGAAAGCATTTATCTAACAATTTCTCTAACAACATCTATTTTGTTCTACCCACCCTACGCTTTCTAATCAATTTTAAGTGGGAAGAAGAGCGGTTCTAGTCGTTCCGCGGTCACTAATCTCCTCAAGATTCTTCCTAAAACGTAGCAAACATCGTATTCGAATCCATCTTATATCGCTCCACACCCCGATCTGTTGTTTAATACGAGATTACTCCAATCCACGTAAGCTAGACAATGACTTGAACCCTAATGAGCTTTATGGTCTACTCAAAAAGTCAACATCGGCTCGCGAAATTTGCCTCTTTCCAAGTACTAAAATGAACTTCGACCAACCCCCAAAAAAGATAAAAGACTGCCTTAATGTCCTTTCGATGTAAATTAATCTCTTCAATATCATGTACATTGAACTTTTCGGTTTGTTCACCAGCCATGTTTTTTTTGCTCCACTTACACAAGAAAGTACTTCGGTAACTATTGATTGACAAAACATGATTAAAATAAAATAAAAAATTGCAAATTGCATGTTCCGAAGAAGCCATTCTTTGAATAGCCTAAGAGGCATCTTTTTTTCTTTTTCCTTTTTTTGGGTAATCCTTTGCTTGGTTTCTCGGAGGCTCGTGCAAGTGATGAGAGTCTCATTCGACAAGAGAATGCCTTTTTATTTTTTTATTTTTTGCGCCCCTCCTCATTCAAACATGAGGCATGAATATCATATGCTTTCGTGTGATATCGGTGGCTACATACACATACATAATTATAAGAATTCTCGCGACGCACCGAAATCGCTATCCCCTTAATCCACGGGTTGTTAAATCAGCCGATTGCTTATGAGACTTCTTAGTTTGTCGCGTGATTTTTTTTTTTGTTCGGATGAATTCAAGCTTCATCCCTAGCTAAGAGTTTGGTTCCCTAAGATTAGTCAATTACACGTGAATTTTCGTAATCACCTAGCCCTTTGGAGTGCCAGGATACCCCGACCCAATCCAAATGCATGCACATACGAAAATTACCTTTTTGCCCATTTAGCTTCCATCATTCACATATCAACCCAAGCTCACTTCTCGGGAATGACCCCCTTTTCGTCTTTTTACTCTCGAATCATTCCCTCTCCGTGAGAGAGACGTTTTCCGTAAACAGGGGATATTTCCATATCATCCACTTTGTCAAGACACAATTGCACCCCCTAAAATTTGTCCCAAAGCACCAACATATGTTACGTTGTGTGTCCAATGTGTGGGGTGGGGTGGGGTGGGTGGGGGCGGATTGGGCACCCGCTCGGCACCAAAAATGCCGAAGCGGCGGCCGCTCGGCATCCACAATGCCGAGCGGGAGCTGCTCGGCATTTTTGGTGCCGAGCGGCACACCCGGCCGGCACTTATAGTGCCGAGCGGGTGGCGGGCCACCATTGCTCCCGCCCGATCGGCGGGGACTCGCCGAGCCGGGTGTCGCTCGGCATTATGATCGCCGAGCGACACCCGATTTGGTAAATAAAAAAAGTCAACACCCGATTTGGTATTTACTTTGTTTTGGCCACCTGGTTTGGAAAAAAGCCCTCCATCATAGAACTTGCTCGTATGTTGCCGGATCCAAGTCGTCTCGTCGCCATCATTATGCTACTACCAAATGAACTCACGTCACCCCTATTCACCTCCATACCAGCTCAGCCCGAACCAGCTCGGTCTTTTCGCGGATCGGGGACGCTCACCAACGATCTCCCGGCCACCGAACCAATGCCTAGGTGCCACTCCCCAGGTTCATCCTCACGGGCGGCAGAAGCCGCAGAAGCAACGTCGCCCAAGTTTCCGTCACATTGAGCTCAAAGCAACAGCCCTATCGACCGGCTGTTTGTTCTTTCCTCATTGTGCGTTCTACCTTCGCGTCAATCAAGAATGGGGCATGCAGTGACCTTCCTAGGCGGTAACAGTCCAATGACGAGTTTTTCTTTCTTTTTTTTTTTTTAATAATCCAGGATCCGCCAGTCGTAATCGGGTCAACTCACCACCACCCGAAGGACGGCGAAGACCCTTTCCAACGGCGACTATACCTAGAGGGAGGCTAGCCCCGCAGCCCACTGAAGAAGGGCCCCCACTTAAGTCCGAGAAACGCGTTGGGAGGGTTTTGAACCTTCGAGGTCTAAGACAACTTTCCACGATCTAGGGTCTTCTCGACAACCGATGTAGCCGACCCGCGACGGCCGACCGTCTAACAAGGTGACCCAAAAACGGTCTAGTTGCCACCAATGCAAGAGGGACCAGACCGACGCTAAACCAAAGTCTAGACCCACATCACCGAAAAGAGTGCGCAGATTTGCACAAGGAAACCAACAAATAAACATGCCAGCAACTAATGGGGGTGTACTAAACCGGTGGGGACGTGGGGCTTTTTGAGGGTATAAGCAAACAACCAAGCTCAAAAGAGGACACCTATAACATTCACGCATGAAGACATTATACAGATGTAGGCAAGAAAATGCCAACTTCGATTTTCAACCGAGAAATGAACTTACCCGGTTGACGAAACAGAGAGGAATGAACTTCACCAAATTCCACGGGAGCTTTCTCGGTGCTCACTTGAATCACTACACTTTTTTTTTCTCCAACCTCCCTCTGTTCCCTCTCCCTTTTCTCGCAACCGAAGAAGAAGAACCTCTTGCCCGCCAACTCTGTCCTATTTTATGCATAAGTTGCCTCCTTCCCCGAGCTTGCTTGCGTGGACAGGAGTGAAAACCGGTTGATGGCGATGTGGGTTGGTGACAAACCATGTGCGGTGTGCTTGGAATTGTCTCAGGACGTAAGTGTGTGCAAGAAAGAGTGACGTAAGTGGGGTGAGGATGAGAGATGGGCTGTTGGGAAATAAAAAGGGAAGATGGGCTGAGGAGAAATAAGAAGAGAAGATGGGTTGTCCGCCTAAGCCCACGTGGGGAAAAAAAAAACAGAGAAGGCTGGGCTTGGAAGAAAAAGAAAAAGGAGAAGGAAAGAAATGGTATGCGCGGGTTCATACATGAGAAGGGAAAGAAAGGTGGGCCGAGTCTTGCTCACGCGAGCGCGGTTTGACCCGGCTCGACCCAATTTTTTTTTTTTTAAATTCGTTACATATATATTTTTTTACTTTTCTATTTTGCAATGAGACAAAAATAAATTAGACGTATTCTTATTTAACGAATAATAATAATAATAATAATAATAATATATGATAGCCAAGTTAGGTGTCAACAGTGTTCTTAGAACCATATCGGTTTAAGAGTTAGGCAGGATTTGCATCTAAATTACAGGATAAGTGTGTGGTAATAACCGATGTTTGGGAGGTTGTGACCAGTATATTATACATGAAAGATGCTGCATATTTCTAATGGTAGCAACTTGATACCGATTTCCTCTTGAATTGCCTGTGTGCATGGGGCATGCATGAGAGAATTTCTCACTATTATCCTCATGTTTTCTTCTCCTAACCAAGAACAAGACCTATTGGCTTTTCTTATATAAGGCAAAGCTTGCTTTGGACAGCCTTGAAGTTCCGGATGGGTAAGAAACTTATTTCCAGTATCCAGGTGCATTTCAGCTATGTTACTTTATTTTCTAATGAAGATCATTAGTATTTTAGTCTAAACTAGTGATAGATTTTGCCGTGTACTTTATTAATTATAATGTACTTTGATTTAACAGCTGTGTGATTGTTGAGGAGGGAACTGTTATTGCGGCAGGAAGAAACCGACTAATGAGCCCCAAAATGTATATTTACCATTCCCATCTGTAAATTTTGGTCAACACCACGTTGTTGGTATTCTAAATTGATATCCTCAAACTAACCACTCGCAGATTATTGTTGATCATCTTATGTTTCTCCCTTGATCATTTCTTTAATAGATCATACAGTAATATATATGAGCAGATCTGTTAATACTGGAATTTTCCATGCATTAATAGGCTGCAAAGTGTTTTGTCCCCATTATTCTTTCATAAGATATGAATAAGGCTAACAACAGCAATATTATTGCTTTATAATGCACAAGTATTGCGTTTTTCTTTTACGATTGTGCTCTGCCTGGATCGTGTGGTCTTTCTCTGCTTTTGTGAAGATCCTAACGTTGTTTTCTTAGGCTGCAAGTTAGTTAGACTTTGGTATTCTTACTTGCCTTTTAAGATGTAGGAACCAACTCCTTGGGGACATTTCTTCAATCCGATGGCCACATGTACACAAATAGTTTAAGCCTGGTTTCTGGTAGAGATCATCTCCTATCTAATAGTCTATTACTGCAATTATTTATAGTTTTATGGTGAGAATACACTACTAAAAAGGATAATGTGAGCAGCAATGAAAAGCTGATGCCAAAAAATTGTTGGCCCCTTATAGTGTCTTGCGGAGCGTACTGAAAGAACAAAGGCACCTTGCTACAGGGGTATAAATAAAAAATACTGTTAGTGAAAGTGGAGGTGACGACATCTTTCCAGTAAGAAGCCTCTTTTTCCATGTGAGATTCGCAGCAACTTCAAGCGAGCAAAACTTGTTGAGTTCTAGTGTTATCTTTCTTCGCTCCCCGTGACCCATAAATTACAATGGTTACTCCTTCAGTGAAGTCTTCACAAAATAGTCTATAGATTTATCTCCTGTCTTTTGCAGTGTGGAGATGATAAAAGAGGTTTCCCTGGAGAGCGATTTAGCTATTTTGACTCTGTGCCTTTCCTCTGCAAGAAATAATAATATGTATTGCAATCATTGATAAATTAATAGGAGCTAGTTGAAATCGGAAAATATAGTTTCAATTAGGTCAGAACTGTTTAGGGCAATCACATTGCAAATATCTCAAAATTTTAGAGTGCATTAAACAAGATATTTTTTATTATTTATTTTTTCCCTTTCATCTTCACCATTTTTTTTTAAATGGTTGGGTTCTGTCCAAAGCACCACATGATAGTCCATTCAACTAGTCTCCTTCATCATAATATTTTTCTTTAGAGGAAAGTAAATACTTCATGGCGCCTGATATTGAATTAATTAGTTGGATGGCTGATCCAATGATGGTGTGAAAGCATCTAAAGTTTTCTCACGATAAGAAGAAAACTATTGTGGATAAGTTGTTGCCGATTCATTAATCTAACAATTTGTTTAAACAACATATCCATATTTAGAATATCAATATATGTCGCTTCATGTACGTCTGATTCACCTTCTCACCCATTACATTTCTCTGATTCAGAATGAAATTTTTTAATATAAACGGGAGTAAAAACTGCAAATTGTCAACAATTTTGATCCACATAACTTCAATTTTACCAATTTCGATATGGTCCACAATACCTTTTCTCATTCGGAATTCAATCTCTCGAAGATTTATGTACCACATATAGAGACAACCCTAATGAGATGTTTTTCTAACTATTAGAGAGATTTCCTCATATATTATATTTTTTGTACGTACATAGCTTAAAACTTCGCAAGACTTTTAAAACTTCGCCAGACTTGAACACCAGTTTTTATTTTTTTTAAATCAATACTTGAACACCAGTGTTGTTGTTTTTTTTTTTTTTTTTGGTTGGAATTAAACACCAGTTTGTTCGCTCGATAATATACAAACAAGGAAAAGATAATGCTTCTTTTTATAAGACTGCAAATCACTCACAAACATCAAGAGTATGACAACTATAATACTCAAGGAAGATGCTTAAATGATCTTTGAGAAATTTTCTATAATGGTAATTTTTTTTCTATATCTTGGTAAGAAGAATTTGCTGTAATTTGAAGTTTCAAATGTCATTTCTACATTGCAATTTTCAATACATAATCTAGACAATTATGAAATGTGTACTTTTAGAATTCACATAAATTTGCCAAAGTTATCCTTCAAATATGTATATCCAATCATTACTAAAATTATTTGCACATGATTAGTGTAGTGTTAACATTTTTTGTTAATTTTAAAAAATAACCGAAATTAATCCTTCAATTCCTAGGATGGGTTTTTTAGGTAATATAAAATGATGTTGGGGCACGAAGACCCAGTTTGTGTAAGCCTTTCTCCCCTTGAAACGAAATGGGTATCGGTGGTAATGTCATAGACTCATAGTCATGTGGCCCACATATATAAAGATGTTGTAATAAACAGACAGGTTGGTTTTTTTCTTTTTTTTGGTAAAGTAAGTATGTATATAACTTTCCAAAGAGCCAAAAGACAAGGGATTGCCGGACACAAAAACCATGAACCAATTAGGACACATTAGTATGTCCTAAAGGGTGCAAAGGTGAAACGGCAAAACAGAACACGTCAACAAGATGAGAAAGCCAAACCAGCGGCCAAAGTTAGTAAAGAAGGAAACCACTACGAGAGCGGCCTAGCTAGTAAGAATCTACTTGGCCAAAACGGCGGCCAAAGAGCAATAAGAAGGAAAAAAGCAACTACAAGGCATCGGGATTGTCGTCAAAAATAGAGGAAGGGAGGCCCCAATTCCTTGGCAATTGCCTATTACGGGGATGATCTTCAATGCTAACCAACGAGACAGCTTTGTCTTTGACCACTTTGACAAGGTGATTGATAATTGCCGGCACACAAAGAGGCTTATCTCTGAAGAGAATGTTGTTTCTCTCGGTCCAAATAATGTGACATAAAGTCCTAAAGAAATTCTGCCAATATGGTGAGAAATGGAGCCACCACCAAGGTGATGTATAGCCCATCGAATATGATCATGCCACGGACGGTTCCGCCAATGCAGATTACATTTTGAGGCCCATAATAATGCTAAGCTACCGGTAATTGCACAACCAAAATATAGATGATCAACCGAGTCTGGTCTAGACGGGCAAAAGAACAAGAACCTTCCTCTATTATACGATATTGAAGCAGCAAGATCTGAGTAGGAATACGGTTGAGAGAGACTAACCACATAAGGAATGCATGGCGAGGGGCCAAAATGCAGAAAGGTTGGGTTCTTTAATTAACGCTAAAATGAAAAACTCTTCTGGTAAGCATGAAGATGTTAGTTTCTTTTCCTTTTCGGTAAGCCGACGCTTAAGTGATTATTGTAAGTTTTCAATTCTATTTCAAGAAAACATTTTAGCATATGTATCAAACCCTAAATTCATACTTGAATTATAGAAAATGATTGGCCGTCCTATGAAGGACGAAGCCTATAATGAAAACCAACATATTTTTAAAAATTTAACATATGTAATCATTCTTTAAGTAAATTTGTACTCGCAAAACTTAAAAAAAAAAAAAATCACGGCTAAGCTAGTAACAATTATCATTATTTCTATGCCATCAAGTCATGAATAATGCAATTTTATAAATATGTATAGACTATATGCAACGGGGAAGTCATACAAGAAACTCTGTGGTCACTTTTCGCCAAATGACAAAATTTGGAATCCCTATATCTTCTTGCACAACCAAAGTTATAATTTTTCTCAAACGTATTGTCATAAAAGCCACTAATCTATTGCGTGGAAACTTCTATACTTTTGGACTACCATCGTACAGGTCAATGGTCTAGAATTAGATTTAATTTGTCCATGGGGCTTGTCGTGTGTTTTATGGGCCTCTAGAGTTACTAGCTATGGTTACAAAACAAATACTAATGAACGTGGGTTAGACCTATGTAACTTCATATCTTATGAGTAGTCATGTGTTAGATTATTATTTAGCAAAGAGAAAACAACCCATCAGAGGTCGCGAACTCCAATTCGTGGAAGCCAGCAATGATTGTCTTATTAGTGAGCCTAGAACAAAAGCTAAACTAATGAAAGCAAATACTTCATTTTCCATAGAAGAAGAAGAAAAACGGAGACTAAACAGGTGGAGAGCGAGCCCCTGAAGCTGGCACACTAATTAGAAATTTATCTTACGTTTTTTTTTTTTTTTGGTAAGGTGAAATTTATCTTACGTTGAACGTCATACTCATCTAGAATCTAACAAAAAATTCAACATCAAACATAGAAAATTTTGTCAATAAGACAATCTAAATAATGCTGTGGTATAGCCGTCTTCGGTGAAAATAAGTCCATGTGTTCACATCTGTTAGTATTAGGTATCTTGGTCCATCCTTAAGCACCATCATTCTCCAAAGTTCTAATAGTATTAATAAATACGATATTATTGTTTGTTGACCCTACGCCAAAAAAAAAGTCATTCATCTGTGTCCTTGTACAATAATAAATCTACAAGGGGAAAAGTACATTAGAAGTGACATCATTTGTGTACAACGTTCACTTGAGTGCCATAACTTTCAAAATGTTTACTTGAATGCCATAACTTTCAAAAATCGTTCGCTTGAGTGCTACGTCGGAGCAAAATCATTCACTTGAGTGCTACAGTAACTTTTCCAGCGTGCTATGTCGCCTTTCCGGCGTGCTACGGTAACTTTTCCGGTATGCCACATCAGCTTTCCAGCTACCACGTCAACATGGCACTCAAGTAAACGATTTTTGAAAGTTATGGCACTTACGTGAACATTTTGAAAGTTATGACACTCAAGTAAACGCCGTACAAAAATTATGGCACTTTTAGTATACTTTTCCCATCTACAAGAAAATCAAATTGTGAGTGAATTACCTGAAAATAGAGTTACGTGGTCATATAGATAGAGACAGAGGAACAACCAAGAAGGTTGGGGTTGTAATCAACACTAAATTATGAAAACGCTGTCTGGTAAGCATGAAGATGTTGACTTTTTTTTTTTTCAATTTTTGTTTGGATAGCAGTTAAGCGCCCTTTTTTTTTTTTTTTTTGGTTGAAGACGAGGACTTTCATTCACTAAATAGAGCTTGAAAAACAACCATAATTAATATCAAGACACAACAGATCCCCAAGGATGGAGGGGGGCATAGACAGCCAATTAGAGGGAAGAAAACCTAGCCTGTGAGCTTTAGCTAACCAATCCGTACAAGAATTCGCTTCACGGGGAGAGAACTTAATACGGACCCCATTTAGCTGGTGCAACATGTCTCTACAGTCCGTGAGTATATTTGCGATGGGCCATGGGCCAGGTGCTTGATAGGTTAGACCGGTCAGAAGTTCCACAAGGGAAAGGTTGTCACTGAAGATATCCCACTGAAGATCCGGAGATCCCACATGCATTGTGCTTGAAGTTGAAGCCTTTGACTTCCATAGATTAGAGGACGTCTTCAGTTGGAGTAGAATTTGCAGCCCTGGCTTTAGAGCAAGGGTTTCAGCCATGAGAGGAGAATCCGCCCGGATCTTCCGGTAAGTGCCCATTTAGTTAGTGAAAATATTATGAGTGTTCATTGTTAATGGTTGATATATGTATTATACCCCAAAAATTCATGCCGAAATTATAAGGGATGACTAGTTGTCCTATAAAAAATGGAGACTTTAACGAAAACCATTTCATAAGAATTTGACTTCACACCAAATCATACATCAGGGAAAATCTTGTGTCTACAAAACTTAAAAATACCCAAACCGTGTCCAAAAGGAATTCAAAAGTACTCACAATTTCGCAGTATTTATTTGGTAGATGCCATTCTAGGTCACCACCCCCATATCATTCTCCAATGTTAACCGGTCAAATTAATCAACAATTTATACTAAACTCAGCATCAAACAAACAAATTTGTGTCAATGTGACAATCTGAATAGCGCTGTGGTATGTGGTCCTACGTGAAAATAAGTCCATGTGTTCATACTTATTTGAAATCTTGGTCCATACTTAAGCACCGTGATTTTCTAAAGTTTCAATATTAGTAACACATCTGTGGTATACAGTCTTCAGTGAAAATAAGTCTGCAGTGTTCATTCTTTGCTGATATACTTAATTGTGCTTATAATCATCAAAGAAACAACAACTACTCGGAGGTTGGGCATGCCCTTTTGAGGAAGCTGGCAGTTTGTTTTATTACAGTAGTCGTGCACAACGATACGTAAATTTCGTGACTCTTTCCGTGAACTCGAATAATTTCCCCAATTACAAATTCTCTTTCCCAATATCTAAAACAATCTTTAACACCCCAACAAAAGGAAAACCCCCACCTTCTTCCCAATAATCATACTTAATTAGAAAGTTCAGTAAAAAAACATAAATAATCGAATCTTAAGGAAGGAACGAGAAAACCCTAATCCGATCCAACAGCTACCCACTCACTCGATCGGCGAGAAAGGAAAGCCCTCCTATCCTTCTCATCACGTGAGATCCAAACCGCTACTTTTATTCAGGGAATCGAACACGTACTACCGAGCCAGATCGTACTCCAAATTCTACGTTAATATTTTAAATTACCGCTGTCGTCTTTTGGATTATTCGCCAAAAAAGAGGACTCATCCCAGGAGCTCTAATTATTTAATTTAACCTCTGCTTTTATTTTTATTTTATTTTGGTTAAATTAGGTTATTGTCTGAAATTCACCTGCTGCTCTTGAGGGGCGCAAGTCGCACGTGTGTCTCCTTTATGCCGGGGCCGGGCACGTGAGAAAGTCACCGGGGCGCACATGGCTTCACCTCGCGGGAGGGGTAAATGCAGAAGCATCAGGGGGTGGGGTCACCTGACAGATGTCGCGATCCAACGGTTGCAAGGCTGAAAGTAGGATTCTCCCTCCAACCCTTTTTGATTATTATTTTTATTACACTAATTATATTTATTTTATTAAAGCCTTTTTTTTTTCTTCTCACGTATGCAAAAAGAAAATAAAAAAATCACCGGAAGAGGACAAAAGTCAAAAGCCAGCCCTCCGTGCCGGGTAAAACTTTTGCACCATCTGAGGAAAAGTAATGGCCTATTTACAGCTCTCTCTTCTTCTTCTCCTTTTTTCAAAATCTTTAGGCACAATACAAAATTAGTAACCTTATAATTGCGTATTTTGGACTATCTAACGGGAATTAACATCTCTTTGCCCTCTTTATATTTTGAATCGGAAGCTTTTGCCGCAAATTCAATGCTAGATATCGAAGGATGTCCAATTAGCTACTACGCCTTAACGAATTTTTATGATAGCAACAATAAAATGAGTCAAAACAATGGTAAGTGGCCATGCTAAATGCTCACGAACTTCTCTTGTTTTGGACTGATGCAATGGTTGGTTTAGATAAATTTGTCAAATTCCGAGAAATTGTGATGTCATAAATGTGCTTTAAGAATACTTAAAAAAAGGGACATCGTAATCTTTTTTGAAAACACCCAAATTTGATAGTTTAGTTGAAAAAGATGCATACTTTAGTAGTTTCCAAACACGACACAAAATGACGAACCACAATATGATATGTTTGCATTTTGGTCTGCTGGTATAACCGGATGACTATCAAACAATTAGAATGTCTCTAGCTTTATTCGAACTGAGCGATAGAATGAATTTTAGTACTATGAAATGTATATTATAATGAAATGCATGTTTTTTTTTCCTTTTAAATTCAGATGTAGTTGTTTATGATTATAGATTTAAAGAAGTGAATAATGGAATGCTTCATTTACAATTAGGCACAAGGCCGATATAAGTATACATACAAAGAAGCGTATAAATGTAAATACATATACTAAAAGAAAAACCCTACTCCTAATATATATAATATATCTAACACCCCCCCCAAACTCAAGGTGGGTCAACCAATAAGAGTTTGGAAAGAAGAGCAGCAAATCGTTGTGATGTAAGAGATTTGGTAAATAAGTCGACAAGCTGGGTTGTAGAGGCTACAAAGGGAAGAGAAATGATACGTGCTTAGAGCCGATGACGCTTGATATAACAATCAATGTCGATGTGCTTGGTACGCTCATGAAAGACCGGATTTGTAGCAATGCGAATAACACTCTTGTTATCACAATGAAGAGGAATGGGATTAGAGGAGGCAACACCAAGATCAGCAAGGAGACGTCGAAGCCAAATAATCTCAACCGTAGTGTCGCCCATAGCACGATACTCGGACTCGGTAGAAGAGCGAGACACGATAGGTTGCTTTTTAGCACTCCAAGAAATCAGAGAATCACCTAGAAAGATACAAAATCTCGTAATGGACTTGCGATAAGTAACATTCGAAGCACAATCGATGTCAGAGTAAGCACGAAGAGCAAGTGAGGAAGTTGATGGGAGAAAAACCGAGCAAGTCAGAGTACCACGACGATATTGCAGAATGCGGAGTATAGCAGCATAATGAACTGTATGAGGAGCCGCTACAAATTAACCGACAAGGTGAACAAGATAGGCGATATCGGGATGAGTAGTCGTAAGATAGACAAGACTGCCAACAAGAGGCCAGTAGCGAGTAACATCGAATAAAGGCTCACCATCATCCGGACGAAGTTATAAATGAAGTTCAACGGGAGTAGCCGCAAGACGAGTATCAAATAACTCAGCACGAGCCAGAATGTCGGCGATGTACTTTTGCTGGGAGAGAAGAATACCACGTCGATCACGAGCAACCTCAATACCAATAACGTAAGTAACCTAGATCCTTCATAGCAAACCGACGGTGAAGATGTTGCTTAGTATAAGCAATATGAGCAGAGTCATCCCCAAGAATAATCATATCATCAACATAGAGTAGCAAAATAGTACAACTAGCGGGAGAAGTGTGAGTGAACATAGCATGATCATTCTCACTCCGAACAAAACCAGCTGACCGAACAACATCTACAAAATGTTCAAACCAAGTTTGAAGAGCCCGTTTGAGACCATAAAGGGCCCGACAAAGACGACAAACTTGACCAGGAGAATGAGCTAGACCATTCAAGGACTTCTCCGGTGGAAGAGGCACAAGATCCCACGTACCTGTGCGTTCAAGAGCGGACAATTCCTCAGACATAGCATCACGCCATTCAAGATGTTGTACGGCCATACGATAATGTGATGGTTCCCGTAAAGTGTGGACAGCAGCCATAAAGGAACCAAACTCATCAGAATAACTTGTAGCAGCCACGTACCTAACCGGAGGACGGCGATCTCGCGGAGGATTCTGCTGAGGGGAAGGAGGCCGAGAATCGTTAAGAGGCGTCGAAGTGGCGGGTGAAGTAGACGAGGAAGGAGGCATAACAAGAGAAGGTGGTGGCAATGGGTCTAACGGAGAAGATATAATAGGAGGAACAAGAGATGAATCAAGAGGAAAATCCATAAAAATAGATGGGGCGGACTGTGAAGAAGTAGAGGTAGCGGAAAAGAACAAGAGGTGCTCAAAGAATTAAACACTACGAGAGATACGAATACGCCGTGAAGAAGGATCATAGCACATGTAGCCTTTATGTTACGTGTTGTAGCCCAAGAAAGCACACCGAACCGATCTTGCAGAGAGTTTGGTATGCTCATGGGGTGGAAGAAGCACATAACACATACAGCCAAAAACACGAAGTTGGTGATAAGTGGGTGGTTTCAAGAAAAGATGTTGGTAAGGGGTGGCTTTGGAGAGGACAAGAGAAGGAAGTCGATTTACGAGATAGACAGCAAGAGAAAGTGCTTCGGCCCAAAATTCAGTAGGAACAGAATTGGATAACAAGAGAGCACGAGTAGTATCTAGAATATGATGATGTTTTCGCTCAGCAAGACCATTTTAAGCGAGAACACCGGGATAGGACAACCGAGGTAAGGTTCCCTGAGAAGTTAAGAAAGAACGAAAAGCAGTAGAAAGATATTCCCCACCCGAATCGTAACGAAAAACTTTAATAGTTTTAGAGAATTGAGTAGAGATCATGGTTGTAAAGTTTTTATAGACAGAAAGAAATTCATCACGAGAGCGCATGAAATAAACCCGGGTATAACGAGAATAATCATCAACAAACGATACATAATACTTGAAGCCACTTTTAGAAATTTGGGGGGCGGGACCCTAAACATCCGAATGTACTAAATCAAAACAAGAACTGGAAACAGAAGAGCTAATAGGAAAAGGAGGTGCAGATTGTTTAGCTAAAGGACAACTAGTACAAGGACACATAACAGTAGATGAAATAGGCCCAAGTACACATTGTTGATGTAGAAAAGACAAACGAGAAGCATATATATGACCCAAACGCTAGTGTAAACAATCAAGGTTGAAGATAACAAGAACATGTTGAGGTGAGGGAAGCTGAAGACACCGCATCGTACACAATCCTCCATGTCTACTACCCCTGCCAATCATTCGGCCACTCGTACGATCCTGTACAACACAAGAATCAACGGTAGATGTCACCATATAACCCATATTAGCAAGTTGCCCAACGTATAAAAGATTCAGGGCTAAATTCGGTATATGCAACACATTAGGCACATTAAAGCTGCCAGGGATAGTAAGATGGCCTTGTATAGTAGCGGTAATAGAGGATCCATCAGCTGTAAAGAACCCTTGTCGATTTTTTTAGTGTAGTCTCCTGAGTGAGATGATGAGCAAAGGCAATCATGTGATGAGCAGCCCCAGAGTCAAGAATCCAAGAAGAACTATCACCCGAGGATTGCGTAAACGCGTCGTAGCAACAAAGAGAGGATACACCAGAAGAACCAAGATGAAGCTGAGCTAAACGAGAAAGCCGAGCCTCAATATTAGCAAGACGATCATCCGAAGATGAGGATGGAGTGGCACGATCCACGGATGGAGAAGAGACAGGTGCAACGGAGCGCGAGGGTGCATCGAGAAGATCATGCATCTTCCGAAAGCATCGATCCTCAGTATGTCCATTTTGTTTACAGAAGTTACAATAAAAACGTGAACCTCGCTGAGAAGAGGCACGCTGGGAGCCACGCATAGAACCACGTTAAGAACTACGCTAAGAATAGCCAGATTGAAAACCACGTTGAGAGGAGAAAGATTGAGCACCACGCCGAGAGGAGCCAGACTGGAAATCAGGGCGTGGGGTGGCCGATCCTGTAGAGAGATCTAAAGATGGAGGAGCACCAAGAATTCCTCGTCTGGTTTCCTCAGCCTGAAGTTCTTTGACTCCATCCAAAAGAGATGGTGCGGGATAACGATAGAGAATCTGACTCCGAACTCCCTTAAATTCTGGTGAAAGTTGCATCAAGAATTCGTAAAGACGATTCTTGTTCTAATCTTCAAGTTTAAATGTAGCACAAGTAACACAACCAACACACGTGGGACATGCTGGACGAGCCAATACATCAAGTTGAGATAAAAGAGATGTCATATAATTATAAAATTCAAGAATTGATCGTGTGTCCCGAGTGGCACGGCGAAGTTCTCGCATAAGCCGATAAACACGAACGTAACCTGTTTGCATAAACATCTCAATAATTTGATCCCATAACTGTTTTGCACCAATAATCCGAGTAAGATGGGGGCGAAGATCAGGGCTAATAGAACCAAATAATATTGCCCATGCTTTCCGACCAGCAACATGCCAAGCCCTAATTTCAGATTCGCATCACGTAATCCGATCGGTACTAGGTTTAGGATCAAAAGTATTGGACAAAGATGTAGGATAAGAACGAGTACCATCAGCATGCTCATATAAATCACGATAAACAAGAGCAGCCATCACCGAGGGTTTCCAAATAACATAATTAGAGCCATCCAACTTAACATCAATGTGATCAATCCAATCACTATCAGCCATTAATTACGAGATCACTAAATCAAAGTGGAAGCAAATATATATATGAGTGAAGAAGATAGAACCCGAGATCAGTCGCAAGAACAAGGCGAAAGATGAAGAAGATCGGGCGAGACAAAGTCAGACAATTGCGAAGCTATACCGATGAAGACAACAGGACCGCGGTAGTCGTTGATTAGTGTACAAGACTCACAAGAAAGCAAACTCTTGCTCTGATACCATGATAGATTTATAGAAGTGAATAATGGAATGCTTCATTTACAATTAGGCACAAGGCCGATATAATTATACATACAAAGAAGGTTATAAACGTAAATACATATACGAAAAGAAAAACCCTACTCCTAATGTATATAATATATCTAACATGTGACACCTAATGACATCAAATACTTCAATTAAAAAAGGAAAACTGTCAAAGCCATTTCCTTGAAGCTGGTACGCGGTCTTTAATGAAAATAAGTCAACGTGTGCAAAATAATTACATAGCAAGGGAAAAACCACTTCTCAGAGGTTTGGTCGTGGATGAAATTTCGTGGAAGCCCCGCAAAGTTGTTTTTATCACCGAGCCCAGAAAGTAGGTCACGAGAATCCCCCACCCTAAAGTTGCTTGTGGGTTCGTGCGATAATCTATAAAATTCACTACTTTTGTCGGCCACAGAGAAGCCGAATAACGCAGTGGAACGCGGTTTTTGAGCGACAATAAGTCCGTGCGTTCACACCTCTACACCATTTTCCTAAGTACTAAACAGGGTCATGCATCTCTGTCCTCAGGTATAAATCAACGAGATCAAGTGGTGAACGAACTACCTGAAAACACTCTCATCAAATCTTAAGCTAATAGTCGTTGCTGATTGTCCAACTCCACCATTGGCCAATGGCTTCTTCATCGAAACCCAAAAAGATTTACGACGTCTTCTTGAGTTTCAGAGGCACGGATGTACGTCACAACTTCGTCGGCCATCTCTACCAAGCTTTAGACCGGATTGGAATATACACTTTCCGGGATAGCGAGGAACTAAAAAAGGGACACAATTTATCGACACTTATGAAAGCCATCGAAGAGTCAAGCATCGCAATCATTGTTTTCTCTGAGAACTACGCTTCATCACAATGGTGCTTGACAGAGATTGCAAAGATTATGGAGTGCAAGGAGCAAAAGAACATCACCGTTCTACCTGTGTTTTATAAAGTGAATCCAAATGAAGTGAGAGGGGGCAGAAACAGTTATAAGATTGCTATGGCTGAGCATGAGTCCAAGTTCAAGAAAGATTCAGATAAATTGAAGAGATGGAAGGAAGCTCTTCTTGATGCTGGTAATTTGTCCGGGTGGCATTTGAATGATGGGTAAGTAGAGTCAAGTCTATTTTTTTCTTTAGGAAATAAATAGATCTATGCACACATGATTGCAATTATCTGAAAAAGAGATGTAGTGCTTTGTCATTGTTGATTGGTGATTGCTAGTTAGTTGCTTATCTCCGATTGCTAAATCGACGCTACAACTTCTTTTTTCTGTTTTTGTTAGAGATGATGAGTCAAAGCTTATAGAAGAAATTGTGAAGGAGATCTCAACAACTCTCCTAGTTCCAACACCTTTACATGTTGCTGAGCATCCGGTTGGGATAGATTCCCGAGTGATTAATCTAAAATCGATGTTGAAACTTGAGTCTAAAGATGATGTTCTCATGGTGGGATTATGGGGACAAGGAGGCATAGGAAAGACAGCTTTAGGGAAAGCCATTTATAATAATATTTACAGACAATTTGAAGGATCGAGTTTTTTCGCGGATGTTCGAGAAAATTCAAAATATCGCAATGGTTTAGTTACTTTGCAAGAAAAATTACTAAACGATATATTATCAACTAAAGGAAGTTTAGTAGTGTCCAATGTCGCCGAAGGTATTAATCTAATACAACAAAGACTTGGTCATAAAAGAGTTCTTGTCATCCTTGATGATGTGGATCACTTGAACCAGTTACGTGCTTTAGCAGGAAAAGCCAATTGGTTTGGTAATGGGAGTAGGATCCTTGTTACTACAAGAGATAGCCAATTGCTGATTCCTAGGATAGACAAATATCATGTGTATGAAGTTCAAGCACTGGACAATAGTGAAGCTTATGAGCTGCTTAGTAAGCATGCTTTTCCTCCGCATTACAAATTACAAATCAAGGCAGATCTAGTGGATGGTGTTCTGGATCATGTTAAAGGCCTTCCTTTAGCACTTGAGGTGCTGGGTTCCTTATTATGTGGTAGAAGGCAAGATGAATGGGAAAGTACGCTAGACAACCTTTCTAGAATTCCTAAGAAAGACATCAATGATGTGCTCAAAATAAGTTATGATGGACTAGAGGCAAATGAGAAAGAGATTTTTCTCCACATTGTGTGCTTCTTTAAGGGGTGGGAATTTTGTTACGTCAAGAAAGTTCTCGGCGGTTGCGATCTTAATGCGGTAATAGGATTGCAAATTCTCACCGAGAGGTCCTTGATAAGAACCGAGTCCGGAAACATACAAGTGCATGACTTGATTCAATTGATGGGTAAAGATATCGTGAACCAAGAATCCGATTATCCCGAGAGACGCAGCAGACTATGGCAATATGAGGATGTTCTTGATGTTCTGTCACGCGACATGGTAAGACTCGCACATAAGCTCAAAACTCCGATTCTCATCTTTTGACTCAACTTATTGAATATGCATAACCTAAATAGTCTTGTACATACAGGGAGATTGTGATGTAAAAGCCATAGTGTTGGAGCCACTTGTCCCAATAAAGCTATCTATCGGTCATGATGCTTTTACAAAACCGAGAAGGTTGAGATTGCTTATTTTGCGGAATGTTTCTTTCCAAGGTCCTATATGTCTTTCTAAAGAGGTAAGATGGTTTGAATGGCCCGATGCTCCTCGTTATCCAGAATTTTCCTCCGGTCAAAATAAATTAGTGGTACTTGAAATGCGCGGAGGCAGGATGACAACAGTGCCAAAACCACTTGGGGTGAGTATATTTGTGCATTATATATACTCTTACACAGGAGTAGTGGTGTTCCTATGTTTTAGAAACCACTTCTCTATCTTCTAAAATGACTCTTACTTACTCGCAGCAATATTTTATGTGAAACAAATTGGCATTTGAAAAATCAAGCATGAACAACTTTGTTAGAAATAATTAGCCCACACAAAGAAATCTTATAAATATACGCGGGAGAGAAAGGCATTTCAAGATGTGAAAATTTATTATGAAGGTCACTACATCAAGAGAAAATTCAAATTGTGATATTGAAAGTTGCGGGAGTTAAAATAGAGTAACCTATTTCATGTGTCCGCCCATGGTGATAGCATTTATAAAATACGTAATTGAGTATAAGTGATAGAAGGAATAAAAGAAGATTCAAATTCCTTAAAAATAGGACGTCTTTCTTACTGTATATCGTAATATAGATGGACTTTGCATGTGCATATGTGCTAGTGCAAGTAAGCTGTGTAAATTCACTCTGATTGTGTCGGTTATTTACATATAACCCTTTTCATTTTATAGAAAAATTGTATGATGATAGCATATAAAGAAAACAAAAATACGAAGAATGCATGTTGATGTTGTATACAAAATTAAAAACATCTAAGGAGTCGCTTGCTCAGTGGTTAAGCGTTTGATTTGAATGTGGCGAATCAAATATCATAATCAAAGCAATCATCAAGTGATGGAGCCTTACCTTACCCGGTACACATAGGTTAATGCGAGAACTGCATTTACACGTAATCTGATACATGGGATTCAGTAGTTACCACTAGTTTCTTAATCTAAAGGGAGCCAGATTTTGAGTTGAATCTTATATTTTTTTCTTCATAATTTTTTCCAAAGTTCGTTTCATTGTCTTTGTTTGACTTAAAAAGAAATTAAAAATTTCTTAATTTTTGGGAAAATTTCATCGTGACGGAATATATATATATTGTAATTTTAACCGATCATACATAAAATATTGACTCCAATGCTCGCCACGTGACATTCACTTTGCTTTTGTAATTAGCACGTGAGATGACACGTGGCTTAATTTTCCGACGTGGCTGGCATTCACATCATTGCCACGTGACACTTTCACTTGGCTTTTTTGATTGCCACACTGCATGAGACGCGGCCAGCATGTAATCAATATTCATTAGCATTTGGATTTGTCTATATCTAATTTTCAATCACTCACCCGATATATGTATTGATTTATTGGTAGATTTTGTAAGTTTTGACTAATTTCACAATACGATTGTAATTCTCACAATATCGGTTTATAGTAACTTTCAATAACAAGTTAATTTCGCCATTTTTGTAGGAATTCCGACAGTTGAAGTGCATTAATTTTAGTGAATGCACCTCGCTAGTTCGTATGCCCGACATCTCATTTGCTCCAAATCTCGAGAAATTGGATCTCTCTATTTGCAGAAACTTGGTAGAAGTACACGAGTCCATTGCAAATCATGACAACTTACGGTGGTTGGATTTAGGATTTTGCTATGAACTTCGTAATTTACCGAAGGAGCTCAAGTCAAAAAATCTCCAACGACTCAATCTTCTTGGTTGCAAAAAGTTTGAAAGGTTCCCCGATATTCCACATAAACTTGAAGGCCTGATAATACTTAGTCTGCATGGCACTGCTATTAAAGAACTTCCCGCATCAATAGAAAATCTTGTCTCTTTGAATTCAATCACTTTAAGTGATTGCAAAAATTTGGTAGTTCTTCCATCTAGCATTTACAAGTTACAAAACCTTACAGAAATGGTGCTTATGGATTGCCCAAATTTAGTCGGGTTTCCAAAGCACGAGGATTTAGCCGATCCTTGCATGAAGACCGGACTTTCAAATTTGCAACATTTATTCCTTGAGAGAAGTAATCCATGCAAAATAGATGTTCTGGAGAATCTTTCCCGTTTTCCCCCTTCGATGCATTTATATGTGGATGAGGGTTTTGGTATCCCTACCCTTGCTGCATCCCTCAATGAGCGGGATATTTTGTCACTGTTGGATGCTGCAAAATCAAAATGCCATCAACTACAAGAGATTCCCGTGCTTTCACCAACGCCACTTTCAGCATCACGGTCGCTCCTCTTCCAACCGACGCCACCGAGCTCTACCTTCCAACCGAGGCGACGAACGGAAGAAGTTCGTCTTCCCGAAATAGAGTTACCAACGAACCGAAGGCGACGGAGGCGGGTGAACGAACTTCCTGAAATAGAGTTACCAGCAAACCGGCGGCGATGGAGGTAGGCGAGCAGAGGCAACAGACTACCTCCGCCGTCCGAATCCATGGGAACCGATGACGTACCCTTCGGGTGAACCATTCTCTCCCGAGGTTTTGGGCTTCCTTCGGCGTGCTATGGATCGTGTAAAGCCTGGCACATCCGAATTGTATTAGTTGATTTGATACTTGAGCTGGATTTTGGATTCGATAACATTTGGTGCTGCATTTGCGTGGGAACTCGAAGAATGTGTTGTTGAATTTGTTCGAGAAGTGTTGAATTAGTTTTTCTTCGTAAGTTTAGTCCGTGGGATGCTTGGTAGGGAATTCATTGGTAAACAACGTTACACGCTGCAAAATTAGTAACAATCTCTAGAAAGTATAGCATTTCGAGAGAGAGAGAGAGAGAGAGAGAGAGAGACGTATACCAGTAGCTCCTTTGGTGTTCCAGCTCGGTCTCGGAGTCGCCACAGCCCGCCAATCACCGCTGGTGCCCGAAGCTTCAACCGCCGATTGAGAATCAATTTGTTTTTCTCAAGACCCTCTGCTGTCCGCCTCTATTCAGCAGTGAAACCAGGTTGATTAGCCCATGTCTTGGCATTATTTGGAGCTCTAATTGTCTTGTTATTTGTGCTAGACTTCCTGGAAAAGTTTGGCAGCGATTCGAGCTCGGATAGACGCGTTCTTGGACAAATTTTCCAGACCGTGTGTGTGTGGAAACTGCTTTGAAAAAGGTATAAATTTCTCGCTTTTGATTGCAATCCATTGTGTGTTAACTTCATAACATGCATATATGATTGTATACTTTGACAAATGTATATGGATTTGTGATCAAGATGTGAAAAATTGAGTGTTCTTCATAGTAAAATTTAAAATCGCAGATTATTGGCATGAAATTTTGTCTTCTTGAATAAGTTGGACTAAAAAAGAAAAATAAGAACTTTTGATGAGTTGATGGGAATTCTGCATGCATGTATGTTCTCACGGTTGAAATTGACATGTGAAATTAATTCTCTTGTGGTGATGATCTCCTGGAAGTTGAGCGTCGTGAGTGAACTATTGATTCTTAGAGTACCGTAATCGTTAGTCTAATTGCCTTTTTACTCGTGGATGACCCATGCTCCAAATTTTGTTCATGATTGTTTGCTTGATATGATCCTTGTTTATTTGACGTTATAGATTAGGTTTATTAGGTCCGAATCTTATCTGATCATCGGGAATGGTTAAATTAGATAACGTCGCATTTGTCATGGATAATATTTTGCGGTGAACGTTTATCTTTAGCATATGAGTTGGTTGGGTGAACCGCTATGTTGTTACCTTATCTTATCTCTAGTGAATTTTCTGAACACATTTGATTAGAGATAATATTTGCGTTCGACTGGATAATCATCCCATTTTTTGAGAATTATCTGAAATTAAATTTTCAAATCTTAAAGGTAATTTCTCAAATTAATAGTGGATCAAGTTTCTTTTAAATGAGGAAAGGTGGACCCCAATGCCATATTTTTGGCCACCCCTCTTATATTTGCGAAATCCAAAATAAATTGACTCATTTTTATTTTATTTTCATCATGTTTGTTTGCTTTTGATTGGTATAAAATTTGCACAATTTTAAACAAACATGCCTATAATATATGCTCCCCTGTGTGCCCGCACCCGTTGAAAAAATAAATCACACGCCTTGTCCATGATCTTATGGAATGGGAAGGTGATTTAGTATAGAAATTCGTGTTCTGCCCTTTGGCAAAAAGAATGTTGTTTTTCTATACACATATCCGCATATTGGTTCAAATCCTCGAGGATGTAGCGGATAAAATCTCGCTCTAGCCCGCATCTTTGGGAATGAGAGGATTTTCAAAAAAATCGAAAATTAAAAGGTATATTATGGGCATTTTTGTTTATTTTTGTACAGATTTTTTTATTGCTTTTGAATGTTTTCTTTTATTACCGAAAATACCAAAAAATCATCCTTTGGGCGCATAACATATGGTCCTCATGTCACATTTTTCCAATTAATCATCAAATTGACATCGATCAATCGAAGAGGCTTTTTCATGAAATTGATACCGAAAGGGCATTAATTTTTCAATTAGTGTAACAAATCCTTGGACCCATTTTCTTCGGTTCGTAGAGATAAAATAGTTCTCCCGCTATTTTATATAGATTCCTAATCAACCTACCGTGAATGATTAGTGGCGGCTCCGATTAAATATTTTCTCATAAATAAACTTAAGTTGCGAATCGGTAGGGTTTAGGAGGGTCTCAATTAGGTTAGTTGATTTAATTAACTTGATAATCCGTTAGCCTGATTTTAGGTCGCGACAAAAATCAGTTCAGAAGTTCTGTCGACAACGTATATCAATTCTACTCTGTGAATTTCATGTCGGGATATGAACTGGATCGTGAGAACTTCGATCTAGAAGTTACATAAACTTTCGGAATAATTACCTTATGACCGAGGAAGCAAGCTTCGGAAATTGGAAGTCCATTTCTTCTTATGCTGTCCAAATTGGCTTCATTATCGTGCTACCCACAGCAATTTCGGTCATTTTGCAGGTTTAATTTCAAATAAAATCCATTCAGAGGTTGAACACTTACATTGTAGTGGCAACACTGTTGTGTGCCCTATGATATGAGAGCAAGGTGATGCTTTATCAAGATTAGATTGTCGACTAATCGACTAATTAAGTCCGGGGTTGAACACTGTTGATCTATCTGCGGAACATATACCTGACCGCAAAATGGGGACACATGCCAACAGATGATTAGTTGGTCGAAGTCACACTTGGCCTCGCTTTATGATACGATAGAAGAGTGATTTTTTCACAATCTAATCAACATGGCGAAGGAAACTACTTCTTGACTCTTTTTGTGTTTGTAAAAGTCACGTTATTCATCTCACTTCTAACCGGAAGTTAATAAAGAAAATTACAATTTTTTTGTGACTTCCGGAGACATTAATTATGAATATACGATAGAGGAGTATGCTATGTCCGATAAAGTCTCTGCGCTGCTTTTGTTGGTTTGAGAGCAACGAGGACAAAGGTGAAGAGCAGGAAGAGCTCCAAGGGTCTGCACATGTTCTAGTGTTTGTTAGGATTGCTTGGAATCATGAATTTCTAAAAAAAAACCAAAGAGAAATTAATTACTGGTGAAAAAGAGAAAAGAACTACAGTTGTCTCACGTGCTGCAATGCAATAAGAGACTAAATGAGGGTTGACTCAATGAGCTAGTAATTAATCATGATCGTATGCCTCTTGAGTGTTTCTCTGTGGTTTGAGTTTAGATATCATTTCGATCCACCTAAAATGTTATTAGGCATAAATAGAGTGATTGTCAATATAAAAGGCATGGACGTATTTTTTTCCAACTTTGTTGATGGATGGGTATTCTGGAGCAATGAAACAAGAGAGTGAACCCATTTTTCTGATAGACAAAAAAATGGCCATCGTATTCGAGTTAGTCAATTTATATATAGGAAATTACTTCCTCAAGAGATTACATGGAGTACGAATTGAATAGAAGACCTCGTGTTGAACTCAAGTTTAGAGCCATTTCAGTTCCAGGTCAAGAAGAATCTCTTGGAAAATGGAGCCATTTCACCAGCAAAACATATATTTTCTTATTCAGAACAAACATCACACATGTAGGTTGCATTAGCATTAAATGAGTTTCTATATGTGAAAAACTCAAAATAAGATATGCATGCAGTTTTGGTGATAAAAGCTGTGATTTCCTTGAAACAGAAATGCATTCTATTTGCAGTATCTCTTATTCTACTTGATTAGGTTGAATTTAATGACGTAGACGTAAATTATACTACCAAACGGCAGCACAACATATTAATAATGTGTTTGTGGTATATCACGTTGCAGAATTAATATTGGGTTTTAAAAAAATGAATTTTGGGTTCTCTTACTAAGCTAATGATAGAAGTAACTTTAGCCGTAGATTTGTATGGCCTTATTCTATCATATCATTTTGTGACATGATTTTATATTAATACGAAAACTAAAGCACGACAAATTACTTATCAATCGTAAAAGAAGAATCTTTTTGGTGCAACAACAAAAAGATTAATCACGTAACATCCACCTCTAGTGCAAACAAAATTTGCACAAGCGGCGCAAATCCACCAGTGATTCAAAAGAGTCAGTAGTTGTAATCCTCAAGTCAAGAGCTTTATTGAATGAGTGCAAGTCATGTGAATGAGTGTTATGATTGATGAAACCCAGCACCACGGATGGTGGCCATGCGAGGGAATCCATGGAGATGGCGGCCAATGAACTTGAAGACAGTGGAAGGTCGATGTCCACTCCGACCATAATTCTTGTGATAGTTTAGATTAACTAGATTGGGCCATTTAGCTAATAAACCTGTGGTTAGGATTTAAGTAACTAATGCTTTAGTTATAAAGATGACATGAAGGAAAAAAAAGACACTGTAGTCCTTTAGCTTAGCTTATGATTCGCTTTAATAATGAATAGGGGGTGTGGAGATCAACTTAACCTTGATATAATTGGAGAATAAAAACTATACCATTTCGTGTCCAAAAGATCGGAATTGATAACCCGACTTCAGATAAGAAAATGTGATAGAGTTCCTTGTACTTCAGTTTTGATGGTCGATATTTCCCACTTAGGATAGGCTTTAGTCCCAAATAGCAAGCTTCCCAGGGCTCATGTCTCGAGGCTTAAAAGCGAGGCCTTGTATATGTTTTTCCCGACATTATATTCGGTTTTTCTTTTTCTCTTTGCAATACCCAATGAGTTGCGGTTTTTTTTTTTTTTAAACGCACTTAGAATAACTTATCCTTTCATTACAATGGCTGTTTACTTATTGTACTGCTTTTCTATACATTGCATGGTACTGCTTTTCTATACATTGCATGTTAATTTCTTTCCGGACTAAGATAGGCTTAGATTAGAAATGCATGAAAATGCACCACAAAAACTTGTCGCGACCCTCCGGAATTTTTTCCGATTACGAGAGGGTTAAGGAGCCGATCCTTTGGGGACCCCGGTTGTCGGCGGGATCTTTAGGGTCGCGGGTCTCTCCCAAGACCCATTACTCGAATCGCGATGTTGGAGAAAATTTTATCGAAATCGACCTTAGTGTGGTCGTGTGGCATGTGCAACGTGTACATGTAATTGGAGTCGCCACCGATCAATTTATTGGAGGGTATGATCGAAAAACCCTACCGAGCGGTCGGGAGAAACCGTTCGGTTCTACGAAAACCAGAGATTCGGGTCGGGGACTTGGTTATGCCGAGATTTCCATCGAAGCCCTTTCAGCTACCGATGTCGAGTGATTTTCTAACCTAAGAATTCATGTAAATTCAATTTCGGGTGAGGTAGGTCTTAACGGTTCTAAGATATCATGCAGATGGGAATTTTACTATTCCTATCAAATCACAATCGAAAAATTAAAAGCGCAATCAACATAATCGCAACCAATCAAAACAATGCAATCATGGCTCGATATGTCTAAAATGGCCCTATCGACCCACAGGAATGTCAAATTTAAGTTTCGGGGTGGTTCGGGAAAATTTGGGGGCAGAAGGCCCGGAAGGATAGAATGGTCATTTTGGGGGTTCGGGACCCGAAAATCACAAAATTACGGTCAAGCTAGTTGAATGTGGCCATTTCCTATTTTTTGTGATTTTCTTGAATTTTTCTAATTTTTTGGATTTTTTATTTATTTTCTAAAAAAAATGTTGGGAATTTTCCGGATCGATGTGAATCGACCCTCAAAATCTCAAAAAAAATTTATCCAGACTTTAAGAGTCCCGAATCGATCTAGAAATTTTTAGAAATTTTTTTGGGAAAATTTGGGAATTTTTACGAATTTTCTAAGTATTTTTAAATTTTTTTTTGGATTTTTGGAAATTTTTATTTATTTTTTAATATTTTTTTATTAATATTTATGGACCGGGTCAAACCGGTCATCGACCGGTCAACCCGGTCCGACCGACTCGAATTCACGCGACATTGAAACGACGACGTTTGCTAATTATTTCTATTTTTTATTTGATTTTCTAAACAAATTCCTAATATTCGAAAATAAAAGAAAATAATGGACGGCCGAGATCAATTCCCAAGATTGATCTCAACCGTCAACTCTCTCTTAAACGAAACGACGCCGTGCCAAACTCCTTACAAAACGACGACGTATCTAGTATTAAACGGACGGTCGCGATTAAAACTTGAATCTAATCTGGACCGTCGACTCTTCTTGCCTAAAACGACGACGCTTCGATTAATATCTTGAACGGCTAGGATTAACTCTTAGACTAGATCTGAACCATTCATTCCTATTCAAGCTTAAACGACGACGCATTTGATCGTATCCCCTAAACGGCGCCGCATCTACTAAGTGAATGGATGGCCACGATCTAACTTAGACCTAATCCCGACCGTTCACTCCTCTTCTGCCCCAAACGACGTCACCTAACACTAACTAAAACGGCGCCGTTTCACCATTTTTATTTTCTATCTAATATACGAATTATCTAAAAAATACGAAAAAGCGATCCAACGGCCGAGAATCAAACCTACCTAATTATCTCAACCGTTGGATCCGAGCCTGGCCGCCTCGCTCGGGCCAACGGCCGAGCCGATCGGACTCCAACTGGACCAATCCGGACATGACACGTCAGACCACCGACCCGGCGACTGCGCCACGTCATCATCTTCTTCCTTGCGACGACGCCGAATGAACGGCCGAGGTCCCTCCGGCGAGATCTAACGATGAGATCTCGCCGGAATGACCTCAAACCAACGCGAATCAACTCGTCACAACATCCGAACTAACATATCTAAGAATCATAGAGTTCCATCGACCGGATCATGAGCAACAAACTTCGCACAGAACGATATCGCCAAAACTCAATCAAGCAATACAGAGTAAAATAGGCAAATTAAATCACAGGAAACTCTCAAATGAAGTCCGAAGGCCTTACCTGCGGGTCAAATTGACTCGGTTTGGTCTAGGATTACCTAGACGAGCTTCGACTGGGATAGGCGAGGGAGGTTGGATTTCACTGACTCGATTAGAAAGTTTTATGCAAAATCGAAGCAAAACGAGTATGCGAACGTGATTAGTGATGTTCAAGAAGCAAGACTCCTACACTAATTGCAAGGATTAAGCGGGCAAGCATGATATGCCATCAATGTACAAGAATGATGTTTGAAGCTCGACTTACCGTTTCTGGCGGTTCCAGGCCGATTGAGCTATGCCGATCGACTCCTCCTAGCTCAGGCGAGCTTCCGGTGATGATCCACCGCCTCGATTTGGTCCGAATCGCTTGAGACGAAGTTCTGCAACTTCGGCTTGGAACTCCGTCGAGGGCGACGTCCGAGAGTCTCTCTCTCTCTACTTCTCTCCCTTTCTCTCTCTATTTTGTTGCGAGAACGAGCGTAATGAGCCTCCCTCGCTCCGGGAATCTTCATTGGCTTTTATACTCGTTTTTGAAAAAAATGGCGCGTCGGGCGTGAGCTGGCCGAGCCAATTCATGTGCGCTCACATGCTAATTGGCTCGCCGGACGGCGATGGAATCATCGGGATTCCGTCCAAGTCCGTTAGATATCCGTTGAGCCTTAAACAAGCATCAATTGCACCTTAGTTCTATAATGTTGACTTTCATCGCGCCAGAACTTTGACTAGCAATTCATCTGTGCTCCGGCGGCCATTGATCGCGCCGCCGGTGGCAATCGACGCGATGGGACTTGCAAAGCAAAACCCTTCAGTCAATTGAATCAATTAGGATTGAATTGACCCTCGATTTGGCCATTGAAATTCACTAGGTGTTGACACCTCGATTTTTGATCGCTTTCTTTTAGTTTTATTTTCTAAAAATTCTCAAAAATTCATAAAAAAATCAAAAATTAAAAAAAATCAACATTGGAAGCCTTGGCCAAGCATAAGGAACCAATTTTGAACAAAAAATAATTTTTTATATTTTTCACTTTTTTTAATATTTTCAAAAAATAAAAAAGGTTTGAAAATTCATAAAAAATACTTTTCGAGGTCACAAAAATACACAAAAATGTCCAATATTTTTCTTTTAATTCTCTTTTAATATTGACCTCAAGAAAAATTGAAAATTGAGTTCAATTTTAGGTGTTTCTTCACAATACCTAGAGTTGAATTTGCACAAAAATACCAATTGAGTCTTTTTATTTGTGATTTTTTCACATTTTAGGTCTAGACATTCAATTGCAGTCCCTTTGAACTTCAATTTGATCAATTGCATCCCCAATTGCACGAATTGTACGAATTAGGCCAAATCCCCAAAAATGTTTGCAATTTAGTCCCTAGGATTTCAAATTTTTAAAATTACTCGCAACCTAGGGACTATCATGGTAAAATTGGACTGTCCCCCTAGGTTTTCATACATTCTAAATCGATTGGAATGGGTCTCATGGTCCAATTTGATCGAATTGACACTCAATTGAACTTTTCCCCAATTTGGGCAAATTGAAAAATTTGGGGCTTTTGTGCAAATTGATAAGAAATTTTGGGTAAAATTGCATTTCTAAGTAATATCCAGGCCCCTAAGTCCAATTTTGAAGTTTAATTGCAAAAATTCCCAGCCAATCTTATTTAATTTTGAAAATTGCATGAAATTCACTGTCCGAACAGGTTCGGACCGGTCCGACTGCCGGTCGGACAAGCTAAACCGGTCCAGAAAAGTGCATCATCTTCTTCCTCAAGCCTGTGCCATTTGCAGATTCAACGATGGACTTTGGCGATCAAATTAACGGCCAATCCGAACCTAGTTCAGCTAATTAACATGGGGCTTTTGTTTCGCAGGTGAAGACACGTCGATTGCCATCACCGGCACGGCCAATGGCCGCCGGAGCGCGGCGGAATCGATGGTCAAAGTCACCGGCGTCCGAAAGTCAACATCAAGTTTAAGTGCAATACATGCTCGTTTTGGCTCGACGGAAGCTCTAACGGACTTGGACGGAATCCTAATGATTCCGTCACCGTCCGGCGAGCCAAAAATCATGTGAACGGCACGTGAATTAGCCTCGGCCGGCTCACACTTATGCGCGCGGGAATTTGAATGCAACTATAAAAGGCCGAGGAAGGTTCTCGATGAGGGGAGGCTCATTCGTGCTCGTGAGATCCAAAAGAATAGAGAAAGAGTGAGCTAGAGAGAGGAGAGAGTTCTTAGGCGACGCCATTGCCGGAGCTCCGAGCTTGAACCGTGCACCGCTCGCCCGATCAATCCAAGCCATATTGAGCTGCGAAACCAGGTTCAGAAGCTCGTTTTCAACTCCGTGAAGCGATCGCGCTGAGTTAATTAGCCTGCAACTTCCAAAACAGGCAAGTCGAACTCTCGATCTTAGCTCTGCACTTCCATGGCATCGCACCGTCCCGAGCACGATCCTTGAAATTGATAAGTGCGTTTTTGTTCGGGAGCATTGCTGACCACATCTACACTTTCATTTTGCATCGATTTTCTATGAAATTGCATAATCGAGTCGTCCAAGCTCCAACGCCACAAATTGAACTGTTGAAGCCGCCCTAGACAATTCTAGGTCATGCGAGTTCAATCCGAGCTCGAGGTAAGTGTCTAGAACTCCTATTCGTGCGATTGTGTGAAGGAATTGATCTATCTTGCTCTGTGATGTGTGATTGAGTTCTGCAATGTTGTTCTGTACGAAGCTTATTACTCGAGATCTAGCGGGTGAAATAGCTTGATTTTTGGATATGTTAGTCCGGAGGTCGAGACGAGTTGATTGGTTCAGGTTTGGGGTCAATCGGCCGAGGTTTCACCGTTGGATCTCACCGGGAAACCTCGGCCGTCCATCGCGGCGTCGCAAGGTTGAAGAAGATGAAGCCGACGTGTCCCGTCAGCGAGTCAACGTATTGAAGTGGCGAGCTGTGATTGGTCCAGCTCAGTGCCGAGTCGCCTCGTCCGTTGAGCGAGCTAGCTAACTAGGATTAGATCGACGGTCGAGAAAATTAGGTTAGTTCAATTCTCGACCGTCCGATTAGATTTTAGGTAATTTGTATATTAGATAGAAAATAGAAAACGATCAAAACGGTGCCGTTCAAGTCTTGAGAGGGCGACGTCGTTTAGAAGCCGGCGCAGATGCGTCGTCGTTTTTGGGCTTTGAACGAACGAACGGTCGAGATCAAGTCTAGAATTAATCGTAGCCGTTCAGAGTATTAATCCATGCGGTGCCGTTTTGTCTAAGGTAGGTCGACGGTCTAGATCAAATCTCAAGTCTAATCGTGACCGTCCGTTAGATTAGCTATACGGCATCGTTTTGTACTCAGAAGCAAATGCGTCGCCGTTTAGATTAGTGAGAGTCAACGGCTGCGATGAAGTCTGAGAGTTTAATCGTGGCTGTTCGTGTATTAGACCGAAGCGACACCGTTTTGTTTAGTAGAGGATCGACGGTTGAGATTGATTTGCGAATTGATCTCAGCCGTCCATTCATTTTAGTATATTCAGATATTAAGAAAATGATTTTAGAAAATCACAATAAATAATAAATAGGAAACGGTACCGTTTTTGTACCGAGGGGTTCAGTGGGCGGTTGGACCAGGTTGATCGGCCGTTGACCGGTTTGACCCGGTCCAGAATATTAATAAAAAATAATAAAAAATAAATAAAAATTTCCAAAAATTTCCAAAAAATCCAAAAATACTTAGAAAATTCATAAAAATTCCTAGATTTTCCCAAAAAATTCTAAAAATTCCTAGATCGATTCGGGACTCATAAAGTATGGATCAAAAATTTTTGAGACTTCAAGGGTCGATCTATGCCGATCCGGAAAATTTCCAACATTTTTAGAAAATAAATAAAAAATCCAAAAAAATTAGAAAAATTAGAAAAATTCAAGAAAATCACAAAAAATGGGAAATGGCCACATTCAATTGGTCCGATCCCGATTTTGTGATTTTCGGGTCCCAAACCCCCAAAAATGACCATTCTACCCTTCCGGGCTATTCGCCCCCAAATTTTCCCGAATCACCCCGGGAACCCAAACTCGATATTTCGTGGGTCGATAGGGCCATGTTAGATATGCATATATGATTGATTGATTTGATTGCGTGCAATTATCTTGATTGCGCTCTTAACTTCTGATCGTGATTGATAAAATAGAAAATTCTCATATGCATGAATACCTTAGATCGTTAGGACCTACCTCACCCGAAAGTTCGTCCGCATAAATTCTTAAGTTAGAAAAACACTCGACATCGGTAACCGAAAGGGCGTCAATGTGAATCTCGGCATAACCAAGTCCCCCGACCCAAAAATCTCTGGTTTTCGCGGAACCGAATCGTTTCTCCCGACCGCTCGGTAGGGTTTTCCGATCATACCCTCTAATAAATTGATCGGTGGCGACTCCAATTGCATGTACACATCGCACATGCCACCCGACCATACTAAGGTCGATATTTCGATAAATTTTCTCCGACATCGCGATTCGAGTAATGGGTTTTGGGAGAGACCCGCGATCCCAAAGATCCCGTCCCAACCTAGGGTCATACATATAAAAATCGAGGATCGGCTCGTTAGCCCCTATTCGCCCGCCGGAAACGACGGAGGGTCGCGACACTAGGCAAACTGCAAATTGTCGCGGTCTTGGGGAAGACGACGACACCGTGCCGGACCGGCTCGATTGGTCCGATCGGCGGTCGACCCGGTCCGAACCGGTTCGAGCAGTGTACTTTGCACAATTTTCGAAATTAATCAAAATTGGTGAGGAATTTTTGCAATTAAACCTCAAAATTGGACTTAGGGGCCTGAATTCTATATAAAAATGTGATTTTGCCCAAAATTTTTTATCAATTTATACAAAAGCCCCAAATGTTTCTAAATTCCCAAATTTGGGAAAACTTCAATTGGACGCCCTAATGATCAAATTGGACCCAGCCACCTATGCCAATTGATTCAGAATGTGTTAAAACCTTAGGGGTGGTCCAATTTTGTAGAGAAAGTCCCCCAATTAAAAGTAATTTCAAAAATTGGAAAGTTGAGGGACTTAATTGCAAAGAATTTAGGGATTTTTGTGCAATTCGTGCGGTTCGCGTAATTGAGGGTGCAATTGACCAAATTGAAGTTTGAAAGGCATGCAATTGAATGTATAGACTTAAAATGTACGAAAATTGCAAATAAAAAGACTCAATTTGTATTTTTTATGGAAATTCAATCTTCGGCGTTGTGAAAGAACATCCAAAATTGAATTCAATTTTTTATTTTTCGTGAGGTCAATATGAAAAGGGGTATTAAAATAAAAATATTGGATATTTTTGTGTATTTTTGTGACCTCGAAAAGTATTTTTTATGAATTTTCTAACATTTTTCTATTTTTTGAAAATTTTAAAAAAAGTGAAAAATATGAAAAAATATTTTTTGTTCAAAATTGGTTTCTTATGCTTGGCCAAGGCTTCCAAACTTTATTTTTCAATTTTTTGATTTTTTGCGAATTTTTGGGAATTTTAGAAAATAAAACTAAAGGAAAAATTGACTAAAAATCAAATGCCAACAACTGCCCCTCTTTGAAAGTAATCTCGGTTAGAGGTTGCTTTCAAAGACAAGGTGATTCCTGAGTCTTTAATCGACTCTGCTGGGAAAAATCTAACGAAAACAAGTCTTAACATTCAACCGCCTTACCTTTGTCGTTGAAGCTCTTACTCCATGGGGGAAATTAGTTCAGCTCATGTTCATTTTATGTGAAAGAGAAATGGAGGGAAAGAGAGATTTACCCGTAGCTCACCTGTCTGTGGTATGAGATTTGTTGATCTAAGATTGAGTGAATGAGTGTATGGTATTACCTTTGAATGATTCGCGAGATTTCATGATGGTCAACGTCCGTCTGGTGTCGAGCGGTGGTTTGAAGATTTAGAAGAAAGGTTCACCCTTGTAACAAAGGGGTTTTACCTATTAAAACGTAGATTGGTTATCTTCTAGGAAGAGACTCACCATCTAGAAGGAATTGGCTATCTTGTAAGAAGGAATTTACCATTTAAAAGCAGATCGGTTAATTTCCTCTAGGAAGGGACTCACTGCCTGGAAGAAAGGTTCACCCTTGTAACAAAGGGGTTTAACCTATTAAAATGAGATTGGCTATCCTCCGGGAAGGGATTCACCATTTAAAAAAGCAAATCGGTTATCCTCTAGGAAGGGACTCACCGTCTGGAAGAGAGGTTTACCCTTGTAACAAAGGAGTTTCACCTATTAAAATAAGATTGGCTATCCTCTAGGAAGGGATTCACCATTTAAAACGCAGATCGCTTATTCTCTAGGAAGGGACTCACCGTCTAGAAGAGAGGTTCACCCTTGTAACAAAGAGGTTTCACCTATTAAAATGAGATTGGTTATCCTCTAGGAAGGGATTCACCATTTAAAACGCAGATCGCTTATCCTCTAGAAAGGGACTCACCGTCCGGAAGAGAGGTTCACCCTTGTAACAAAGGGGTTTCACCTATTAAAATGAGATTGGCTATCCTCTAGGAAGGGATTCACCATTTAAAATACAGATTGGTTATCCTCTAGGAAGGGACTCACCGTTTGGAAGAGAGGTTCACCCTTGTAACAAAAGGGTTTCACCTACTAAAAGAGGAGGGAGCCATCCGATGACCTAGGTTTACTAGTGTACCTGCAGAAGCTCGAACCCGATTTTCAAATTTTCAAAGGAGTGGTTGCCATCTGAAGACCTAGGTTTACTAGTGTACCTATAGAAGCTCAAACCCGATTTTCAAATTTTCAAAGGAGTGGATGCCATCCGAGGATCTAGGTTTACTAGTGTACCTACGTAAGCTCAAACCCGATTTTCAAATTTTCAAAGGAGTGGGTGCCATCCGAGGACCTAGGTTTACTAGTGTACCTACAAAAGCTCAAACCCGATTTTTTTAAATTTTCAAATGAGAGATTCCGAGGACCTGGGGATGCCAGAAGACCTGCAGAGAATCAAAGTTAGTCAAATTTTGAAATCGTGGTCATCCCGAGGATCCGGGGACACTAGGGAACTTGCAGAAATCTAGTCAAACATCATTATCATGGTTTTCAAAATAGTCCAATGAGTTTAAATTTTTGGATATATGATAAGAGAGTGGCAATTCCAACTCTTGGGGAGTGACTTAGGAATTCCAAGCAAATTTTCAAAGTGTATTAGTGAAAGAAACATGTCCAATTCACAAGTTCAAATTTTCACCGGGGAAATGACACATCCCGAATATTCTTCAAAAAGGGTTGTTCAAAAAGTTTTTCAAGAGGATTTTCCTTCATCCAAGAGGGCTTCTCATCATTTGGGAAGGTTTTTCTCAAAATTCGAACCCTCTCACAGGAAACCCAACCTTGAGGTTTCGGGATCATTCGAGATGCATACAATCCGACTAATCAGATAAGGCGTTTTGAAAGGGACCGTAGTTTAGGCCTGGTCAAAGGTTTATCAAAGGATATTCATTTTGAGGCTTAGAAATGAATATTGATAAAAAACAGCTTCATCGGGTTTACAAGTCAAGAACCCCGAAGACATGATAAGATAGGATTGTACTTACCTCTTTAAGCGGTAGCTTCCCGTGTGATCTATTGCATCAACCCGAGACACCTCTTAGATCGAAAAAGCTTCGGTAATAGGTTGTAGCTTGGTTTAGGGTAGGCCTTTTGAGAAAGACCATTTTTCAAAAGTGGGGTGAACTTGGGTGATCACCTTGATATTCCTTCCAGTAATCATTTGTTTTTTTGAGAAATTTCATGATCGCCTTTCTTCAGCTTGCTTTGAGGATTTTCCTCTTTTCACTTTGATTTTTCTTCAAAATTTGCCCCTTTTCGGGGTGATCTTTTTTATGGGCTTTGGCCTTACTTTTACCAGGCACTTTGCTTTTTTCTCAGCCCTTTTAATTTTTGTCATCATCATTTTTTACATTGACTCGCTCTTTTGAGATCAAGATTAAGAATTTTTCCAATTGTGCTTTTTGACTCATTACTGGTAATTCCTTCGCTTTGCCCCGGTATAGGGAGGTGATCACCAACAAGGCTTCAGAAATGAATGTTTAAAGGCTCAAATTGGCTTATCAAAGGATAAAGTGTTTGAGGATATAGAAATAAAGCACTCTTCCTCACTTTGAGGTGTTCCAAATTTCTGCCAGAAATCACCCGAAGCTATCACAAAAAGATTAATGTATGTTAGCACAATAAAGTCTTACCCCGATCTTTTCTCCAAATAATCAAACATTGAACCTCCAAATATGCCCCAAGGTAGGGTGGTTCTTGACAGGGTTTCAATTAGAGAATTTCTCCCTTTTTGGCTCGGAGTGGTTGTCAAAGGATATGAATGTGTATGGATAATTTTGAAATGTAAATGTCTTTCGTCATTTCAATCCATGTAATCATCGTAAATGACCCATACGTCCCAAAATTAAGCTTTTTTGCTCAATCACTCTCGCTCATCGCTCAAGTGTATCAGGGACGTGTTTAAGGATAAGGTTTGCCTCTTTTCATTTGAAGGGCCATTCTCTTGAAAAGCTTTCAAAACATACCCTTTTTTAGAACTTCAGGGTATTCTCATCAAAATTCATCATTTGCAAAAGTTTTCATCAAAAGGTGTATTCAAAAGATGCTTCCGAAACTTGAAAGGGATGTTTCTTTGAAAGGGCCTTATTGTTGACACCCGATTTTTGATCAATTTTCTTTTAGTTTTATTTTTTAAAAATTCTCAAAAATTCATAAAAAAAATCAAAAAATTAAAAAAAAATCAACATTGGAAGCCTTGGCCAAGCATAAGGAACCAATTTTGAACAAAAAATAATTTTTCATATATTTTTTAATATTTTCGGAAAATAAAAAATGTTAGAAAATTTATAAAAAATACTTTTCGAGGTCACAAAAATACACCAAAATGTCCAATATTTTTCATTTAATTCCCTTTTCATTTTGGCCTCATTAAAAATCAAAAATCAAGTTCAATTTTAGGTGTTTCTTCACAATGCCTAAGGTTGAATCTCCATAAAAAATACCAATTGAGTCTTTTTATTTGTGATTTTTTCACATTTTAGGTCTAGACATTCAATTGCAGTCCCTTTGAACTTCAATTTGATCAATTACATCCTCAATTGCACGAATTGCACGAATTAGGCCAAATCCCCAAAAATGTTTGCAATTTAGTCCCTAGGACTTCAAATTTTTAAAATTACTCGCAACCTAGGGACTATCATGGTAAAATTGGACTGTCCCCCTAAGTTTTCATACATTCTAAATCGATTGGAATGGGTCTCATGGTCCAATTTGATCGAATTGACACTCAATTGAACTTTTCCCCAATTTGGGCAAATTGAAAAATTTGGGGCTTTTGTACAAATTGATAAGAAATTTTGGGCAAAATTGCATTTCTAAGTAATATCCAGGCCCCTAAGTCCAAGTTTGAAGTTTAATTGCAAAAATTCCCAACCAATCTTGTTTAATTTTGAAAATTGCATGAAATTCACTGCCTGAACAGGTTCGGACCGGTCCGATCGCTGGCCGGACCGGCTAAACCGGTCCAGAACAATGCATCGTCTTCTTCCTCAAGCTTGTGCCATTTGCAGATTCAACGATGGACTTTGGCGATCAAATTAACGGCCAATCCAAACCTAGTTGAGCTAATTAACATGGGGCTTTTGTTTTGCAGGTGAAGACGCGTCGATTACCATCACCGGCACGGCCAATGGCCGCCAGAGCGCGGCGGAATCGACGGTCAAAATCGCCGGCGTCCGAAAGTCAACATTGTCAAGTTTAAGTGCAATACATGCTCGTTTTGGCTCGACGGAAGCTCTAACGGACTTGGACGGAATCCTAATGATTCTGCCACCGTCCGACGAGCCAAAAATCACGTGAACGGCACGTGAATCAGCCTCGGTCAACTCACACTTATGCGCGCGGGAATTTGAATGCAACTATAAAAGGCCGAGGAAGGTTCTCGATGAAGGGAGGCTCATTCGTGCTCGTGAAGAAACAGAATAGAGAGAGAAAGAAAGAGAAGAGAGAGAGAGATGCTCTCGCGAGCTTCAACGCCGCCTCGTCGGAGCTCGACCGTGAGACATTCGTCCGGCCACCACTGACCAAATCGGAGCACCGGACCACCGCCGGAAACTTCCTTGGACTTCTAGAAAGCGATCGCGCCAAGCCAATCGGCCCGAGACGTCCAGTAACGGTGAGTGCACTTCTCGAGCTTGACACTGTGCGATTATGGCATCGTACGTTCTCGAGCATATTCCTTGAAATTGTTGTGTGCCTTTTACTTCTTGAACCTCACTAACCATGTTTGCACTTCATTTCTACATCGATTTGCCTTGAATCTCACGAGTCAAACCCCCAACATTTCTCGGCCCGGTCGGACTTCGGCCAAGCGAATCCGGCAACTCCGGGCTCGATCGGAGCCCGAGGTAAGTATTCTTAACCTAATCTAAGCGTGTCTGAAGCTTGAATTCCATTGCTATGCTCTGTGCTGTGATATCTGGTTGTTGGAAATCGAGACCGTACGAGTTCGATTATACGTGATCCCGTGAATGAAATCGTGTGTTTCTTGCATATGTTGATCTGCGAGGAAAGGCGAGTCGATTAGGGTTGGTTTCATGTCATTCCGGCGAGATCCTGCCGTTGGATCTCGCCGGAACGTTTTTAGCCGTTCATCCGCTCGCCGGCGAAAGGTTGAAGATGATGACGTGGCCGGTCAGCGCAATCAAAGTTCTGACGTGTCGAGCACCGGTTGGTCCAGCTCGTCGCCGACTCAGCCCGGCCGTTAGCGCGGACAAACCGAGTCGACCTTGATCCGACGGTCACAATAAATGGATGAGTTCAATCGTAGGCCGTTAGATCATCATTTTTGTATTTTTAGATATTTGAATAATAGGCAGAAAATAATAAAAAGTGAAAAGCGGCGTCGTTTAGGTTAAGCAGTCCACGACGTCGTTCTAGGGTGGGAGCAGATCCGACGTCGTTTTAGGCATATGGAGGAATGAACGGTCCGGATCGTGTTTAGAGTTTAATCCCGGCCGTCCATGCATTAGTTAAGCGACACCGTTTCAAACGGAATACCCTAAGCGTCATCGTTTAGGCTTTAATAGGAACGAACGGCTCAGATCTTGCTTTAGGTTTTAATCGTGGCCGTTGAGGATACTAAGAGATGCGATGCCGTTTTAGTCTAAGAGGAATGAACGGCTCAGATTAGATGTGAATTAGATCGTGGCCGTCCCCGTTAATGCAAAATGCGGCGTCGTTTTAGAGGTATAGGCCGATGCGGCGCCGTTTTGACTCTGAATGCTTGAACGGCCGAGATCGATTCGTAAATTGATCTCAGCCGTCCTTTATTTTCTTTTATATTTGAATATTCGGAAATTAGGTTTAGAAAATTCAAAAATAAATAGAATAAGTAGTATACGGTCTCGTTTCAGATGTAGAGAGGGTCTGAACGGGTCTGGATCGGGTTGACCGGTCGTTGACCGGTTTGACCCTGTCCGAATATGAATAATAATAAAAATAAATAAAAATTTCCAAAAAATCCAAAAAATTGTAAAAATACTTAGAAAATTCACAAAAATTCCCAGATTTTCACAAAAAAATTTCTAAAAATTCATAGATCGATTCGGGACTCATAAAGTCTGGATCGAAAAATTTTGAGGCTTCGAGGGTCGATCTATGCCGATCCGGAAAATTTCCAACATTTTTAGAAAATAAATAAAAAATTCAAAAAAATAAGAAAATTTAGAAAAATTCCATGAAATCACAAAAAATGGGAAATGGCCACATTCAACTGGTCCGATCCCGATTTTGTGATTTTCGGGTCCCGAACCCCCAAAAATGACCATTCTACCCTTCCGGGCTTTCTGCCCCAAATTTTCCCGAACCATCCCAGGAACCAAAACTCGATATTTCTGTGGGTCGATAGGGCCATGCTAGCTATGCATATATGATTGTTTGATTTGATTGCGTGCGATTATCTTGATTGCGCTCTTAACTTCCGACCGTGATTGATAGGGTGGAAAATTCCCGTTTGCATGTATACCTTAGATCGTTAGAACCTACCTCACCCGAAAGTTTGTCTGCATGAATTTTTAGGTTAGAAAAACACTCGACATCGGTAACCGAAAGGGCGTTAATGTAAATCTTGGCGTAACCAAGTCCCCGGACCCAAAAATCTCTGGTTTTCGCGGAACCGAACGGTTTCTCCCGACCGCTCGGTAGGGTTTTCCGATCATACCCTCCAATAAATTGATCGGTGGCGGCTCCAATTGCATGTACACATCGCACATGCTACCCGACCACACTAAGGTCGATATTTCGATAAATTTTATCCGACATCGCGATTCAAGTAATGGGTCCCGGGAGAGACCCGCGATCCCAAAGATCCCGCTGTCAACCGGGGTAATACATATAAAAATCGAGGATGGGCTCGTTAGCCCTATTCGCCCGCCGGGAAATGACGGAGGGTCGCGACAGACCGGCGACTCAGCTGGGGAATCGAATTTCTTTAAAAAAAGAGGACTTAAGCCGATAAAAATGTTGAGTGCTTTTTTTTTTTCTAACATTGTTTTCTGCAGATGCTCTTGAAGGTGAGGTACGTTCACTAACGAAAAGTGTTAAATATTGATGCAGATGGGAGTTATAAGGGGTGACGTCCGTGCTAACCCTTTTGATGCGTATATGGTGTTTGGGTTGTGTGTTTTATTTATGCACATATTGAAGCCGTGTTTTGAATATAAATTGCTGCGCATGTTTTGCATATTTTGAGGATCACGACACTGCACACACAAGCGCCTAAACCCGAGCCGCGAAATCACCTTTTAGGTCACCATAGATAGGGATTGGTATGCGACGCTCCTGTGTTTGATTGCACTTGGGTTGACCATATTGATCCCGCTCGCTATGCGATATCGATGATCCTACCCACTTGTTGTTTGATTGCGCTTGTGGGCGGCTCATCAATTTGTATAGCGGGAGCCTTTTTAGGTCCATACCCGAGCCTTTTTGATTTCTTTAGAGTCAAACCTCACTTGTCTCATGCGCATGTGAAATGGACGGTTGGTATACCTAAAACCCAAAACCCAAAAAAAAGAGTAACATTGGTTGGTAAGGCTTTTTACCCTCTTTCTTTTGAACTTGTAAATTTAAATTCTGCATATCGTACATTTTCACGAGCATATCATCACAATTTGTAAGATCGTTTAAGTGATTGGGGTTGAAGTTCAATTTTCCTTTTTAGGATAGATGACTCCCCGAAGTCATATTGATGTCCCCGATATATTCACGTGGGAGCGGAAGACCATTCGACGCAAAGACCGAGCGCTCGCTACTTTTCGAGTCTTTGGATTTGTCCATGGACGGGAGCTCAATGGAAGAAACCGCACTCGTGGCGAGAGTTGTGATTATACACGATGTGCACAACATTAGAAACTCAAGCGCGAAAAAGAGAGAATTTGGGAGCTGTACATGAAATTAGGAAAGAAGCCTTACGCAATCAAGACATCTCCGAAGCACTCCTCGATGAAGAAGGAGGTCATCACCATTTTCCCTGATGATGAAGAAGATATGGAGCTTCCCGAGATAGTGGAGATTTCATCCGATGAGGACACTACTTCGATTACCTAGTTTAGTGTGACTTTGGGGCATTTTCTAGGGTCCATTACATTTTAAGTCGACTATGTACTGTCATTTACATCTATTGTATGAACATCTTTAGATGCTATCATGTTCTATTTCTTTCGACTTTATTGTATTAGACTTGTGAATTTTGTGGGTTGTCAGATTTGAGGTTGTAAGAGCGACTTTCTACCCCGATTGCACTTAAACGATCCTAATCAATTACATGTCATCTTTGGGTGAGATTAGGTCCATAACTACCCTATTTGGCTTATTCGGGTCAAGTGGGGTAGTTGACCCTCATGTTACCAAAAGATGACATGGAATTTGGTTAGCGCATTTGCATCACATTTCATGCATATTCATATTAAATTCCTGGTAATTGACTTTAGGATAATCATTTTGCATTTTTAGATCATGGGGAATGGAGATATCAAAGTCATCCCGGTACCGCGCAAGGAGCTTTCTATATGGTGGGATCGCCTCGACATCATCAATAAGGCCTACGTTGAAGGACGTTTGGGACGATTAGTGGACCTCATCAAAGTGGAATATCAACCGGCTCTCATTCAAGCGCTAACCAAGGCATGGGACACGCACACGATGACGTTTAACTTTCGGGGTTTAGAATTGACCCATACGCTCGAGGAATATACCGCTATCATAGGGGCCAAGTTTGACGACCACATAGCTCAACCCCATTTGGACATGGATTCTACTCGTTCCCTATCGAGTTTCCTTCGTCTCAAAACCTCCGAGATAGATAAAGTTTATAAATCCAATTCTGGCAAGTTCACATTCTCATTCCTTTTCGACAATTATTCCTTTTTACCCACCGAAACCGGTCATAAATCGGGAAAGGTGTTCATTTTAGCCTTCTTTGCATTTGTCCTATTCCCAACCTTTAGGACTACTTTTGATCCTTCTATAGTTCATATAGCCAGACAAGCCTGTTGCTGCTGGAATTATTCATACATGATTTTAGCCGAGACCTTTCTCTCCCTAAACCGTTCCGAAACTTCTAAAAAGGCCGTTTTCCAAGCATCTAATGGATTACTCCACATGTGGTTCACTTCTCATATAAAAACCTTCCAACTCCGAGTGGGGTGTTATGAGATCAATGAGCACGTTCACCCTCTTAAATCCTTCCTCAAGTGTCAATCCCTTGTACCCAAATACTCGTTTAAGAAGTGGGTTGAGCTATTGGACAATTTGAAGCCCGAGCACGTTAGATGGCATTTGACTTGGCCTAAAATCGTGGAGGCTCGCATCATTGGTGTTGAAGATAGCCCTATTCCCTTATTGGGATGCACTGGCGCCGTGGCGTATTACCCCATTCGAGTGGTGAGGCAATTTGGAGTTTTACAAGAAATACCACCGGATGTTTGTCCTGGAATCTTCTCATTTGACATGACACGAGGAAAGCTCACCAACGAAGCAAAGAAGTTGTATCGAGCCCGAATCAAACTTATACTTCACGCTTTGAAGAACTCCCCGTTACAACAAGTTGAATGGCCGGATTATTTGGACGACGAGATGAACATTCATAGAGCCTCCAAAGAATATATTCAGAAGTTTAAGGAGTATCGCCAATCAATGGTTGAGCCATATGTACCCGAGTGCGTATCTCCTCGCATTGAAGAGGTGGAGTCCTACGAGCCAGAGTACATAGTACCGTACGCACCGGGAGTAGAGCCATACATTCCCGAAGATCCAGAGCAGTGGATGTCAGAAGAAGGAGAAGACCCATCCCTATGGGATTCCGATGGATCAGAAGAGCAAGAAGAGTGGAAGCGTCCTCAACTTGGATAGATCTGTTCCCCATTTAGATTTTCGTATATTTGTTATCTTTTAGATGCTTTTGAACAATTTGGTTTGTAATAAATACATATTATTCCTTTTATGATCATTTCATACATACATGTAGAAAAGTCGGTTACCACGGATCAACGTTTCCAAATCCTTCAATATTCTCCATACTAATTTGATATTCGAAAAACAAGGTGAGTGATAAACACGAGGACTCGTAGCAAGACGCGCCAATTAAGAATGGAACAGGAAGAACTCGCACCTCATGTGGGTAACTTGGAAAATCAGATGAATATGATCGCCACGATGGTGGCAGAGATGAAGGCGATGATGATTGCAAGTCGGGAGAGATACCCTGTTGATCCTAACTCCCAAGCCCCCGTGGGCTCGTCTAATGGAGCAAACGCTAATTCGGTATCCGCCGCTAATCCCACTCTGAATCCGGAGCGATTGCCTAAGGATCCTCCCATTGTGATTGATCCGGAAAAGAAAGAGAAACAAGTCCTCAAAATGGAAGAGGAGATCAAAAGGCTTGCTAAGATTGAAGAGTGCCTGGCAAGTCGTGGGTATGAACTTTCAAGGTTCGATAAAGTAGCACCATTTGAAAAGATAGAGGTTCCCGTTGATTATAAGGAACCAGATTTTGTGTGGAAATATAATGGGACTAGGTGTCCCAAGGCGCACCTGAAGTATTACTTGCGCCGAATGTCGCAATTCTCGGACAACATTCCGTTACTGGTCAACACCTTCCAAGAAAGCCTATCCGGGGCAGCCTTGGTTTGGTTCATTGAGTTGGAGCTAGAGAGGCTCGGCGATTGGGACAAGCCGGCAGATGAGTTCCTTCGGCAATGCAAATTTAACACCTTGACTGCCCTCACTAGAGAGGACCTTCCGAGAACCGTAAAAGGGAAGAATGAGGCCGTTCGCGCCTACACCCGGAGATGGCGAGCATTGGGCGTGCGGGTGAAGCCGCCCGTCCCAAACGAAGAGCTAATAGACCTTTTCCTCAAGGCACTACCTTTTGAGTATTTCGACAAACTGAACATCTCTAGGTGTCGGACATTTGCACACCCGATCAAGGTGGCGTAACGTCATGAATGGGCGCCGAGAGAGAAGAAAATACCCAAAGCACCCTTCAGACGCCAATACCCTTTGAGAAAGGATAATAGGGAGCAAACCGGAGAAGTGGCTTTTGTCCCTAACCCGCCTAAGCCTAAAAATTTCTCGCCTTCAATCCCTACCCAAGGAGCGTCATCCTGGATCGCTTCTAAACCACCCGAGCCTAGAAGAAAGAATCAACCTGTTTTCACCCCTTTACCTCGGCCTTTATCCAAATTACTACCAATGCTTCCGAAGAACCGCCTAGTTGCAAAAGAGCCACCTAGAGCTCATCCTCCGAGATTTCCCGGGTTTGATGAGACCCAGACGTGCATATACCACATGGGAGAAAGGGGGCACAATGTGGACAACTGTCTCTCCCTCAAGTTCAAAGTGCAAGCGTTGATTGACGGTAAGGTTTTGGAGTTTGATAAAACCGAGCCGAACGTGCAAATGGAACCCATTACCGAGAATCGCGAAGTGAACGCGATTTTTGGAGGCGAAGAGGAAGAGGTTCCGGAGTTCATAATAGATATAAGTAAAATGCGAGACATCCTAGCTTTGGCCTCGCAAGTACCTAATGGAGATGACATTCCACGGGAACAAAAGGAGGCGTGTTTAGAACGGCCGATTAATCTGGGTGTCATAGGAAGGATGGAAGATGTCGCTTTCAAAGGAACGTATGTGACGGTGGACATGTTGGCCGAGGAATTTACAATGAAAGCTACGAGGGGAGGTGTTTGGAAAATACCCTCAGGATATTTGACAAGCATTAAAGATGATAAGGATATTGAGGAACTAGACGAGTATGAATTGCGCCTTGACAAGGCTCACGCAGGTGATAAAAGGTTTATGCAAAGAGCCCTTGAGAGAGGCGAGATAGTGGATAACCTCGGAGAAGATAGAGGTGGCTACAACTTTAAAGTGTTGTATTCGGCGCCGCCAAGCTTTTTCATTAATTCCGGGGATATAGTTCCCGATGGTTGGGGTGGCATGGATGATCCCGAAAGTGAAGAATTTGTGGGAACGATCGACGAAACTAAGAATCAAGAGGCTCTTCGGAATGAACAGGTGAATCGGGAGTCCATTGTGCGACTTTCTAATCTGGAAACTCACATACGTCATTTGACGACCATGGTGGCAGAATTATCTCGGTTGGTGACTAAGAATAATGCCACCGCTATAGAGGAGAATGTGCAGATTCCGGAGATACGGCGGACCATGGAGATGCAAAATCGGAAGATTGCTCTATTGCAAGAGCAAGGGGATGATATGTCAAGGAAGATGGATGAATTGAAAGAGCTGATTACTCCACTCACTCAAGCGAGGAATGTTCCGCCTCAAGGCGTGAATTCGAGAGTGACCTTCCGTACGAAGTATAACGGCGCCGGGTGTCCTTTGGCGCATATATCATATTATCTCCTTCAAATGGTTGGCCATCATGAGGATGATGAAACGTTGATTCGGAATTTCGGCTATAGCTTGGCGGGCCCCGCACTAGTATGGTTCCAATCCGTTGATCTGGACTAGGTCCCGAGCTGGGAAGATCTATCAGAGAACTTTATACGACACTTTGAAGTTGGGATCGGAGGGTACTTTACCAAAGCCAATTTGTTAAACATCAGAAAGAGTGAAGACGAAAGTTTTGAACTTTTCGCTAGAAGGTGGAAGAAGCATGCCACAATGGTGCGACCGCCACTATCAGAAAGGGAGATGTTGGAGCTCATGTCGAAGTCACTTCCGGCGGAATATTTTGATCGCATGTATGCATACACGTATTCTTCATTCCAACATCCGGTGGAGATTGGCATGATGATTGAAGGAATTATCCCGAGAGTTAGAAGGGAAAGGCAAAGGGATCCGGATGAGGAAAATGCCACGCTGGTAAGGCCAGGTCCGTAACATAACCCCGATGATGTTCATGAAGATGAGATGATCGGAATGGTAGATACTCCGATTCGCTTTGTCATCGATCTGAATAAGGTAGATAATTGGGAAACATCCGCCTCGGAAAAACCGTCAACCTCTGAATCACCACCGGAGGAAATTAGACCAAGAAAGATTAAGTTGCCGCTTGTTGAAGAGTATAACTCGAGGGCAGTCCACTGGGACTATGGAACGAGCGAAATTGACGCCATAATGAGATCCGGAAGGTGTTATACTCCGAGAGAAGCGTAGCTCGAAAAGAAAGCACCGACTGCGGAAGAAGTTGAGAAGTTGCAATCGGTCATGAGAACCAATGAATATGAGGTCGTCGACTAATTACGGAAAATGCCGGCGCAGATTTCTTTGTTGGATCTCTTTAAAAACTCCGAAAAGCATAAGAATGCCCTCCTAAAGGTGTTAGATGAGGTCCATGTCCCGGAGACAATAAACGAAGTGCAACTAGGAGACTTTGTGGGTGCTATTCTTCCGAAGGACCAAATATCCTTTTCGGATGAAGACTTCCCAAAAGAAGGGCGTGTGCATAATAAGGCCCTTTATATCGCCGTAAGGTGCCACAGAAAAGAGGTGCCTCATGTCTTGATTGACAACGGTTCTGCTTTCAACCTATGTCCCTTGAGCACTTTGAGAAGCTTGGGGATCAATGAAGACTTCGTCGGGACATCCAAAGCTACTATTCGATCATTCGACTGAGTCTCCAAGAATGTAGTGGGAGAGATCGAACCGGATGTTGCCATTGGACCGATAACATTCTCTATACCGTTCTAAGTGTTGGATATCCCCAGCGCTTTCACCTTGCTTCCGGGAAGGTCATGGATTCATGTGTTAGGAGCGGTACCTTCATCCTTGCATCAAAAGTTGAAATTCGTGGTCGGGGGTCGGTTGATCACCGTTCATGGTGAGACGGGACATCGGGCTTCTTTAAAAGGGATGGTTCCATACGTCGAACCCTCAAAGGAGGAGGAGCTGAGTTATCATACTTTTGATATCGTATCAGTCCTACATGTATCGCCCGATACAAAAATAGTTACACCGGAGCTTTCGAAACCCGCGAATATGGCGAGGAGAGTGCTACTCTCGAATGGTTTTATTCCGGGTGCCGGATTAGGGAAATACGGTCAAGGGATCCGTAACCCTTTGAACTTGAATTCGAATGACCACAAGGTTGGTCCGGGTTATAAAGGAGTGGTAAAGAATGATGCAGGTCGAGGCCGAGGTCGAAACAAGTATTATGGAGACCGTGGAGGCCGTGGACACCAAGGTGGCCGTTTTGTAGGCACCAATGCGTGGAAAGCTAGAGGGAAAATGTTCCTAAATCCCTTATTTGAGGTGTTCTCTAAAGATGGCAAATGGCTAGAAGATGAGGATATCTCTGAAGATGCGGACCCGGACTTATTCAACCCGTTCCCGGATAATCGGGTACACGTGATCATCGAGTGGCCGGAAGATGATTTCCCCACCCCCGAGTAAAAGGCTCTTTCTGAACTTTATCTTTTAATGCATTTTGATTACTGCATTTATTTTCAAAGCTTTTTGCTGTTTTAGCACCCTTTGGGTCACATGCTGTGATTCGAGAAGTGCAAGATCGTATTGCTTTTAGTTGCATCTATTAATGAAAACCATTACAAGTTTTATTACGGACATATGGAACACCGGATTGGTCCGATGATGACAATTGATTCTACCATGAAACTTGAGGCCCGATCCGCCATGTGATCTTGGGTTTTAAATAGTATTTTGAGAACCAGGATGTCCGGAAGATCGTGGACTAGTTCTCCTTTCTTTGTCTAAAAATTGGAATTCGAAAGATGTTTTCATGTTTAAAAGTCATGCATTTTATAATTTCATCATTCATATACTAACCATCCTTGGTACACTTCAGGCATGTCATCCCACCCATGCATAACAGGTTAATATGTGACTCCGATCAACTCGATGATTATGCATATGAGGTCGACATAGAAGAGGTTGATGAGAGCGATATCAAGAATGAATGGGATTGTTTTGAAGAGTCTAAGCCTCCTATTTCTGAAGAACCCATCACTATTAATCTGGGAGATTCTGATCGCGTCAAGGAAGTGAAAATAGGAGGACACTTGTCCGCAGTAGACGTTTTAAGAATGACGGCATTGCTCGAGGAATATCAAGATATTTTCGCCTAGTCATATGCTGGCATGCCGGGTTTAGATCGTGAGATTGTGGAGCACGCTCTGCCCACAAATCCTTCATGCACACCAGTAAATCAATTGCCCAGAAGAATGAATCCTAAGTCGGCAGATAAGATCAAGGAAGAGGTGATGAAGCTCCTCAAAATTGGATTTATCGAGGCTGTCCCATATGCTGATTGGGTCGCCAACATCGTACCAATTAAGAAGAAGGATGGGAGAAATAGAATATGCGTGGATTATCGGGACTTAAACAAAGCTAGCCCGAATGATGATTTTCCCTTACCGCACATTGACGTGCTCGTCGATAGCACCGCAGGATTTGAATTATTCTCCTTTATGGATGGATTCTCGGGATATAATTAGATCATGTTGAAGGAAGAAGATAAGATCAAGACCTCATTCATCACACAATGGGGAACCTTCTGCTACAAGGTAATGCCCTTTGGATTGAAAAACGCAGGGGCAACATATTAAAGGGCTATGGTGACCCTTTTTCATGACATGATACATAAGGAGATCGAGGTCTATGTGGATGATATGATCGCCAAATCCAGACCTGGAGAAGATCACGTTCGTGTACCGAGAAAATTATTTGATCGATTGAGGAAGTACAAGCTCAAGCTGAACCCCGCAAAATGCGTATTTGGCGCAAGATCCGGAAAGTTGCTAGGATTTGTGGTAAGCGGTCGTGGTATCGAGATTGACCCCTCTAAGATCAAAGCCATATGGGAAATAGGGACTCCTTCTACTGTTAAGGAAGTAAGAGGCCTACTTGGAAGATTGAATTATTTATCCAGATTCATATCTCGATTATCAGAAACGGCAAAACCCTTCCTCAAGCTGCTAAAGAAAGGTGCGAAGGTGAAATGGGATTCGGAATGCCAACAAGCATTTGAAGAGATCAAGGAATATTTGGTACAATCCCCAAGACGGGTACCTCCTATTCCTAACGTTCCTTTAACTCTATATTTGACAGTTAATGATGAATCCTTGGGAGCTTTACTTGCCCAAACTAACCCCAAGGATCGTAAAGAGCGAGCCATATACTATTTGAGTAAAAAGTTCACAACATCCGAAGCCAAGTACCCAGCAGTGGAAAGGACTTGCGTAGCATTGGTTTGGGTCCTCCACGGACTAAGGCAAGATACGCTGCATTATCATATAGAACCGGTCACCGAAAATGACCCTATCAAATACCTTTTGGAGAAACCAACCATATTAGGAAAGATGGCTAAATGGCAAATATTGCTTTCAGAATTTGACATCAGAACCTCTCCCCAAAAGTTTGTCAAGGGAAGAGCAATTGCTGACATGCTAGCCGAGAATCCTCCTAAGGACGTTTCAGAGAAAAACAAGGGAGGTCAAATTCTGAACATATCCGAAGACAAATGGACAATGTACTTTGACGGCGCAGTAAATCTCACCGGATCAGGTATTGGGGCAGCTTTAATATCCCTTGAAGATCAACATTATCCAGCTTCGGCCAAATTGGTATTCCCGTACACCAACAACGTTTCCGAATATGAAGCCTGCATACTTGGATTACAACTAGCCATCTCATTAAAAGTGAAGAAATTGCTGGTATATGGAGATTCCATGCTAATTATCTTACTGACCCAAGGGGAGTGGAAGACAAAAGATCCTACGCTCATCCCTTATCATAAATTTCTTGAAGAACCGACCCGACATTTTGAGGAGATCACTTTCAAGTATCCGCCAAGAACCCGAAATCACTTTGCCGATGCTTTGGCCACGCTGTCGCCCATGTTACAAGTGCAAGATGGCCTTGAGGTTGAACCGTTAAGGATTGACATCCTAGATCAACCTCAGCATCGCATGGTCATCGAAGAAGAGCCCGATGAAGAACCGTGGTATCATGATATCAAAAATTATTTGATGAAGGGCGAGTTCCCCGCAGATGCCCAACCGTAAGATAAGAAATATATCAGCAAGATAGCTTCAAAATTCTTCCTCGCGGGACAAATCCTATACAAGAGATCCTTTGACTCAGTCCTATTGAGGTACGTAAACGCGAAAGAAGCAAATCTCATTATGAAAGAAATTCACGAAGGAGAATGCGGGCCGCATATGAATGGTCACCTCCTTGCTAAGAAAATCATGAGGCTCGGATACTATTGGATGACTATTGAGTCAGATTGCAACCAACATGTGAGATCCTGTCATCAATGCCGGATATACGGCGATAAGATAAACGCGCCACCAACCGAGCTACACCGGATGTCGAACCATGGCCATTCTCGCATGTGAGGAATTGATATGATTGGCCCTATCAACCAAAAGGCCTCTAACGGACATCGTTTTATTCCGGTGGCCATTGATTATTTCACCAAATGGATTGAAGCCAGCTCTTATGCCAACGTTACTGCAAACAACGTGGCTAGATTCATCAAGCGAGATATCATATCAAGATATGGAGTTCCAAGAGCCATCATTACATACAATGGCTCTAATCTGAACAACAAGGTTGTCGATCACCTATTGAAACAATTTAAGGTACGACACCTTAATTCTTCACCTTACCGCCCACAAATGAATGGAGCTGTGGAAGCGGCAAACAAGAACATCAAGAAGATATTGGCCAAAACTACTGAGAAATATTGAGACCGGCACGAAAGATTGCCATATGCTCTCATGGCTTATCGAACTTCGATTCGCACTTCAACCGGGGCAACTCCCTACTCTTTGGTATATGGTATGGAAGCAGTCCTACCATTAGAGGTGGAAATCCCCTCTTTAAGGATCTTATCCCAGGTAGAACTCATGGAAGATAAGTGGAACCGGCAGAGACACGAACAGTTGAATCCGATTGATGAAAAACGATTGAAGGCTATTTGCCATGGTCAAAGCTACCGGAAGAAAGTAGCCGGGGCTTTTAACAAGAAAGTTAAGCCCGTAAGTTTTGAGGCGGGGATGTTAGTTGTGAGGAAAATGCTCCCAAATGCTCAACACCCAGGAGGCAAATTTATGCCAAATTATGAAGGCTCCTACGTGATTCAGAAGGTCTTATCCGGGGGAGCTCTTATACTTGTAAACATGGATGGAGAAGAATTGGCGAGTCCAAGAAATGCAGATGCCGTGAAGAGATATTATCCTTGAAATAAAATCGAGCTTCAAAGCAATTGATGAACAGATCTGAGTCACATAAAGTTTTGCATTCGCATGACATTTGCATACATGCATTTGCATATGTCTGTATTTTGTAGGTAGACTGGGAGTCACGAAGAATACCACAGAGCAATGGATCAAACAGGAAACAAGAATCAACATCCGAAGGAGACAGGAGGAAGTCACTTCGGGATTTGAAACTTTGAACGTCTTTGACCGATTGTTTCTTTTTGTTTTTACAGAAAACAGGAATCAACATCCGAAGGAGACAGGAGGAAGTCACTTCGGGATTTGAAACTTTGAACGTCTTTGAACTAATTGTTTCCTTTTATTTTTTACAGGAGACAGAAGTCAATATTTGAAGAAGACAGGTTTGAGGTTCTCCTCTTTTATGAAATATTTTCATACACTGTCATGCTTGAAACTAAAAATTTGGATTTACGAAATCACAAAGATCTTTCAAAGAAATATCCCTTCCAAATTTCAGAAACATCTTTTGGATACATCTTTTGATGAAAACTTTTGCAAATGATGAATTTTGATGAAACGCCCTGAGTTTCTATAAAAGGGCATGTTTTGAAACCTTTTCAAGAGAATGATCTTTCGGATGAAGAGAGGCAAGCATTGTCCTTAAACACGTCCTTGATACACTTGAGTGATGAGTGAGAGTGATAGAGTGAAATAACTTAATTTTGGGACGTAGGGATCATTCGCGGTGATTACATGGATTGAAATGATGAAAGGCATTTCCATTTCAAAATTATCTATACGCATTTATATCCCTTGATAACTACTCCGAACCAAAAAGGGAGAATTTTCTGAATATAACCCTATCAAGAACCACCCCACACCGGGGCAAATTTGGAGGTTCGTTGGGTGATTCCTTGGAGAAAAGATCGGGTAAGACTTTATTGTGCTAACTCGCATCAATCTTTTTGTGATAGCTTCAGGTGATTTCCGGCAAAGACTTGGAACACCTCAAAGTGAAGAAAAGCACTTCATTTTTATATCCCCAAACACTTACCCTTTGAAAAGCCGATTTGAGCCTTTGAATATTCATTTCTAAACCCTTGTTGGTGATCACCTCCCTACACTGGGGCAAAAGCACAGGAATTACCAGCAATGAGTCAAAAAGCATGATCGGAAGAATTTTTGATACTGGTCTCCAAAAGAGCTAGTCAATGCGAAAAATGACGAAAAACGAAAGGGCTAGAAAAAGCAAAGTGCCTGGTAAAAGCAAGGCCAAATGCCCATGAAAAAGGAGCATCCCGAAAAAAGGTCAAAGTTTGAAAAATTAAGATGAAGAGAGGAAAATCCTCAAAGTCAATTGGAAAAAGAATGATCATGAATCTTCCGCAAAAGCAAGTGAATGCTGGTGCAATGTCAAGGTGATCACCCAAGTTCACCCCTCTTTTGAAAATATGGCCTTTCTTAAAGAGCCCACCTCAAGCCAAGATACAACCCGTCACCAAAACTTTTTTGATCTAAGAGGTGTTTCAGGTTGATGCAAGAAATCATACAGGAAGCTACCACTTAAAGAGGTAAGTACAATCCTGTCTTATCATGTCTTCGGGGTTCTTGACTTGTAAACCCGAAGAAGCTATTTTTGATCAAAATTCATTTCTAAGCCTCAAAATGAACATCCTTTGATAAGCCTTTGACCCGGTCTGAATTACGGTCCCTTTTAAAATGCCTTCTCTGATTAGTCAGATTGTATGCATCTCGAATGATCCCGAAACCTCAAGGTTAGGTTTTCTATGAGCAGATTTGAATTTCAAATAGTGCGTATATCTCAATCACATGCAACTTACCCGTTAGGATGCCACACAAAACGTAATGATGACTCGACATGATAGTTACATCAACCAACTCACTAGCAAGATGTAATACCAATCCACACACATAGACCATCACACGTAGTTTAATTATTAATGGCCATTTGGCCTAGCACACTAGGCAGTTGGTGCTCTACTAGCATAACCAGGCATCGTCCATTAATTTCGGCGATGGCATTCGATAGTCTGTGTGATTTCAATCGGCATGACATGGAACTACCGAGAATCCCTATAGGGGTTTCGGTTCATTACAAACCGCAATCGGCATCGGTTCAACCCGACGTCATAGATTGACATGCATCTAATAAGTCATGGGATACTAATCGGCACGGCATGACATTGTCAAGAAACCCATTATGTGACCATTCAAGCACATTCGACAAACAGCTAGTTCATAAATCCATATTTAGTCGAATGCTCATACGACGTGCATAAAGACTAGGCCCTTGGCCATTTTCATGCTAAAACATGCTGCTTGAGTTCACATACAGCTATATGAATGCACAGATTATCAACCAGACTTTACAACTAATACAGGGCGAATCCCCCCCCAAATAGTCATCCCATCAATCAATAGTCAATCAAGGCATTAAACCAAGCAATCGATATAGGCGATCTATCAAACAAGCTAATCAATCCAATTACGGATATATTCAATCCGATTATGCATAAATAAATTCAATTGGTATGTCAATTTAATATTAATCAATCCGATTTACCAATCGATCGAACACTCATCCCTAGCCTATCACTCACTCGCAATCAAGCATTGATAATCATTCGATCAATCAATCTAATCCCAATTAGCCACAATCGGACTAACTTAACTAATTAGGGCTATTTAACCAAAATCAAGTCTCTAAGCTAAACCGGCCCTAATTAATCTACCCAAACACCCTAATAATATAATTAAACTAATCCCGAATGCAATTAGCATTCTAATCAAGGATTAGGGGTTAACTCACAAATCAAAAGATCTCGAAATAGTAATGACGATTTGCAGCGGCGGTGATGATGGTTATTGGAACTAGGTTCCTCATAGGTTCCTCAATTTTCGAGCAACAACATGACTCGACAGAGGCTAGAACAAGAGGTCCGGAAGGAGGTCAACGAAACCAATGGACAGTGGGCGAACTCCTACAAGCGGCAACGACGGCAAGGGCAGAGCAATTTCAAACAAAACAGGGTTGAATTGAGACAAAATAGGGGCACCGAGGCTGGTTCATAGGGTCTCGAGTGTCGGCTAGTTGTGTGGGAGTGCAGGGTGGTCGGAGGTGGTTGAGATAGCCGGCAGATGACAACTGCCGACAATGATGAATAGTAGCAAAAACAGAGCGGAACCAGGGCGGAGATCAAAACTAGGGATCCGTGGTAGAGCAGGGTGTCCGGGGGTCCTCGGCCTCAGATGCGACATTGGAATGGCGTAGCGGTGCCGTGAGGAGGTCGGAGCAAGGCCAAGAGATGTCGAAACAGCAGTAGCAAGCCACAGTAGTGAGTCAGAGTAGCGGCAACTCAAGCAGGAGTCATGAACATCTAGTAGAGCCGGGCAAGGGAAGTTAGCCTCGTAGGGGCTGTCCAGCAACTCGACGGGGGTGTGTGGCTATCGGAGGTGGTCATTAGAGATCCGAGTGGTGTCTTCAGATAAGAAGCGGCGGGCTGCAACAACGAACGATAGTATTAACAGCTCGACCAAAAGCGGGGGTGTCGATTGCTTCCGAGGCCGGCTCGGGGTTGCTCGCGGCCTAATGGTGGCTGGCGGTGGGGGAGGTGCTCGGTGATAGTGGTGGCTAGTGTGGCAGGCTGCTAAGGAGGAGGATAAAGGCTCGGTGGTGATGGGGCTATCGACCAAAAGAAAGAAAATAGAAGAGGGAGAGGGGGAAAGGTCGGCAATGTAGGGAGAGAGAGATAGAGAGAGAGCGAGAGAGATAAGAAAATTTGACTTAGAGGGTCCAAAGAGATGGAATGGGTCCCACGGCAATAATTTTTCTTGTCTTGGCATAAATGAAACCCTAGGGCGTTTTGGTCGTGGGCATTTTGGTCATTTCACCACTTAGGGCGGTTGAGACATTTGGTTAACCGACGAAGGGTATTTTAAGCACAAGAATTCTAATTCTAGGGCGAGGCGGCTAACGATCGAAGCCTAAACTAATCCAATTGTCAATTTCTAGAAATATCCAATTTCTGTCACTTAATTCTTCAAAATCCAATTTTTAGCAACAAACTGGAATTCATAGCTATTCCATAAACCGAATTCAATTGTCATACGTACGTCTAATTTCCAAGGTGTCACAAAAACAATCGCTTGATCACTTAGAAATGGTTTCAAACAAAGCCTTTAGGATAAAATTGGTAAACAAGATTACATGATCATTTAGCTAACAACCAAATAGTTAGCTATCAAAATGGTGCTAATATGCTAATAGAAATATTAGCATAATCAAGTCTCAATCCTAGAACTATGGTTGCGTAGGGATCAAAATGATTCTCCTTCATTTTAATTGAGTTTTCTAACCAGTCCCTCAAAATGGTTAGTGGCACCTCCTACAAGCTTAATATGTTGTTTAAAAAAGAACTCAAAATAAAATGTCCAAAATCGTTGCCTAAACTATGGGGCTTGGGAGCGGCCCCACCTATGAAGTGATAAGCCTTTCGGATTGCATTGACGGTCTAATTAATGTTCACATTCATAGGGAGAACCTTATTTGTTAAGTGTGACATCCCGTATTATGACCCATTTTTAAAGCTTTGAATGAATGAAGCGTCTTATTAATGTATTTCAGCTAAATCTCACTCGAAATTGATCTCTCTTGAGAAGACTAACCAAATGGGAATGGCTGACTAAAAAACTCAATTATGTGGACCTAAGAACTTAAACCTGGATCGACTCATTATAGGCCGATCCTATAACGATTAAGGAACGATTTGAGTGATACCCTACGCTTGGATCACTGGCGACTCCATTTGACCTTGTACGAGGTCCGAACATCCCTAAATCATTTTCTAACGAGCGTATCCATCGAGACTAGTGATTGAGCCTCGCAATTGCATGACAACCAAAGTCGCCACAGCTCGAGTAATTCTTAAACGTGATATTAATCACGGGTCGATACGTGTAACCCCTAAAAGCCGCCCGTTAGTTCGAGATACACCGAAATTTCAATTAATCGATATTGATCCCGAATCGGACTTCGAAATTAGATGTCGGACCTTCAAGGATTCCAAAAATGTAATTTTGGATGTTACCTCATCCGGAGTATGGTTACTTCGCAGTTCGCCCCAAAGTATTTATAAAAAATGAAATTAGGACTGAAAATGGGAAAAGAGCCATTTACCCTTGAAGAATACCCATCAAGCTATTTTGGTCAAAGGGCATTTCGATCTTTTTCCCCCTCATGGTCGAAATTTGACTAGTCAACTTGGGTAGCAAATTACAAAAATACCCTTCTTGCATTTCAAGAGCAAAATGAGATGAATTATTGGTGGGCCCCACAAGTTTCTCTCTCCTCTTTGCAAGACCAATTATTCAACCCCTAAATATCTACCCAAAAATATCCTAACCTATTGTCTTGATTATCATCATCTTCATCTTCATCTTCATCTTCATAATTGCATCAATTTCTCTCACCTCACTCTCTCTCTCCCTACCATGGTCGAACACCCTCACCACCGCCACCGCCACCACCACCGCCGAAACCTCACCAAGCCACCATCGGCCAAGCCTTGAACCATCGAAGCTCAGCCGCCGTCGTGAGCTACCCGGAGCCGCCAGATTGCCGTGGATCAAAGCCGTCCCCGAAGAGCACCGCCGAGCCACGGCTTGGATCAAAATTTTCTCAACTTTTCAATCGTAGAATTCGCTAGATTTTCAAGGTAAGTTAGTTTCTAAACCTTGGTTGGGTAGCTAGGATGCTAATGGAAAATAGATTTGAGTGGTTTTGGTGAAAATTTTGGTGCATTGGTTCTCGAATGGTGCTTGACTGAAAATTGAGAGGAGAGAGAGAGAGATCATGCTGCTCGATTGATGAATTCTCCATGATTGGAATCGGGTGGCTATAATTGAAAGTTGCTTTATGTTGATCAATCGTGTGGCTTAGATTAAATCTTGCTTTATGGTAATTGAATTGTGCGGTTTAGATTAAATGTTACCTTATGGCTATAGGATCCTGTGGTCTCGATTAATTGCTACGTTAGCATAATTTAATCGTATGGTGTAGATTAATTGTTGCTTTAGCATAATTTAATCGTGTCACGCAAAATTGATGGTTGCGATAGTATAAATTAATTGTGTGGTGCCGATTGACCAATAGCCTTATTGTGATTTAATTGGGTGGCCCGATTAATTATTTATTCAACGTGAGTGAATTACGTGGTACCGGTTGAATATTGCTTTGGCATAAATAAATCGGGTAGTCTTGATTGAGTGATTGGGATAATTAGAAAGATCGGATAGTCTCGATTGAGCGATTGGAGAGTATAGTGAAATCGTGTGGTTCCGATCGGTGAATTAGGAAAGAATAGTGAAATCACGTGGTCCCGATCTACTATTCAGGAAGTTTAGCAGAATCGTATGGTTAGACCGATTGATCAGAAGGTTTGTTGTGATCATGTAGCATCAGTCCAGCATTCGAGAGATTATTATTATTATATGGTCTTTATGAGGAAAAATCGAGCGTAAGCATGAAAATTGTACCCTAAAATGTTATTACACGGGGTTTGTGTAGATAAGACCATATTTTACCCTAAGGCGTTATTACGTAAGGTTCTGTTTATTATTTTATCCAGAGGCGTTAAACACGGGAGAATAACCCGAGGGGTTATTATGCGGGTTATATTGACTTGCGAGCCCGAACTATATAATGGCCCGACACGTTATTACGCGGGTCCGTCCATTTATACCGTAGCCCGATGTGTTAAATGTGGGCTTTTGAGTAGTGACCTTATTAAAGGCGTAGTAAGTTGGAAGAAAGAGTGATGTCTATTTATGGAATACTTGGCATGGACATATAGACATGGGGATATGTTAGTAGGATCGTTGAAGGATTTTGATATTCCCTATGATGGAGTTAAGGAATGGGACCCCACTCGGGTTGCCCCTCCTAACGGTGTAGTGACGAACCCCGATGTTGGTCTTGAAGACTCGAAGTCCGATCCGGATGATGTGGAGCCAGAAGAGGATGTGGAGATTGTAGAGCCATCAAATGTGGAGCTGCTATCCGAGACGGATGTGGAGGAGGAGCCGGAGACTTCATTAGGGGATAGTGAGGACGGGGCCTAGGGTAGTTAGCCTCTTGTCCTTTTTGGCGAGTACTTTTTGGAAGAGGAGTTAGGCTTCGACCACTTGTTCTTCTTTTATTATAGGTAGTCATAGCCTTGTACAGTGGCATCCGAAACCTTGGGTTTACCTTTTGTAAAGGATATGTGTATATGTATATAAGTTTTTCTTTTACCATCCCAAGTTATCGTATTGTTGTTTGTTTTTGTACGGGGTTGGTTTTTGCTTCCACATGTGTTTAGCATTCGCGTTAAGTTTGAAAACTTTGTTGGCCTTTGGATCCTGGAGAACCGTACTTAAACGTGGCCAGGTGGGATGTTAGCAAGCTCGTAGGGTTTGGGTTGTGACATCCCTGTTTTATTGGTATCATAGCAAGATCAACTCGATCCATGATAAGATGAGATATGGAGTAATAAGGAGCGATGATTTGGGATGGTTGGGTAGAGAGACCTTAGGTTTTCACAAGGGTTAGGCGCATCGTGCATGATATTTGAATATGCGCCTATGATTGGCATAATTGATTGGCTTCGCATCGAGTGCTTAACGTTGTTTGTTAAGTCGTACTTGGAATTTTCTGGTAGAATGATTGTTAGCTTTATGCTTATTGCTGTATTAAGTAGTGTGGAACTTCTAGACCCGAGTAGATGGCTTAGGTCTCTAATTCCTTGGTGAAATTATAATGACTCAGGTGTTGTGAAAATTAGCGAAAATGAACAACCGAGGTACGGGTTCCACGGGAGGTTCTAGGGAGCATCTAGTTCAAGAACATCGCTTAAGGAGAACCCAAGAGTGGATGGAGTCCTTAAGGCTCTAAAGGAGATTGAGAACTTGATGGATAGGCGTACTCGAGAATGAACTGCCACTATTGCCCAATCCGCATAGGAGGCTGCTGCTGCTCATGGGGCACATGTGAATCATGGGAATGACAATGGGAATAAACAGATGCACCAGTTAGTGGAACAATTTTTGAAGTTAAAACCAGCTAGGTTTAATGTGTTGAGAAAAATCCCTAGACGGTTTTAAAATTGACAAAACAATTCAAGAACTCTTGTGTTTTGAGATAATGCCGTGATTTACTTTGTTTTACAGAATATCCTTTGGTGCGGGGATGCACGGGATTGAATCTGGCAAAAGGATTTGGCTCAGATGTTGTTTCTGAGAGTCTCAAACGATAAGCGGGGATAGCTCGGGCGTTGGAATGACGCTCAAGCTCTAAAAGACGTACTTCACGAGCAGTGATCAGAACTTCAATAGGAATACAAATTGAGCTTAATTGATGCTTATCAACGTACGCCATCGAGCTGGATCATTCTTGAAGATTTTTGGTGACAGAGACAATCAAGGATGCGGAACCAAGAAGACAAACAAAGGCTTTCCAAATGGAAAAAACCATCTATGGAAACCCGGGATCATAATTGTATGGGCGATTTGATCCAAGTGGGGAAGAATTTCCTTTGGCGATCCCCAACGGCTAAGAGATCTTCTTTTGGTAATCACCTCGTCCAAAAGGGTAGATTTGGAGATATTTCTTCCGGATGCCTTGCAACGGCTAGATTGGAGGTGCAAGAGTACAAAAGACATCTCGAAGATGAAGGGAAAAAGAGATCGGCGTTAAGAGGGAAAAGTGTTCATAATTCTTAGATAGAGTAAACTCCATTTCAATACACTTCTTGATCCATCATTGTAATTGTGAGGAGGTATACACATGAGTGTTGAGCGCTAGATGTGAAGTCCCGCGTGTCAAAGAGATCACCGATCCGTAACCTCCGAGTAGCTTACTAGTGGAATCCAGCCGATTGACCGTCAGCCGAAGAAGTGGATGTAGGCTTAACCAAAGTCGAACCACTATAAACCCTTTGTGCGCTTTTCCTTATCTCTTACTTTGATCACTCTAGATATATTGTGATAGTTAAACCGCACACAAACAGTGCGCATTGATCACATTACATATCTTGTATCAATTGAATTACTTGCTCGGTGCGATACACTCTGTCTCCATCATCCGAGATCTCCGTTTTACGCTATGTGATCTTCCGCAATAAATTCTTAAAATCACGCTCTATCACCTATTCACCCCCCCTCTAGGTGAAATCACTAGCCACTAACAATTGGTATCAAAGCCTAGTGCTCATATTTTGTGAAGTGTTTTTACTTCTAAGCTAACGATCTTTATTGCTAGCAATTTCTCTCCTTCTTGGATCGAAGGTAGAAGCAACAACGGGCCACCTTACTTTGAAGGAAAAGATTATAGCGACTAGCGTAACAAATTTAAAGCATTCCTCGGATGCGAGGATCCCCAAATCCGGGATGTCGTACAAAGAGGAGTAAAACCAACGATGAAGACTACAAGTGCGGGGGACAATACAATGCCAACGGTTGTTCTATCTACAACTAAGATAACCAAGAGAGATGCTTTTAATGTAAAGGCTATTTATTCATTTTACAATGCATTATCTTCTACCGAATATAGACATATTGCAGATTACTCCTCATCGAAAGAAATATGGGATAAGCTTCTATCGCGACCTAAAAATTGGATTTTTCAGGTTAACGGATTATTAGGTTAATTAGATTAACTAACCTAATTCGAACTCTCTCAAGTCCTACCGAATCGCAACTTAGGTTCAATTACATGCTAAGATTTTAAATTGGAGCCGCCACTAATCTTTTATGGTAGGTAGATTGAAACCTAAATAAAGTATTCGGGAGAAAATACTCTATTTCATATGAACCGTAGATTAAATGGATTCGGGGACTTTGTTACATTAACTTTTCAATTAATGCCCTTTCGTAACCCGATTTTCATGAAAAATCCTTAGTTTGATGATTTGAATTAATTTTTTTTTTTTGGGTTTTCTTTTATTAAATGCAATGCTAATGCAATCTACCTATATGACATGTGAGATGTAATGACATGGCAAAAATATGTGACATGGCATAATGATGTGGCAAATATGCATGACAAGGAAAATATAATAATGCAAACTAAACTATAATGCTATGCAACGCGGATGGTATTTTTTGGTATATTTTTGTGTATTTTCGGATTCATGAAAAAATAAAGGTAAAAACTACTCTAACGTGAAGTAACATCTAATTTAACTTAAGAAATTGATTTCTCAAAGTCCTAATTTTATTAGACGTTATTTTCATGCAAAAAGTGAAGAGAAATATGATTTAGCTTAAGAAAACGTGACGTCTTTTTTGGGATTTTTTAGGAAATTATTTAAACCATGAAAACAGTGAAATTTGAACAAAAATAAACAATATTGCCCATAAAACACCTTTAAATCCGAAATTCCGATTTTTATTCACAACATCCCCCGAGATTAGGGTTAGCAAGTGAATATAGTATAGAATTACCGTCATCCCTATATACATAGGGCAAACCTTGAAATTCTATTTAGGAATTAGCGATCCACTCCTCGAGATCGAGGATTTGATATCTAATTCACACGTACGGGCACGATCATACTTCGAGATCGAAATCATATGTTGCCTTTAATGTACGTTTTCCTAGGGACAAGGCACAAATAGGGAGCATGTGTTATGGGCAAGATTGTTTATTTAAGTGCAAATTTTAACAAACAATTAATCACATGAATAAATAAATATGCATAAGGACATAAAATGCAAAAGCCAAGGTTGATTGAAGGTGATGCAGCAAAGCAACGTCTCAAAAGTCCTTTGACAGTCAATTAAAAGTTCATTCTTTTATGATCGAAAGAGTTTGCTCTATCAACTTTTAATTACAAATTGATGCACGTTTAGCAAGATACAATAGTATAAGTGCAAGTTATCAACTGAATAAGCATAAATCCACAATCTAAGTTGCAACATGTTACCTTTTCCAAGTTAAAATTCTGCATACGCACAAGTTGTAGATCTCGCCCGATACGTGCGCCACACACCTTTTGCTCAAGAAGAACTCCGGATTCACCTAATCTTTTCCATAGCCTAAAATTCTGCACGTGCGCAACCTTGATGATCCGCCCAAAACAATCCCCTTTTGGTTCAAATCGGACTCCGAAATTGCCAAAACTCTAACACAATGAGTAACTTTGTGAGATCTTCAGAATCAAAACAAAAGGAAGCTCTTTTACCACCAAACAGGGCTGATTTACGTCCGAACAGTGAGCTGGACCAGCAAGCAACCTAGATAAACGGTGAAGGACTTGGGTGGCTTCGGTGAGCTTGAACAAGCTCACGAATTGGGCACGGCACAAAGGATGAATGGGGGTGATCATGCGAGCTTGAAATAGCAACCTTAACGCACGAATTTGATGGAGCCCATGCACCAAGACTCAACCCTTTCTTTATATGCGTCGAAATTTTCCAAGGTTGTCGACCTCTCTTTCTCTCTTGTATCTCTCTTCTTTTTTTGGTTGTGCGTGAAGAATCTTCCCCCCTCCAATTCTGATGCGAGTCTCCTTTTAGGGTTATAAGAAAAAGGGTTGAATAGTCAAACCATCCTCTCCTTCGTATCTTTCCTCCCAATGAATATTACAAGTGAATTCTCCATTATTATTCAACCATGCAAATGTATATCTTCCTTATTGCAAGCTGCACTTAGCCGAATATACACCAGGATATTGTCCTTTTGTAATGATATCTCTTCTCTCTCTTTTTTTTTTTACTTTTTTTTTCAGCCCTCTTCCTTCTTCAGCAGCACGTGTAATATTGGCTCGGTATTGCGCCGATTTCCCTTGTGATTTGAATTCCTTCATGCTCATGTTTCCTTTTTGTCTTGCCCAAGAATATATTTGTCTCCTATTACCTTTTCTTGGCCCTTATGATTTTTTTATTTTTTATTTTTTTGTAATTCGCACAAATGAATACTAATGCAATGCATAAAAAATTGATTTGGTTTTTTTTTTTTGTTTAGAACTAAAATTAGCTCTAATTTTTATGCAAAAATAACAAAAAAGGAAAGTCAAAATTTAGGTGTCAACAGCTTCACGTCACCTGTGAAGGAACAAACACGATAAAGGAGACAAAAGTCAATTTTCTACTCGGACAATATGAAGCATTCAAAATGAAGCCTGAAGAGACAATGAAAGCAATGTTTGACAGGTTCACTGAAATGATGAATGGTCTCACATATCACAAGCAACCAGTTTCTAAACCGATGAGAATCAACAAGCTACTCCGAGCTCTTACAAAGGAATGGGACAACGTTAAAACTTCCGAGAGACTCAAAGAATATCTCCCTTGTCAATGGATGAGCTCATTGGAACTCTTCAATCTTATGAAGAAGAAAGAATCATTGATGAAACCACAACTAGAGGTAAGAAGTCAATTGCCTTAAAATCTAATGTTGATTCCGACGTTCCAGATTCTAAATGTGAAGATGATGAAGAACTAGCACTCATGGTCAAAAGATTCAGAAGAATGGCTAAACAAAGTAGGAACTTCAAAAACAGAATGGATCTCAGACGATACAACCAGAGAAGATCATCTGAGACCAAAAATGAAAGTCAAGAAGTCATTTGTTACGAATGTAAGAAAAGAGGGCACATCAAACCCAATTGCCCACTATTAAAGAAGAAAGGCAAGGATGAGAAATCCAAGAAACCATTGAAAGTAGAGACTTGGAGCGACACCGAATGTGAAAGTGATGAAGAATACGCAAATGTATGTCTAATGGCGGACTCGGATGATGATCTTGAGGTAACTCATTCAATCATCTCACCCGAAGTATCTGCTTATATAGATGAGCTATGCTTAGAATACAAGGCTACTCTCAAGAGACTTTCCGAACCGAAAAAGGAAGTAGCTATTTTTAAACAAAAGAATATTTAGCAAAAAGAAAAAATCAGTTTTCTCGAAAAAGAATTTTGTCAACTAAATGAGAAATCTGACTCTATATCTTGCGAAAATGCGCATTTGAAATCAAAGGTGGAAGCTCTCAAAAAGGAGCACGATTTCTTGAAAAAGGAAAGAAATCTTTTTGAAGGGGAAAACGTTTCTCCGAAAAAGGAAAAAGATCTCTTCGAAAAAGAGAACTCCATTTTGAGAAAGGAGATTTAGGATATACACAAAAATTCTCATCCGGTTCAAAAACTTTGCAAGATATACTTTATATATAAGTTCCCTACTACAACAAGTCAGGACTTGGTTTTCAAAAAGAAAGTGATGAGAAAAATTATTTTCTGACAGCTGTCGCGACCCTCCTTTCTTTCAACGCGAGGCGAGAGAGGTTAACGAGCCGCGCTCCCGACCTAGTTGGCAAGTGGATCTTGGTGCGCGGGTCCCTCCCGAGGACCCTTTACTCAAATCGCCATGTGAAGAAAATTTTATCAAGGTCGACCTTAGCGTGGTCGGGTGACATGTGCATAGTGTACATACATATGGAGTTGGCACCAATCAATTCTTCGAAGGTATGATCGGGAACCCTATCGAGCGATTGGGAGAAACCGTTCGATTCTACGAAAACCAGAGAAGTGGGTCCGGAGAGTTGGTTACGCCGAGATTTACATCGACGCCCTTTCGGTTACCGAAGTTGAGTGATTTTCTAACCTAAGAATTCATGTAGACGAAATTTGGGGTGAGGTAGTTTCAACGATCTAGGGTTATCATGCAGATGGGAATTTGCTAATCTATCAATGACGATCAGAAATTTAAATGCGCAATCAAGATAATTGCAATCAAATCAGCCAATCAATCAAGTAGGACACATCCGAAGTGGCCCTATCGGCCCATAAAAATACCTATTCGAGTTCTGGGATGGTTCGGGAAAATTTTAGGGCTAAAGGCCTAGAGGGGTAATGGTCATTTTGGGGGTTCAGGATCCCAAAATCACAAAATAGGGTCTGACCAGTTGAATGTGGCCATTTCCCATTTTTTGCGATTTTTTAGAATTTTTTTGGAATTTTTCTAATTTTTGGGAATTTTTATTTATTTTCTAAAAATAGGGAAATTTTCCGGATCAATATAAATCGACCCTCGGAATCTCGAAAATTCTCGATCTAGACTATAAGAGTCCCGAATCGACCTAAACATTTTTTAGAAATTTTTTTGAGAAAATCCGGGAATTTTTATGGATTTTCTATGAATGTTATTGATTTTTTTTATTTTTTATGTATTTTTATTAATTTTTTATTGATATTTCGGACCGGGTCAACCCCATCAATGACCGGTCAACCCGATCCAGACCCGCTCGTGACCCGCTCGACTCAAAACGACATCGTTTCTATTTATTGGATATTTTTTTGATTTTCTAAAATCATTTTCCTAATATTCGAAAATAAAGAAAACGAATGGACGGTCAGGATCAACCCCGGAATCGATCTCAACCGTCGACACGCTCGGATCAAAATGACGACGTATCCAGCGCCCCCGTTCTAAACGACGCCGCATGAATTAATCGAATGAACGGCCACGATTAAGTCCCAAACTCGATTTGAGCCGTTCGTTTGCCTATGACCCAAAACGACGACGCTTCAGCCTTAAACCTAAACGACACCGAACACTACTAAACTAAACGGTACCGTTTTTTACTTTATTTTTTTTCTATCTAATAAACGTAATATTAGAAAATACAGAAATTCGATCCAATGGCTGAGAATCAAATCTACCTAATTATCTCAACTGTTGGATCTAAGCCGAGTCGGCTCGGTGGCGCCAATGGCGGAGCCGACTGGACTCCAGCTGGACCAACAACAATACGACACCTCAGCCTTTGACCCGCTGACCAAGCCACGTCGCCTTCGTCTTCAACCTTGCGACAACGACCAAGCGGACAGCCGGGATCCTCCGGCGACGATCTACCGGTGAAACCTTAACCAAAATTCGCAAAATCAACTGTAATCGACTCGCGTCAAACTTTAAATTAACATATCTAAGAACCACACGATTTCGTCTATTGAATCACGATAAATCGACCTCGCACGTACCTCGACCACGAACAATCAAACGATCGAATCAGAGCATAACTATTTAATTAAAGCTTCATAAACACTCAAAACAAGTTTAGGATGCTTACCTCAAGCTCCGATTGAGCTTGCACTAGCTAGAATTGCCCGGTCGAAGTCCGACCAGGTCGCGATTGGTTGGAGGTTTGACTCAAGGTATTTAAGCGAGATCAATGCAGAATAGAGATGCAAACCGAGTCGGTGATGCTCGGGGATCGAAACGCACACAATAATTGAAATGATTATGCTCGCGAAGGCATGATACCATGAATACGCAGAGAGAGGATCGAGAAGCCGACTCACCTATTCCGGATGTTGCAGGCTAATCAAAGTGGTGCAATCGCTTCTTGGCACTTGTATGAAGCGAGAACTCACCCTTCAGTAGATAATTTTTAATATCATTGTTGACACACGATTTTTAATCAATTTTCCTTTAGTTTTATTTTCTAAAATTCCCAAAAATTCATAAAAAATCAAAAAATTGAAAAATCAAGTTTGGGAGCCTTGGCCAAGCATAAGGAACCAATTTTGGACAAAAAATAATTTTTCATATTTTTCACATTTTTTAATATTTTCAGAAAATAGAAAAATATTAGAAAATTCATAAAAAATACTTTTAGAGGTCACAAAAATATATAAAAATATCCAATATTTTTCTTTTAATTCCCTTTTCATATTGGCCTCATAAAAAATAAAAAATCTAGTTCAATTTTGAGTGTTTCTTCATAATGCCTAGAGTTGAATTTACACAAAAAATACCAATTGAGTCTTTTTATTGGCAATTTTTGCTCATTTTGTGTCTAGGCATTCAATTGCAGTCCTTTCAAGTTTCAATTTGATCAATTGCACCCTCAATCGCGCGAATTGTACGAATTGTGCAAAAATTCCAAAGATTTTTGCAATTTAGTCCCTCAACTTGTCAATCTTTGAAATTACTTTTTATTGAGGGACTTTTGTGGCAAAATTGAACCATTCCCCTATGTTTTCATACATTCCGAATCGATTAGCATAGGTGGGTTGGTCCAATTTGATCATTAGGGCATCCAATTGAACATTTCCTCAATTTGCGATTATAGAAAAATTTAGGGCTTTTGCATAAATTGATGGAGAATTTTGGGCAAAACCACTTTTTTAGATAATATTCAGGCCCTAGAGTACAATTTTGAGATTTAATTGCAAAAATTCCTAGTCAATTTTGATTAATTTTGAAAATTTAGAAAAAGTTCACTGTTTGAACCGGTTCGGACCGACCCGACCGCCAATCGAACCGGTCAAACCGGTCCAACAAAGTGTCATCTTCTTCCCCAAATTCGTGCCAATTTGCAGATTCAACGATGGACTTTGGCGATCAAATTGAAGCTCAATTCGAACCTAATCTGACTAACTAATGTGAGGCTTTTGTTCCTTAGGATGAGAAGAGCCAATCGCCACCCGTGGCAGGATCGACGACCGCCGGAGCACGGCGGGATTGCCGGTCAAAGCCCCGGTGATGCAGAAAGTCAACATATTCAAAAACGTGAGCAATTGGCACTCGTTTCGTAATCAATGGAGGCCGAACAGACGTTGACGGAATCATAACCGATTTCGTCACCGTCCGGCGACCTAAAATCGCGTGGGCGCACATGAGAAAAGCTCGGAGAGCCCTCGCCCGTACATGCTAAAATTCAAAAGCCAAGTATAAATAGCTGAAGAAGATTCGCGAATAGGAGGGCTCATTCAGTTCATAACATCAACATAATAGAGAGAGAAAGAGAGAGAAGTAGAGAGAGAGGCTCTCGCGTGACGTCATCGCCGGAGCTCCGAGCAGGTCCGCAAGTACTTCGTCCGGCCGATCCAGAGCAAACCAAAGCACGCGATTAAGTCCAGAAGTTCGCCCGAGCTTGAGAGAGTCAATCGCACCGCCTGGATTAACCCGAAACCTCCTAGATTGGTAAGTCTAACTTCGAGCTTCATTACTGTGCGCTTATAGCATCTCATGCTCTCGAGTCTACTCCTTGAAATTGATGTGTGCCTTTTGTCTTTTGAACGTCTATGATCATGATCGCATCGATTTTTGGCCTTGATTTCACTTGAGCATCTCGAGTCGAGCCTTCAACTCACGCCGGTCCGGTCGAACATCGGCCAGGCCATTCTAGCCTATGCGAGCTCGATCGAAGCTCGAGGTAAGTTCTTTGAGCATGATATGATGATTGTGTGTGATTTAATTGTTCTGATTTAGCCTTAATATACTTGATTGAACTTGATAATGGCCGACCGTGCGTAGCTCGTAGTTCTCGATTCTATGGATGAAATGCTGTGATTTTTGGATATGTTAATCTAGAGAGAGAGGCAAGTCGATTGGCGTTAGTTTCACGTAATTTCATCAAGGTTTCACCGTTAGATCGTCGCCAGAGGTTCCCGGCCGTCCATTCTATGTCATCGCGAGGTAGGAGACGAGCCGACGTGGCTCGATCAAATAGTCAAAGTCAGACGTGGTGTCCTCCGGTTGGTCCAACTCACGTCCGAGTCGGCTCGGCCGTTGGCGCGAGCGAGTTGACTCGGACTCAATCTAACGGCTATGATAATTCGATAGGTTTGATTTAGGGCCGTCGGATCAGCATTTTCTTATTTTCGGATATTAGATATATTAGATAGAAAATAAAAAATCAAAACGGTGCCGTTTAGTCTAAGGTGTGCGGCGTCGTTTTAGCCAGAGAAAGAATGGACGGTCCAGATTAGGCTTAGAGTTAATCGCAGCCGTTCGGAGTTATAATTGATGCGGCGACGTTTTGAGTCATAATCAAACGGACGGCTCGGATTAGATCTAGAAGAAATCGTGGCCGTCCAACGTACTAAGTGAAGCGTCGTCGTTTTTGTTAGAAGGAATCGACGGCTCGAGTTAGACCTCAGGATAGATCGTAGCCGTCCATACATTTACTAGATGCGGCGTCGTTTTTGTGTAGAAGGCTGAAGTGTCGTCATTTTAATCTGAAGGCGAGTCGACGGCTGAGATTAATCTTCGGAGTTGATGTCGGCCGTTCATTTCTTTTATATACTTTCAAATAATAGGAAATTAGTTTAGAAAATTAAAAAAAATTAAATAAATGGGTATACGGTGTCGTTTTGATGCCGAGCGAGTCTACGGGTGGTCTGGACCAGGTTGACCGGCCGTTGACCGGTTTGACCCGATCCAGAAATATTAATAAAAAATAATTAAAAAAAATAAAAATTTCCAAAAATCCAAAAAAATTGTAAAAATACTTAGAAAATTCATAAAAATTCCCAGATTTTTCCCAAAATTTTCTAAAAAATTTCTAGATCAATTCGGCACTCTTATAGTCTAGATCAAAAATTTTTTAGACTTCGAGGGTCGATCTATGCCGATCCGGAAAATTCTCAACTTTTTTAGAAAATAAATAAAAATCCAAAAAAATTAGAAAAATTAGAAAAATTGAAGAAAATCACAAAAAATAGGAAATGGCCACATTCAATCGGCCCGATCATAATTTTGTGATTTTCGGGTCCCGAACCCCCAAAAATGACCATTCTACCATTTTACGGGCCTTCGCCCCAAATTTTTCCGAACCATCCCGGAACCCAAAATTGATATTTTTGTGGGCCGATAGGGTCATCTTAGGCTCGTTCATTTGACTGTTTGGCTTATCCGATCTTGTTTGTTTTGATTGTGCGTTTTAATTTTCCGATTGTGGTTGTTAGGGTAGAAACTTCCCGTCCGCATGAATACCTAGGATCATTAGGACCTACCTCACCCGAAATTGAATCCGCATGAACTCTTAGGTTAGAAGATCACTTAACATCGGTAATCGAAAGGGCGTCAATGTAAATCTTGGCATAACCAAGTCTCCGGACCCAAATCTCCGGTTTTTCGTAGAACCGAACGGTTTCTCCCGACCGCTCGGTAGGGTTTTCCGATCATACCGTCCAATAAATTGGTCGGTGGCGACTCCAAATGCATGTACACATTGCACATGCCACCGGACCACACTAAGGTCGATTTCGATAAAATTTTCTCCCACATCGCGATTCGAGTAATGGGTCTTGGGAGAGACTCGCGATCCTAAAGATCCCGCCGACAACCGGGGTCTCCAAAGGATCGGCTCATTAACCCTCTCGCTTTCGTACATTAAAAAATTCCGGAGGGTCGCGACGCACTAGCGATTCCACTAGGGAAATCAATTTGCGAAATCATAAGAGGACTTAAGCCGATAAAAATGTTGAGTGTTTTCTAATCCCGTTTTCTACGAATGCTCTTGAAGGTGAGGTACGTTCACTAACGAAAAGTGTTAAATGTTGATGCAGATAGGAGTTATAAGGGGTGACTCTCGCGACCCTCCGGAATTTTTAAAGTCCCGGTTGCGAGAGGGTTAACGAGTCGACCCTTCGGATCCGGTTGGAAGGCGGACCTTTAGGGATCGCGGGTCTCTCCCAAGACCCATTACTCGAATCACGATGTCGAGTAAAATTTTATCGAAACCAACCTTAGTGTGGTCGGGTGGCATGTGCAAATGTGTACATGCAATTGGAGTCGCCACTAATCGATTTATTGGAGGGTACGATCGGAAAACCCTACCGAGAGGTCGGGAGAAACCGCTCAATTCCACGAAAACCAGAGATTTTTGGGTCCGGGGACTTGGTTACGCCGAGATTTTTTAACGACGCCCTTTCGGTTACCGATGTCGAGTGTTTTTCTAACCTAAGAATTCATACAGACGAAATTTCGGGTGAGGTAGGCCCTAACGGTTCTAGGTATTCATGCAAATGAGGATTTTCTATTCTAACAATCACAATCAAAAATTAAAATGCACAATCAAAGCAATCAATGTCAAATCAATCAAACAATTCAAACAAACGAGCCTAAAATGACTATCGATTCACAAAAAAGTCGAATTTGAGTTCTAGGGTGGTTCGGGAAAGTTTGGGGCGAAAGGCCCAGAGGGATAGAATGGTCGTTTTTTTGGGGGGTCGGGACTCGAAAATCACAAAATTTGGATTTGGCCAGTAGAATGTGGCCATTTCCTATTTTTTGTGATTTTTCAGAATTTTTCTAATTTTTTATATTTTTTTGCATTTTTTATTTATTTTCAAAAAAATTAGAAATTTTTCGGATCGACACAGATCGACCCTCGAAGTCTCAAAAATTTCAATTCAGACTTTATAAGTCCCAAATCGATCTAGAAATTTTTAGACATTTTTTGGGAAAATCTGGAAATTTTTATTAATTTTCTAAGTATTTTTACAATTTTTTTGAATTTTTGGAAATTTTTATTTATTTATTATTATTATTTTTTTGGACCAGGTCAAACCGGTCAACGACTAGTCAACCCGGTCCGAACTCGCGTAGACACGGTTGAAACACAAAACGTTGCCGTATTCTATTTTCTATTTTTTTTTTGTGATTTTCTAAACTAATTTCCTATTATTCGAAAATATACAAAAAAATGGACGGCCGAGATTTATTTCCGGATCAATCTCAGCCGTTCATGCTCATTAAACCAAAACGACGGCCGCATCAACGCTCCGTTCACTAAACGAGGACGGTCGCGATTAAACAACAAGTAACGCGCACGACGACGCAATCGGCTAGAACTAAAATGAGCCATCCATTAAGACCTTCTATGCCCTACAAAAGACGACCGTTCGCACTCCCTCATATGCTAAAATGACGTCGTTTTGATTATTCTATTTTCTATCTAATATACCTAATATCCGAAAATACAAAATAACGATCCGACGACTTGTAAATCAAACCTATCTATTTATCCTAGCCGTCGGATCGAGTTCGAGTCGGCCTATTCGCGCCTCGATCAAGGCTGAGTCGGGGACTAAGTTGGACCAACCTCACACACCACCTAAGCACGTTGACCGTTTGACCGCGCCATGTCACCTTCATCTTCTTCCTTCGACGACAACGAATGGACGGCCGTGGTTTCTCCGGCGAGATCTAACGGTGAGATCTCGCCGATCGACCCCAAACCACCGCCGATCGACTCGACTCAACATCTCCCGATCAACATATGAAAAAATCAAGTGATTTCATCCCCACAATCAACACATATCAAGCTCGCACGGTTTCAAATTTCCACGAACTCGATCACATGAAATAGAGCATAACTATTCAATTCAATCACAGGATTCGTTCAAAAGAGGTTTAGAAACCTTACCTCGAGCTCAGATTGACCTGGTGTGGTCTAGGTTTACCTAGACGAGCTTCAACAGTGATCGGCTATGGAGGTCGAGTTGGAGGTCTCGATTGAAGGTGTTCAAGCAAAATCAAAGCAGAAAAAGATGCGATATGATTAGCATAGTTCAAAGGCTAAAAGGCACACAAGAATTGCAAGGAATGAGCTCGTGATTGTATGATGCTATGAACGTGCAGAGTTAAAATCGGAAGATCAACTTACCGCTTTTGGAGATCTCGGGCTAATTGAGCTGGCTCGATCAACTCCTGAAGGTGCAGGCAAGCTTCCCGCGGCGGTGCGATGCTCTGATTTGGCTTGGATTGGCCGAGACGAAGTTGCGGAACCTCGGCCGGCAACTTGAACTCGAACTTTGCACGAGAGCTTCTCTCTCTTCCTCTCTCACTTTCTCTCTCTATTCGGTTAATGGACGAGCACGAATGAGCCTCTCTCTAATCTAGAATCTTACTTGCTATTTATACCAGAGTTTGAAAAATGAGCGCGCATGGGCAAGTGTTCAACGAGGCCCTCTCACGTGTAATCACGTGACTTAAGGTCCTCGGACGGCGAGGGAGTTGGTTAGATTTCCGTCCAAAGCCGTTTAATACTCGGGCGAGCACAAATGAGCGCGAATTGTTCGTGACTTCTAATATGTTGACTTTATGTGCGCCGAACCTTTGACCGCCGATTCCGACCGTCTCCGGCGACGATTGGCTTTGCCGCCCATGTCAATCGAGACTCCTTGACTTGAGGAACAAAAGCCCTAGGTTAATTAGTTCGATTAGGCACGAATTGACCTTCAATTTGTCCGTTGAATCTCAGCTTCAAAACATGCAAATACGCGAGCTGGGTGAAGAAGATGATACTGTTTGAGACCGATTCGACCGGTCCGACCGGTGGTCAGACCGGTCTGAATCGGTTCAGACAGTAAATTTCGTGAAATTTTCAAAATTAATCACAATTGACTGGGAATTTTCGCAATTAAACTTCAAAATTTGATTTAGGGCCCTGGATATTATCTAAAAAAGTGGTTTTACCCAAAAGTTCTTATCAATTTGCACAAAAACCCCAAATTTTTCTAAGTTGCCAATTTGAGGAAAACTTCAATTGGACGTCTAATTGATCAAATTGGACCACGAGGTCTATGCCAATCGATTCAAAATGTGTTAAAACCTTAGGGGTAGTCCAATTTTGCAGAGAAAGTTCCCCAATTAAAAGTAATTTCAAAAATTGGCAAGTTGAGGGACTAAATTGCAAAAAAATTTGGGGATTTTGTGCAATCCATGCAATTCGCGCAATTGAGGGTGCAATTAATCAAATTGAAGTTCAAAGGGACTGCAAATGAATGTCTAGACAACAAATGTGCAAAAATTGCAAATAAAAAGACTCAATTTGCATTTTTTATGTAAATTCGATCCTAGGCATTGTGAAGGAACACCTAAAATTGAACTTGGTTTTCGATTTTTGGTGAGGTAAATATGAAAAGGGAATAAAAATAAAAATATTGAACATTTTTCTATATTTTTGTGACCTCGAAAAGTATTTTTTATGAATTTTCTAATATTTTCCTATTTTCTGAAAATACTAAAAAATACGAAAAATATGAAAAATTATTTTTTGTTCAAAATTGGTTCCTTATGCTTGGCCAAGGCTTCCAATGTTGATTTTTAATTTTTTTAATTTTTTATGAATTTTTGAGAATTTTTTGAAAATAAAACTAAAAGAAAATTGATTAAAAATCGGGTGTCAATAGTTGCCCCTCTTTGAAAGTAATCTCGGTTAGAGGTTGCTTTCAAAGACAAGGTGACACCTGAGTCCTTAATCGACTCCGCTAGGAAAAAATCTAAAGAAAATTAGCCTTAACATTCAATTGCTTTACCTTTGTCATTGAATCTCTGACTCAGTGGGGAATTACTGTGGTTCATGCTCATTTTATGTGAAAGAGAGATGAGAAAAGAGACTTACCTGTAACTCACCTGTTTGTGTTCAAGATTTGTTTATCCGAGGTTCAGATTAAGTGCATGGAATTACCCTTGAATGGTGTGGCGAGATTTGCAATGGTCAGCGTCCGTCCGGTGTCGAGTTGTGGTCGGAAGATTTGGAGAAAGGTTTGCCCTTGTAACAAAGGGGTTTCACCTATTAAAAATGGGTTTGGCTATCCTCTGGGGATTCACCATTTAAAGTAGATCGGTTTTCCTCTAGGAAGGTACTCACCATCCGGAAGAGAGGTTCACCCTTGTAACAAAGGGGTTTCACTTATTTAAAATGGGATTGGCTATCCTCTGCCACATAAAGCCACAGGTTCACCTATTAAAATGGATTGGCTATCCTCTAGGAAGGGACTCACCATCTAAAAAGGCAGATCGGTTTTCCTCTAAGAATGTACTCACCGTTCGGAAGGGAGGTTCACCCTTGTAACAAAGGGGTTTCACTTATTTAAAATGAGATTGGCTATCCTCTAGGAAGGGACTCACCATCTAAAAAAGCAGATCGGTTTTCCTCTAGGAAGGCACTCACCGTCTGGACGAGAGGTTCACCCTTGTAACAAAGGGGTTTCACCTATTTAAAATGGGATTGGCTATCCTCTAGGAAGGGACTCACCATCTAAAAAGGCAGATCGGTTTTCCTCTAGGAAGGTACTTACCGTTCGGACGAGAGGTTCATCCTTGTAACAAAGGGGTTTCACCTATTTAAAATGAGATTGGCTATCCTCTAGGAAGGGACTCACCATCTAAAAAGCAGATCGGTTTTCCTTTAGGAAGGTACTCACCGTCCGGAAGAGAGGTTCACCCTTGTAACAAAAGGGTTTCACCTATTTAAAGAGATCCAGGCAAAAACCCCACACCACCCACGACCATAAAAGACATAAAACGGTTTCCTCTAGAAGGACTCACCCGGAAGAGAGGTTCACCCTTGTAACAAAAGGGTTTCACCTATTTCAAAGAGGAGGGTGCCATATGAGGACCTAGGTTGACTAGTGTACTTGCAGAAGCTCAAACCCTATTTCAAATTTTCAAAGAGGAGGGTGCCATCCGAGGACCTAGGTTGACTAGCGTACCTACAGAAGCTCAAACCCTATTTCAAATTTTCAAAGGGGAGGGTGCCATCCGAGGACCTAGGTTGACTAGCGTACCTATAGAAGCTCAAACCCTATTTCAAATTTTCAAAGGAGAGGGTACCATCTGAGGACCTAAAAAAAAGGTTGACTAGGTTTACTAGGTACCTATAGAAAATCCCTAATTTTTAAATATTTAAAAGAAAAGAACCCCAAAAAATCCAAGTTAATCAAATCTCAAAATAACTTCATTGGACCAAGACCCAAAGTAATTACCATCATAGATTTTCAAAGTATAATTGTGAAGGAAATGCGGCCAATCACAAGTTCGGACCTCCACTGGGGATGGATTTCTAATAACACATCCCGAGTATTCTACAAAAAGGTTGTTTTAAAAGTTTTTCAAAAGGGTTTTCCTTCATCCAAGAGGGCTTCTCACCATTTTGGGAAGGCTTTTCTTGAAATTCAAATCCGCTCACGGGAAACCTAATCTTGAGGTTTTGGGATCATTCGAGATGCATACAATCTGACTAATCGGAGAAGGCATTTTAAAAGGACCGTAATTCGGGCCAGGTCATTGGTTTATCAAAGGATATTCATTTTGAGGCTTAGAAATGAACATTGATTAGAAATAAGCGCTTCGGGTCTACAAGTCAAGAACCACGAAGACATGATAAGACATGATTGTACTTACCTCTTTAAGTGGTAGCTTCCTGTGTGATTTCTTGCATCAACCTGAAACACCTCTTTGATCAAAAAAGTTTTGGATGGCAGGTTGTATCTTGGTTTAAGGTGGGCTTTTTGAGAAAGGCCATATTTTCAAAAGAGGGGTGAACTTGGGTGATCACCTTGACATTTTACCAGCGTCCATTTGCTTTTAAAAGATTTTCATTATCAACTTTCTTCAGCTTGTTTTGAGGATTTCCACCCCTTTTATCTTGATTTTCAAACTTTGCCCCTTTTCGGGATGCTCTTTTCATGGGCTTCGGCCTTGTTTTTACCAGGCACTTTGCTTTTTCTTAGCCCTTTTGTTTTTGCCATTTTTGCATTGATTGGCTCTTTTCGAGATCGGGATCGAGAATTCTTCCAATTATGCTTTTTGACTCATTGCTGGTAATTCCTTTGCTTCGCCCTAGTGTAGGGAGGTGATCACCAACAAGGGTTTAGAAATGAATATTCAAAGGTTCAAATTGGCTCTTCAAAGGGTAAGTGTTTGAGGATATAGAAATGAAATGCTTTTCTTCACTTTGAGGTGTCCCAAGTCTCTGCCAGAAATCACCCGAAGCTATCATAAAAAGATTGATACAAGTTAGCACAATAAAGTCTTACCCCGATCTTTTCTCCAAGGAATCATCCAATAAATCTCCAAATATGCCCCAATGTGGGGTGGTTCTTGACAGGGGTATGTTCAGAAAATTCTCCCTTTTTGGTTTAGAGTGGTTAACAAGGGATATAAATGTGTATGGATAATTTTGAAATGGAAATGCCTTTCATCATTTCAATCCATGTAATCACCGCGAATGATCCCTACGTCCCAAAATTAAGCTTTTCTCGCTCTGTCACTCTCACTCACCACTCAAGTGTATCGGGAACGTGTTTAAGGATAATGTTTGTCTCTTTTCACCCGAAGGATCATCCCTTTGAAAAACTTTCAAAACATGCCCTCTTATAGAAACTCAGGGCGTTTTCATCAAAATTCCTCACTTGCAAAAGTTTTTATCAAAAAGATGTATTCAAAAGATGTTTCTGAAATTTGAAAAGAATGTTTCTTTGAAAGGGCCTTGTGGCTTTGCAAATCCAAATTTTTCCACTTTTAGAGCACGACTATGTATGAAGATGAACATACTTCATAAGAAAGAGGAGAACCTCAAACATGTCTTCTTCAAATATTGACTTCTATCTCCTGTAAAAATAAAAGGAAACAATCGGTCCAAAGATGTTCAAAATTTTAAATCCCGAGGCGACTCCTTCCTATCTCTTTCGGATGTTGATTCTTGTTTCCTGTAAAAACAAAAGGAAACAATCGGTTTCAAGATGTTCAAAAATTCACATCCCGAAGCGACTTCCTCCTGTCTCCTTCGGATGTTGACTTCTGTTTCCTGCATAAACAAGAGGAAACAATCGGTTTAAAGGTGTTAAAAAATTCAAATCCCGAAGCGACTTCCTCCTGTCTCCTTCGGATGTTGACTTCTGTTTCCCGCATAGACAAAAGGAAATAGTCAATTAAAGGTGTTCAAAATTTTGAATCGGGAATTACTCTCTTGTTTGATCCACTGCTCTTCAAGATTCATGACTCCCAGTCCACCTGCAAAATATAAACATATGCAAATGCATGTATGCAAATGTCATGCGAATGCAAAACTTATGTGACTCAGATCTGCTCATCAATCGCTTTGAAGCTTGATTTTATTTCAAGGATAATATCTCTTCACGGCGTTTGCATTTACTGGACTCACCAATTCTTCTCCATCCATGTTTACAAGAATAAGAGCTCCTCCGGATAAGACCTTCTGAATCACGTAGGGGCCTTCATAATTCGGTATAAATTTGCCTCCTGGATGTTGAGCATTTGGGAGCATTTTCTTCACAATCAGCATCATTGCTTCAAAACTTACGGGTTTGACTTTCTTGTTAAAAGCTACGGCTACTTTCTTCTGATAACTCTGACCATGACAGATAGCTTTCAATCGTTTTTCATCAATCAAATTCAACTTTTCGTGTCTCTGCCGACTCCACTCATCTTCCGTGAGTTCTACCTAAGAGAGAATCCTTAAAGAGGGGATTTCCACCTCTACTGGTAGGACTGCTTCCATACCGTATACCAAAGAGTAGGGAGTTGCCCCAGTTGAGGTGCGAATTGAAGTTCGATAAGCCATGAGAGCATATGGCAACCTTTCGTGCCGGTTTCGATATTTCTCGGCAGTTTTGGCCAATATCTTCTTGATGTTCTTGTTTGCCGCTTCCACAACTCCATTCATTTGCGGGCGGTATGGTGATGAATTAAGGTGTCGTACCTTAAATTGATCCAATAAGTTGTCTACTACCTTGTTGTTCAAATTGGAGCCATTGTGCGTAATGATGGCTCTTGGAACTCCATATCTTGATATGATATCTCGCTTGATGAATTTAGTCACGTTGTTTGCAGTGACATTGGCATAAGAGCTAGCTTCAATCCATTTGGTGAAGTAGTCAATGGCCACCAGAATAAAACGATGTCCGTTGGAGGCCTTCGGGTTGATAGGGCCAATCATATCAATTCCCCACATGCAGAATGGCCGGGGTTCTGACATTTGATGTAGCTCAATTGGTGGCGCATTTACCTTGTCGCCGTATATCTGGCATTGATGACAAGATCTCACATGTTGATTGCAATCCGACTCAATAGTCATCCAAGAATATCCAAGTCTCATAATCTTCTTGGCGAGGAGGTGACCATTCATATGCGGCCCGCATTCTCCTTCGTGAATTTCTTTCATAATGAGGTTTGCTTCTTTGGCGTTTACACACCTCGGTAGGACCGAGTCAAAAGACCTTTTGTATAGAATCTGTTCGCTGAGGAAAAATTTTGAGGCTATCTTGCTGATGTACTTCTTATCTTCCGGTTGACTATTTTGCGGGAATTCGCCCTTCAACAGATAATTTTTGATGTCATGATACCATGGCTCTTCATCGGGTTCTTCTTCAACGACTATGCGGTATGCGGGTTGATCAAGGATGTCAATCTTTAATGGCTTTATCTCGAGGCCATCTTGCACTTGTAACATAGGCGACAGCGTGGCCAAAGCATCAGCAAAGTGATTACGGGTTCTTGGTAGATACTCGAAGGTGATCTCCTCAAAATGTCGGGTCGGTTCTTCAAGAAATTTATGATAAGGGATGAGCTTAGGATCCTTTGTCTTCCACTCCCCTTGGGTTCGTAAGATAATCAGCATGGAATCTCCATATACCAGCAATTTCTTCACTTTTAATGAAATGGCCAATTGCAATCCAAGGATGCAAGCCTCATATTCGAAATGTTGTTGGTGTCATGGGAATACCAACTTGGCTGAAACTGGATAATGTTGATCTTCGGGGGATATCGAACGCGCCCCGCATGCGATCCGGTGAGGTTCACTGCGCCATCAAAGTACATCGTCCATTTATCTTGAGATATGTTCAGAATTTGACCTCCCTTGTCTTGCTCCGAAACGTCTTTAGGAGGATTCTTAGCTAGCATGTCGGCAATTGCTCTTCCCTTGACAGATTTTTGAGGAGAAGTTTTGATGTCGAACTCCGAAAGTAGTATTTGCCATTTAGCCATCTTTCCTAATAGGGTTGGCTTCTCCAAAAGGTATTTGATAGGGTCATTTTCAGTGACCGGTTCTATATGATAATGCAGAGTATATTGCCTCAATCCGTGGAGGACCCAAACCAATGCTACGCAAGTCCTTTCCACCGCTGGGTACTTATCTTCCGATGTTGTGAACTTTTTGCTCAAATAATATATGGCCCGCTCCTTACGATCTTTGGGGTTAGTTTGGGCGAGTAATGCTTCCAAGGATTCATCATTAACTGTTAGATATAGAGTTAAAGGAATGTTAGGGATAGGAGGTACCAATCTTGGAGGTTGTACCAAGTATTCCTTGATCTTTTCAAACGCTTGCTGGCATTCCGAATCCCATTTCACCTTTGCGCCTTTCTTTAGCAGCTTGAAGAAGGGTTTTGCTTGTTTCGATAGTTGAGATATGAATCTGGATATATAATTCAATCTTCCAAGTAGGCCCCTTACCTCTTTAATAGTGGAAGGAGTCCATATTTCCCATATGGCTTTAATCTTGGAGGGGTCAATCTCGATACCACGATTGCTCACAACAAATCCTAGCAGCTTTCCGGATCTTGCGCCAAATAGGCATTTTGCGGGATTCAGCTTGAGTTTGTATTTTCTCAATCGATCAAATAACTTTCTCAGCACTTTAACATGATCTTCTCCGGGTCTGGACTTGGCGATCATATCGTCCACATAGACCTCAATCTCCTTATGTATCATGTCATGAAAAAGGGTCACCATAGCCCTTTGATATGTTGCCCCTGCATTTTTCAATCCAAAAGGCATTACCTTATAGCAGAAAGTCCCCCATTGTTTAGTGAATGAGGTCTTGATCTTGTATTCTTCTTTCAACATGATCCGATTATATCCCGAGAATCCATCCATAAAGGAAAATAACTCAAAGTCCGCGGTGCTATCGACGAGCACATCAATATGCGGTAGGGGAAAATCATCCTTCGGACTAGCTTTGTTCAAGTCCCGATAATCAACACATATTCTAATTCTTCCATCTTTCTTCTTAACCGGCACAATGTTGGCGACCCAATCAGCATATGGGACTGCCTCGATAAATCCAACTTTAAGGAGCTTCATCACTTCCTTCTTGATCTTATTTGCCGGTTCGGGATTCATTCTTCCGGGTGGTTGATTTACTGGTGTGCAAGCGGGATTCGTGGGTAGAGAATGCTCCATGATTTCGCGATCTAATCCCGGCATGCCAGCATATGACCAGGCAAAAATATCTTGATATTCCTTGAGTAACTCCGCCATTCTTAAAGCATCTGCTGCAGATAAATGTCCTCCTATTTTCACTTCTTTGACGCAAGCGGAGTCTCCTAGATTGATGGTAATGGGTTCTTCGGAAATTGGATGCTTGGACTCTTCAAAACAATCCCATTCTCTCTTAATATTGCTCACATCGACCTCGTCTATATCAACTTCGCATGCGTAATCATCGAGCCGATCCGAGTCACATATTAACCTGTTATGCATGGGTGAAATGACATGCCCGAAATGCACCATGAAGGGTTAGTACTTAAAGATGACAAAATTGAAGAAAGCATGATTTTTTTTTACATGAAAACATTTTTTAAATTCCAAAATCTTTTAAGACAAAGAAAGGAGAACTAGTCCACGATCTTCCGGACATCCTGGTTCTCAAAATACTATTTAAAACTCAAGATCATATGGCGGATCGGGCCTCAAGTTTCACAGTAGAGTCAATTGTCATTATCGGACCAATACGTTGCTCCACATGTCTGTAATAAAATTTGTGATGATTTTCATTAATAAATGCAACTAAATGCGATACAGATCTGCACTTCCTGGATCACGGCATGAGACCCAAAGTGTGCTAAAACAATGAAAGGCTTTAAAAATAAATGCAGTAATCAAGATGCATTAAAAGGTAGAGTTTAGAAGGAGCCTTTTACTCATGGTGGGGAAATCATCGTCCAGCCACTCAATGATAACATTCACCCGATTATCTAGGAACGGGTTGAACAGGTCCGACTCTGCATCTTTAGAAATATCCTCATCTTCCAGCCATTTGCCTTTCTTAGAGAAAATCTCAAATAAGGGATTTAGGAACATCTTCCCTCTAGCACTCCACGCATCGGTGCCTACAAAACGGCCACTTCGGTGTCCACGGCCTCCTCGATCTCCATAACTATTGTTTCGACCTCGGCCTCGACCCATATCCTTCTTTATTATTCCCTTATTCCCCAGACCAACCTTGTGGTCATTCGAGTTCAAATTCAAAGGATTACGGATCCCCTGACCATATTTCCCTAATCCGGCACCCGGAACAAAACCATTCGAGAGTAGCACTCTTCCGGCCATGGTTGCGGGTTTTGAAAGCTCCGGTATAACCATTTTTGTATCGGGCGATACGTGCATGATTGATGCGATATCAAAAGTATGATAACTCAGCTCTTCCTCCTTTGAGGGCTCAACGTATGGGACCATCCCTTTTGAAGAAACCCGATGTCCCGTCTCGCCATGGACGGTGATCAATTGGCCTTTGACCACAAATTTTACCTTCTGATGCAAGGAGGAAGGTAACGCTCCGGACACATGAATCCATAGTCTTCCCAAAAGCAAAGTGAAGGCGCTAGGGATATCCAGCATTGGAACGGTATAGAGAATGTTACTGGTCCAATGGCAATGTCTAGTTCGATCTCTCCAACTACATTCTTGGAGACTCCGTCGAATGACCGGATAGTAGCCTTAGATGTTCTGACCGGGTCTTCATTGATCCCCAAGCTTCTCGGGGTACTTAAGGGACATAGGTTAAAAGCAGACCCGTTGTCAATCGGGACATGAGGAACTTCTTTCCCATGACACCTCACGGCGATATAAAGGGCTCTATTATGCACACGCCCTTCTTTTGGAAAATCTTCATCCGAAAAGGATATCTGGTCCTTCAAAAGGATTGCTCCCATGAAATCCCCTAGTTGCACCTCGTTAATTGTCTCCGGGACATGGACCTCATCTAGCACCTTTAGGAGGGCATTCTTGTGCTTTTCCGAGCTTTTAAAGAGATCTAGCAATGAAATATGCGCCGGCATTTTCCGCAATTGGTCGACGACCTCATATTCACCGGTTCTCACAACCGACTGCAACTTCTCAATTTCTTCTGCAGTTGGCGCTTTCTTTTCAGAATCCGCCTCTCTCGGTGGATAACATCTTCCCGATCTCATTATGGTGTCTATCTCGCTCGTTCCATAGTCCCAATGTACTGCTCTCGAGTTATACTCTTTTGCGGGCGGCAATTTAATCTTCACCGGTATGATCTCTTCTTGTGGTAATTCCGACGTCGACGACTTTTCCGAGGCGGATGTTTCCCAATTATCTACCTTATTCAAATCAATGACAAAGCGAATTGGAGTATCCACCATTTCGATCATTTCGTCTTCATGGACATCATCGGGGTTATGTTCTGGACATGGCCTTACCGGCATGGCATTTTCTTCATCCGGGCGCCTTTGCCTTTCATTCCTAACTCTCGGGATTATTCCCTCAATCCTCATGCCGATTTCCACTAGATGTTGGAATGACGAATATGTGTACGCATACATGCGATCGAAATATTCTGCCGGAAGGGATTTGAGCACGAACTCCAGCATTTCTCTCTCTGACGGCGGCGGTTGCACCATCACAACATGTTTCTTCCATCTCCTAGCAAAGAGTTCAAAACTCTCATCTTCGCTTTTCCTGATGTTCGACAAATTAGCCTTAGTGAAATAACCTCTAATTCCGGCTTCAAAGTGCCGTATGAAGTGCTCCGATAAATCCTCCCGGCTTGGGACCCGGTCCAAATCGATTGATTGGAACCACACCGCAGCGAGACCCATTAAACTATGTCCGAAATTCCGAATCAGCGTTTCGTCATCTTCATGGTGGCCACCCATTTGGCGAAGATAGTACGAGGTATGCATCAAAGGGCAACCGGCGCCATTATACTTCGTGCGGAATATCACTCTCGGGTTCACGCCTTGGGGCGGAACATTTCTTGCTTGAGTGAGTGGCGTAATCAACTCCTTCAACTCATCCATCTTTCTCGACACATCGTCTCCTTGCTCTTGCAATAGAGCGATCTTTCGATTTTGCGTCTCTATAACCCACCGTATCTCCAGAATCTGCATGTTCTCTTCTACCTCGGTGGCGTTATTCTTAGCTACCAGTTGGGATAATTCTGCTACCATGGTCATTAAATGTCGCATATGGGTCTCCAAATTGGAAAATCTCACATCGTTTCCCTGACTTCCTTGTTCACCTTGATGAACCTCTTGGTCTTTATCTCTATTAATTGTTCCGACAAACTCCTCACTTTCAGGATCATCCATGCCGCCCCAGCGATCGGGAACGATATCTCCAGAATCGACGAAAAAGCTTGGGTGCGCCGAATACAGAACTTTAAAGTTATAGCCGCCACTATCCTCCCCAAGGTTATCCACTATTTCGCCTCTCTCAAGGGCTCTTTGCAAAAATCTTCTATCTCCTCGACGGGCCTTGTCCATGTGGATTTCATATTCATCTATCTCCTCAATTTCTCGGCCATCTCGAATATTCATCAAGTACCCCGATGGAACTCTCCAGGTTTTTCCTCTTGTAGCCTCCATTGTGAACTCTTCCACCATCATGTCTACCACCACATATGTTCCTTTAAAAGCGATGTCTTCCTTTCTTCCTATGACACCCAGATTGATCAACTTTTTCAAACAAGCCTCCTTTTGTTCCCGGTAAATACTTTCTCCCTCCGGGTATTGTGAGGCCAATGTTAGGATGTCTTGCATTTTATGTACATCCATTATAAATTCCAGAACCCCTTCCTCTTCACCTCCAAAGATCGCGTTCACTTCGCGATGCTCGGGTAACGGGTTCTGTTGCACATTCGACTCAGTTTTATCAAACTCTAAAACTTTACCGTCAATCAAAGCTTGTACCTTGAACTTGAGAGCGAGACAGTTGTCCACATTGTGTCCCCTTTCTCCCATGTGGTATACGCACGTCTAGGTTTCATCAAACCCGGGAAATCTCGAAGAATGAGCTCTAGGCGGTTCTTTTGCAACTAGGCGGTTTTCCGGGAGCATAGGTAATAGTTTGGGTAAGGGCCGAGGTAAAGGGGTGAAAGCAAGCTGGTTTCTTCTCCTAGGTTCGGATGGTTTAGAAGCGGTCCAAGATGACGCTCCTTGGGTAGGGATTGAAGGCGAGAAATTTTTAGGCTTAGGCTGGTTTGGGACAAAGACTACTTCTCCGGCTTGTTCCCTATTGTCCATTCTCAAAGGGTATTGGCGTCTAAAAGGTGCTTCAAGTACTTTCTTCTCTCTCGGTGCCCATTCATGGCGTTACGCTACCTTGATCGGGTGCGCAAATGTCCGACACCCAAAGGTGTTCAGCTTGTCAAAATACTCAAAGGGAAGTGCCTTTAGGAAAAGGTCTATTAGTTCTTCTTACGGGACGGGCGGCTTTACCCGCACGCCCAATGCTCTCCATCTTTGGGCGTAGGTGCGAACGGCCTCATTTTTTCCTTTCACAGTTCTCAAAAGATCCTCCCTAGTAAGGGCGATCAAGGTGTCAAATTTATATTGCCGAAGGAACTTCGTAGCCGGCTTGTCCCAATCGGCGAGCCTCTCTGGCTCCAGTTCGATGAACCATGCTAGGGGTGCCCCCGATAGGCTTTCTTGGAAAGTGTTAACCAGTAGTGGGATATTATCCGAGAACTGTGACATTCGGCGCAGATAATACTTCAGGTGCGCCTTGGGACACCCGGTCCCATTATATTTCCTTACAAAATCCGGTTCCTTATAATCGGCGGGAACTTCTATCTTCTCAAATGGTGCTACTTTATCAAACCTTGAGAGTTCATATCCCTAACTTGCCGGGTATTCTTTAATCTTAGCAAGCCTTTTGATTTTCTCTTCCATTTTGAGGACTTGCTTCTCCTTATTTTCCGGATCAATCACAATGGGAGGATCTTTAGGCGGTCGCTCCGGATTCAAAGTAGGATTGGCGGCGGGTATCAGATTAGCATTTGTATCATCTGATGAGCCCGAAGGGGCTTGAGATTATAATCAACGGGGCGTCTTTCTTGATTAGCGACCATCATCGCTTTCATTTCCGCCATCATTGTGGCTATCATGTTCATTTGGTTCTCCAAGTTACCCACACGAGGTGCGAGTTCTTCATGTTCCATTCTTAATTTGCGCGTCTTACTACGAGTCCTCGTGTTTGTCACTCACCTGTTTTTTCAAAATATCAAATTAGTATGGAGGACATTTAAGGATTTGGAAACATTGATCCGTGGTAATTGAATTTTCTATATGTATGCATGAAATGTTCATAAAAGAAATAATGTGCACTTATTACAAACCCAAATCTTTCAAAAGTATTTAAAAGATAACAAAAATATGCAATCTAAATGGGGGAATAGTTCTATCCAAGTCGAGGACGCTTGCACTCTTCTCGCTCCTCCGAGATCATCGAATCCCATAAGTACGAGTTTTCTCCATCTTCGGATACCTATTGCTCGGGATCTTCGGGAATGTATGGCTCCACCCCCGGGACATAGGGTACTATGTATTCTGGCTCGTAGGACTCCACTTCTTCAATGCGAGGAGATACACATTCGGGTACATATGGTTCCACCAATGATTGGCGATGCTCCTTAAACTTTTGAATGTACTCCTTGGAGGCTCTATGAATGTTCATCTCATCATCTAAATAATCGGGCCATTCAACTTGTTGCGGCGTGGAGTTTTTCAAAGCGTGAAGGATGAGCTTGATCCGAGCCCGATACAACTTCTTTGCTTCTTTTGTGAGTTTTCCCCGTGTCATGTCAAATGAGAAGATCCCGGGACAAACATCCGGTGGCACTTCTTGCAAAACTCTAAATTGTCTCACCACCCGAATGGGATAATATGCTACGGCGCCGATACATCCCAATAAGGGGATAGGGTTATCTTCAACACCCATGATGCGAGCCTCCACAATCTTAGGCCAAGTCAAACGCCATCTAATATGTTCGGGTTTCAAATCATCAAATAGCTCAACCCACTTCTTAAATGAGTGTTTGGGTACAAGGGATTGGCACTTGAGGAAGGATCTAAGAGGGTGAACGTGCTCATTGATTTCGTAACATCCGACTCGGAGTTGGAAGGCCTTTATGTGAGATGTGAACCACATATGGAGTAGTCCACTGGATGCTTGGAAAATGACCTTTTTGGAAGTTTTGGAACGGTTTAGGGAGAGAAAGGTCTCGGCTAAAATCATGTATGAGTAATTCCAACGACAACAGGCTTGTCTGGCTATATGGACTATAGAAGGATCAAAAGTGGTTCTAGAGGTTGGGAATATGACGAATGCAAAGAAGGCTAAAATGAATACCTTTCCCGATTTATGACCGGTTTCGGCGGGTAGAGAGGAATAATTGTCAAAAAGGAATGAGAATGTGAATTTGCCGGAGTTGGACTTATAGACTTTCTCTATTTCGGAGATTTTGAGACGAAGAAAGCTCGATAGAGAACGAGTAGGATCCATGTCAAGAGGGGGTTGAGCTATATGATCGTCAAACTTAGCCCCAATGATAGTGGTATACTCCTCAAGCGTAGGAGTCAATTCAAGGCCTTGAAAATTAAACGTCATCGTACGCCTATCCCATGCCTTGGCCAATGCTTAAATGAGGGCCGATTGATATTCAACTTTGATCAAATCTACCAGTCGTCCCAAACGTCCTTCAACGTATGCTTTGTTGATTATGTCGAGGCGATCCCACCATAGAGAGAGCTCCTTGCGCGGTACTAGGATAACTTTGATATCTCCATTCCCCATGATCTAAAAAAAATGCAAAATGATGATCCTAGAGTCAATTACCACGGATTTAATATGAACATGCATGAAATGTGATGCAAATGCACTAACCAAATTCCATGTCATCTTTTGGTAACATGAGGGTCAATTACTCCTATTTGACCCAAATAAGCCAAATATGGTAGTTATGGACCTAATCTCACCCAAAGATGGCATGTAATTGATTAGGATCGTTTAAGCGTAATCGGGGTAGAAAGTCGCTTTTACAACTCCAAATTTGACAACCCACAAAATTGACAAAATGAGTACAATAAAACCCAAAGAAATGGGATACAAAAGCATCTAAAGAAGTTCGAAGAGTACATGTAAACAAAATGTAACAAATCCTAGAAATGCCCCAAAGTCGCACTAAACTAGGTAGTCGAAACAGTGTCCTCATCGGATGAAATCTCCACTATCTCGGGTAGCTCAACATCTTCTTCATCATCGGAGGATATGGCGATGACTTCTTTCTTCTTAATCGGGGAATGCTTTGGGGTCATCTTGATTGCACGGGGCTTCTTCGCTAATTTCACGTACAACTCCCAAATTCTCTCTTTTCCACACTTGAGTTCTAAATGTCGCCCACAACGAGTATAATCGCAATTCTTGCTACGAGTGCGGCTCCGTCCATTGAGCTCCTGTCCATGGACAAATCCAAAGACTCTAAATGTAGCGGGGACTCGGTCCTTGCGTCGAATGGTCTTCCGCTCCCATGCGAATACATCGGGGACATCGATATAACTTTGGGGCGCCATCTATCCTAAGAAAGGAAAAATGACTCTCAACCCCGATCACTTAAACGATCTTACAAATTGTGATGATATGCTAGTGAAAATGCATGATATGCAAAATTTTAAATTTACAAGAATAAAGAGGGTAAAAAGCCTTACCAACCGGTGTTACTCGTTTTTTTTGTTATTGGTTTTAAGTATACCAACCGTCCATTTCACATGCGCATGAGACAAGTGAGGTTCAACTCTAAAGAAATCAAAAAGGCTCGGGTATGGACCTAAAAAGGCTCCCGTTATACGAATCGATGAGCCGCCCACAAGCGCAATCAACAACAAGTGGGTAGGATCATCAATCTCGCATAGCGAGCGGGATCAAATATGGTCAACCCAAGTGCAATCAAACACCGGAGCTTCGCATACCGATCCCTATCTATGGCGACGTAAAAAGGTGATTTCGCGGCTCGGGTTTAGGCGCTTGTGTGTGCGGTGTCGTAATCCTCGAAATATGCAAGACATGCACAGCAATTTATATTCAAAACACCGCTTCAATATGTGCATAAATAAACATGCAACCCAAAACACCATATCTGCATCAAAAAGGTTAGCACAGACACCATCCCTTATAACTCCCATCTGCGTCAACATTTAACACTTTTTGTTAGTGAACGTACCTCACCTTCAAGAGCATCCGTAGAAAATGAGGTTAGAATACACTCAACATTTTTATCGGCTTAAGTCCTCTTAATTTTTCCCCAGTGGAGTCGCCAGTCTGTCGCGACCCTCCCGTGAGTTAGGGTTAACGAGCCGACCCTTCGGATCCGGTTGGAAGGCGGACCTTTCGGGATCGCGGGTCTCTCCCAAGATCCATTACTCGAATCGCGATGTCGGGTAAAATTTTATCGAAACCGGCCTTAGTGTGGTCGGGTGGCATGTGCAAATGTGTACATGCAATTGGAGTCGCCACCGATCGATTTATTGGAAGGTACGATCGGAAAACCCTATCGAGCGGTCGGGAGAAACCGCTCGGTTCCGCGAAAACTAGAGATTTTTGGGTCCGGGGACTTGGTTACGCCGTGATTTTTTAACGACGCCCTTTTGGTTACCGATGTCGAGTGTTTTTCTAACCTAAGAATTCATACAAACAGACTTTCGGGTGAGGTAGGCCCTAACGGTTCTAGGTATTCATGCAAATGGGGATTTTCTATTCTAACAATCACAATCAAAAATTAAAATGCACAATCAAAGCAATCAATGTCAAATCAATCAAACAATTCAAACAAACGACCATAAAATGACTCTATCGATTCACAAAAAAAGTCGAATTTGAGTTCCGGGGTAGTTCGGGAAAGTTTGGAGCGGAAGGCCCGGAGGGATAGAATGGTCGTTTTTTTTTTGGGTCGGGACCCGAAAATCACAAAATTTCGATTTGGCCAGTTGAATGTGGCTATTTCCTATTTTTTTGTGATTTTTCAGAATTTTTCTAATTTTTTCTAATTTTTTTGAATTTTTTATTTATTTTCTAAAAAATTAGAAATTTTCCGGATCGACACAGATCGACCCTCGAAGTCTCAAAAATTTTGATTCAGACTTTATGAGTCTCGAATCGATCTAGAAATTTTTAGAAATTTTTTGGGAAAATCTGGGAATTTTTATGAATTTTCTAAGTATTTTTACAATTTTTTTGGATTTTTGAAAATTTTTATTTATTTTTTATTGTTTTTTTTGACCGGGTCAAACCGGTCAACCCGGTCCGACTGCCCATAGACCCGTTCGAACACAAAACGGTGCTGTATTCTATTTTCTATTATTTTTTTTGTGATTTTCTAAACTAATTTCCTATTATTCAAAAATATACAAAAGAATGGACGGCGGAGATTTATTTCAGGATCAATCTCGGCCGTTCATGCTCATTAAACCAAAACGACGCCGCATCAGCTCCGTTCACGAAACGACGTCGCATTAAACAACTAACGGACGGCCGCGATTCAAGCTAGAACTAATCTGGGCCATCCATTCCTTCTATGCCCTAAATGACGTCGCACCCCTCATACGAAACGCTGCCGTTTTGATTTTCATTTTCTATCTAATATACCTAATATCCGAAAATACAAAATAACGATCCGACGGTCGTAAATCAAACCTATCTACTTATCCTAGCCGTCGGATCGGGGTCGACTCGGCCTATTCGCGCGCTCGATCAAGCCGAGTCGGCGACTAGTTGGACCAACCAGCACACGACACGTCAGGCATTGACCGTTTGACCGCGCCATGTCACCTTCGTCTTCTTCCTTCGACGACAACGAATGGACGGTCGTGGTTTCTCCGGCGAGATCTAACGGTGAGATCTCGCCGGAATGACTCGAAACCATCGCCGATCGACTTGACTCAACATCTAGAGTAACATATGTAAAAATCAAGTGATTTCATCCCCAGAATCAACACATATCAAGCTCGCACGGTTTCAAAATCGCGGAACTCGATCACATGAAATAGAGCATAACTATTCAATTCAATCACGGGATTCGTTCAAAAGAGGTTTAGAAACCTTACCAGCAGGTCAGATTGACCTGGTGTGGTCTAGGTTTACCTAGACGAGCTTCAACAGTGATCGGCTATGGAGGTCAGAGTTGACGGACTCGATTGAAGGTGTTCGTGCAAAATCAAAGCAGGAGAAAGATGCAGATATGATCAGCATAGTTCAAAGGCTAAAATGCACATAAGAATTGCAAGGATCGAGCTTGTGATTGTATGATGCCATGAACATGCAGAGTTAAAATCGGAAGATCGACTTACCGCTTTTGGAGATCTCGGGCTGAATGAGCTGGCTCAATCAACTCCTGAAGGTGCAGGCAAGCTTCCCGCGGCGGTGCGACGCTCCGATATGGCCTAGATTGGCCGAGACGAAGTTGCGGAACCTCGGCTCGCAACTTGAACTCAAACTTCGCACAAGAGCTTCTCTCTCTTCCTCTCTCACTTTCTCTCTCTATTCGGTTAATGGACGAGCACGAATGAGCCTCTCTCTAATCTAGAATCTTCCTTGCTATTTATACCCGAGTTCGAAAAATGCGCGCGCACGGGCAAGTGTTCAACGAGGCCCTCTCACGTGTAATCGGGTGACTTAAGGTCGCCGGATGGTGACGGAGTTGGTTAGATTTCCGTCCAAAGTCGCTTAATACTTGGGCGAGCACAAATGAGCGCGAATTGTTCGTGACTTCTAATATGTTGACTTTATGTGCGCCGAACCTTCGACCACCGATTCCGACCGTCTCCGGCGACGATTGGCTTTGCCGCCGGTGTCAATCGGGACTCCTTGACCCGAGGAACAAAAGCCCTAGGTTAATTAGTTCGATTAGGCACGAATTGACCTTCAATTTGTCCGTTGAATCTCATCTTCAAAACCTGTAAATACGCGAGCTCTGGGAAGAAGACGATACTATTCCGGACCGGTTCGACAGCTCCGACCGGTCCGAACCGGTTCAGATAGTAAATTTCATGAAATTTTCAAAATTAATCACAATTGAGCGGGAATTTTCGCAATTAAGCTTCAAAATTAGATTTAGGGCCCTAGATATTATCTAAAAAAGTGGTTTTGCCCAAAAGTTCTTATCAATTTGCACAAAAACCCCAAATTTTTCTAAGTTGCCAATTTGGGGAAAACTTCAATTGGACGTCTAATTGATCAAATTGGATCACGAGACCTATGTTAATCGATTCAGAATGTGTTAAAACCTTAGGGGTAGTCCAATTTTGCAGAGCAAGTTCCCCAATTAAAAGTAATTTCAAAAATTGGCAAGTTGAGGGACTAAATTGCAAAAAAATTTGGGGATTTTGTGCAATCCGTGCAATTCGCGCAATTGAGGGTGCAATTAATTAAATTGAAGTTCAAAGGGACTGCAAATGAATGTCTAGACAACAAATGTGCAAAAATTGCAAATAAAAAGACTCAATTTGCATTTTTTTATGTAAATTCAATCTTAGGCATTGTGAAGGAACACCTAAAATTGAACTCGGTTTTCAATTTTTGGTGAGGTTAATATGAAAAGGGAATAAAAATAAAAATATTGAACATTTTTCTATATTTTTGTGACCTCGAAAAGTATTTTTTTATGAATTTTAATATTTTCCTATTTTCCGAAAATACTAAAAAATACGAAAAATATGAAAAATTATTTTTTGTTCAAAATTGGTTCCTTATGCATGGCCAAGGCTTCCAATGTGGATTTTTAATTTTTTGATTTTTTTATGAATTTTTGAGAATTTTTAAAAAATAAAAAAAAAAAAAAAAAAATTAATTTTTAAATTAATGACGTTTTTGCTATCTTTTTTTTTGTTTGTTGTGTTTTGGGGGGTTTGTTTTTTTTTTTTTTTTTTTTTTTTTTTTTGGTTTTTTATTGTTTTTTATTTATTTTGTTTTTTTGGTTTTTTTGGATATTAGGTACACACCCACACAAGCGAAAACATAAAAGCGGTAAATATTCCTTTTTGGGGGGCGTTGTTTGGGGGGGGGTTTTTAGGGTGCTGTGTTTGTTTGTTTTTGGGTTGTTTTTATTTTTTTTGCTGGTTTAGTTGGGTGATTTATTTTTGTTTGTTTTTTGGGTTGGGGGGCGGTTGATTGTTTTGTGTAGGGGGGGCCCTTTTAGGTCCATACACGAGCCCTTTTTGATTTTTTTAGAAGTTAAACCTCATTTGTCTCATGCGCATGTGAAATGGATGGTTGGTATACCTAAAACAAAAAACCAAAAAAAAAAAAAAGCAACATCGGTTGGTAAGGCTTTTTGCCCTCTTTATTTTGAACTTGTAAATTTAAATTTCGCATATCATGCATTTTCTTGACATATCATTGACACTTGTAAGATCGTGTAAGTGATCGGGGTTGAAGGCAAGCAGGGCGCCTACTTTTCAAGTCTTTGGATTTATCCATGGGCGGGAGCTCAATGGACGGAATCGCATTCGTAGCAAGAGTTGTGATTATACGCGATGTGCGCACCATTTGGAGTTTAAGCGCGGAAAAGAGAGAATTTGGGAGCTATACATGAAATTGGCGAGACGACCTCGTGCAATCAAAACGGCCTCAAAGCACTCCCCGATTAAGAAGAAGGAAGTCATCATCATATCCTCTAATGATAAAGAAGATGCCAAGCTTTCCGAGATAGTGATGATCTCATCGGATGAAGATCCCATTTCGATTATCTAGTTTTAGTGCGACTTTGGGGCATTTATAGGGTTCATTACATTTTGAGTTGATTATGTATGCTTCATTCACATGTATTGGTCGAACATCTTTAGATGCTTTCATGTCTTATCTCTTTGGGCTTTATTGTATTAGACTTGTGAATTTCGTGGGTTGTCAAATTTTAAAAGTGACTTTCTACCTCGATTACACTTAAACGATCCTAATCAATTACATGCCATCTTTGGGTGAGATTTGGTCCATAGCTACCCTATTTGGCTTATTTGGGTCAAGTGGGAGTAGTTGACCCTCATGTTACCAAAAGATGACATGGAATTTGGTTAGTACATTTGCATCACATTTCATACATATTCATATTAAATCCGTGGTAATTGACTCTAGGATCATCATTTTGAATTTTTAGATCATGGGGAATTGAGACATCAAAGTCATCTCGGTACCGCGCAAGGAACTCTCTCTATGGTGGGATCGCCTCAATCTAATCAACAAAGCATACGTAGAAGGATGTTTGGGACGATTAGTGGATTTGATCAAAGTCGAGTATCAACCGGCTCTCATTCAAGCGTTGGCTAAAGCATGGGACATGCGCACAATGACATTTAATTTCCAAGGTGTTGAATTGACTCCCACACTCGAAGAATATTCCACAATTATTGGGGTCGAGTTTGACGACCATATAGCTCAACCACCTTTGGACATGGATCCAACCCGTTTCCTCTCAACCTTCCTTCGTCTTAAAACCTCGAAAATAGAGAAAATCTATAAATCCAATTCTGACAAATTCAACTTATCCTTCCTTTTCGACAATTATTCTTCCTTACCCGCCGAAACCGATCATAAATCGGGGAAGGTGTTTGTCTTAGCTTTCTTTGCATTCGTCTTATTTCTCACTTCCAGAACCACTTTTGACCCTTCTATAGTCCATATAGCCGGACAACCATGTTGTCGTTAGAATTATTCATACATGATTTTGGCCGAAACCTTTCTCTCTTTAAACCGTTCCAAAACTTCCAAAAATGCCATTTTCCAAGCATCCAACGGACTACTCCACATGTTGTTCACTTCTCATATAAAAACTTTCCAACTTCGGGTAGGGTGTTATGAAATTAATGAGCATGTTTATCCTCTCATATCCTTCCTCAAATGCCAATCTCTCGTACCCAAATACTCTTTCAAAAAGTGGATTGAGCTATTAGATAATTTGAAGTCCGAACACGTTCGATGGCGTTTGACACGGCTTAAGATCTTGGAGGCACGCATTACTGGTGCTCAAGATAGCCCCATTCCTATTGATTGTGGTTTGGCGGCCAATTATCCCATTCGTGTGGTGAGGCAATTTGGAGTTTTACAAGAAGTACCGCCGAATCTCTCTCTCGGAATTTTCTCATTTGATATGACAGGAGGAAAGCTCACCAAGGAAAGAAAAAAGTTATATCGAGCTCGGATCAAGCTTATACTCCATGCTTTGAAGAATTCACCGTTGCAACGGGTTGAATGGCCCGATTACTTAGATGATGAGATGAACATCCATAGGGCCTCTAAAGAGTATATTCGGAAGTTTAAGGAGTATCGACAATCATTAGTGGAGCCGTATGTACCCGTCACGTATCTCCCTCGCATTGGAGAGGTGAAGTCCTATGAACCCCAGTACATAGTACCGTACGTCTCAGGAGTGGAACCATACATTCCGGAAGACCCGAAGCTTTGGATACCCGAAGAAGGAGAAGATCCCTACTTGTGGGATTTGGGCGGGTCAGAAGAGCAAGAAGAGTGCAAGCGTCCTCGACTTGGATAGATGTCGCGACCTAAAATTCGTGTTGAATTCCGGGTTAATGGATTACCAAATTAATTAAATGAATTAATTAACCTAGCCCGAGCTCTCCTAAGCTCTACCAATTCGCAACTTAAGTTCACATGATTTCAATCAAAGGATTTTCGAGTTTTGGAGCCGCCACTAATCTTTTTCGGAAGGTAGATTAGATACCTAAATAAAGTATGAGAGAATACTTTATTTTTTGCTAACCAGAGTTTTAGGTTCGGAGACTTGATTATGTTAATTTTTCAATTAACACCCTTTCGGTACCATTCTTATGAAAATTTTCTTGATTGGCAAATCCAATTGATTTCAATGAATGAATTTAGGTGCAATTTATTTTTGGGTTTTCTTGATTAGATGAATGCTATGCAACTATATGAAATGAGTGATGATGATATTGAGAAAATGTATTTTGATGCATATAAAGGAAAGTGAATTCTAACTACATGATGTGCAACATGAAAACTAACCTATATGACATGCAAGATGATTTATTTACATCATGTGGTATAGTAAAAAAAATTGCATGAATGACTTTTGGAAAAGTTGAATTTGATGGAACGTGAACATGAACTTCGAACTACATGGCATGCAATATGGATTATATTGATGACATGAAAATGCATGAAAGACATATAATAATGCATGACGAATTAGACTATGTGAAATGCACATGGAATGTCATAACCCTTTAATGAATTTTCGGTTTTATGATTTTTGGTCCAACAATTAACACAAATTGATTAATCAAAATCCAATTTATATTAAGAGTCATCTTAAGATATAATTTCCGAAAAAATTCATTTAAGGTCAAGATATGATGATTTTTTTTATGATTTTCATGATTTTTTTTAATGAAAAAAATGAATCAAATAAGAATATAATAAACCTTGAGCATAATACACCTTATAATCTGAATTTTTCCGATGAATTCGTGACGTCCGGGAGGTGGGGTCGAAGGTAATTTATTCACGTCGTCCCGGGGTTGGCGTTAGATAGGACTTTATATATTATGAAATTTGTCGAAGATGGGGCCCAAAGAAGATGGGATAGGTTAAAGAATACATGATGTTGGATGTAGATTTGATCTTCGTTGGGGCCTATTGTCGTTTATTTGGTTAGGTCCACAGCCCGAGTTGAAGGGACAAGGAGAGGATGGATTGGGCCAGTGGCTGCATGGAAGATTAAAAAAATATTTGAATTAGACTAAGGCCTATATTAAAATTTCCTAGCTAGATTAGGTGCCGAAATTTTAAAGGGATAGAGTTTTGGGCTAGTTGGATGGGCTATTTTGAGAATGAAGAAAAAGTATCTCTTGAGCATTGGATTTTTTTTTTGAGTAAGCTATCCGAACCTAAAAGAGAGGATCGGCATTCAAGTATCTTAAGTTCAAATGCAAATATCCTAAGAATATGCTCATGCCATAAATGATTTTTTGCAACTCGGGCCAAAAGAAAATTTAGGCAACAAGACTCACTCAGAAAGGGAAAAGTTGGCCCAAACCCCTTATGTGCCCAGATAACCAAAATTCTGATCTTTCCCTCAAATGAATTCACTCAATTACAACTAGTGAATGATTCTTATCCGAGAAAAACATGTTCCAATTCCCTTTAATAAAATATTAATAAAAATTCAAAAAATTCAAAAAATAAATAAAAAATTAGTCAAAAAATCATCCATGACAATTTTCAACGAAAATTAGAAAAATGATTTTCATGACCTTTTAACCCTAAAATTGTGAATTTTCAAGCCTTAAATTGGCGTTGATTGAAGATCGGTCCAAATCGGTTTGATATTGTTGAAAAATTCGACTGATTCAAGTTTTTTTGTTTAAATATCGCCATCATAGATTTGGTCTACATGCGTTTATCCTGATCTTTATTTGGCATATTTACATCGATTGAGTGTTTACATACTTTCGATCTTTTGAAAAATTATCTTCTTAATCGCTTTCCCTATATTGTTAGGTTAAGGATAAATAGGTAATTGCATGAAATGACAGGAATACATTATGCATGATCATTTAGTATTTGTTAGATACTCGATAAGCATAAAATGATATTTGAGCAAAATGTGTTGTCACCTTAGGGAATATCAAGCTGATAGGTAACACGAAAGGGCGCTAATTATCTAGTTAAAGTAAACAAGTCTCCGAACCTAGAAACTTTGGTTGCGTAGGAATCGAGATAACCCTCTCGTGTCTCGATTGGTTTCTAGTCGACCCCAATAGGCTAGTGGCGACTCTTAATAGCATTTTAATTTGCTAATCGGTAAAAAGAAATCCAATGTCACGTGAGGTAGGATTTGGGAGAGTCGGTGGCATTGATCTATGGCAATACCTCTAAACCCGCCGGACCCTCGCGGGAGGTCGAGGGCTGGTCGCGACAAGACCTTTTTCTCTTTAAACCGTTCCAGAACTTCCAAAAAGGCTATTTTCCAAGCATTCAATGGACTACTCCACATGTGGTTCACTTTTCATATAAAAACTTTCCACCTCCGGGTAGGGTGTTAAGAAATTAATGAGCTTGTTCACCCTCTCAAATCCTTCCTTAAATGACAATCTCTCATACCCAAATACTCTTTCAAGAAGTGGGTTGAGCTATTAGAAAATTTGAAGCCCGAACACAATTCGATGGCGTTTGAACATTAGCCAAAGATCTTGGAGGCTCAGACATCTTTTAATAAAGATAGCCCTATTGGCCTTAAAAGGGTCTAATCTAACTAAACACCTATCTCATTCGTGTGGTAAAGGGCAATTTGGAGTTTTACAAGAAGTGCTTCTCATTTTGGGGCTATCTCACGTAATTTTCAAATCATTTGATATGACACGAGGAAAGCTCACCAAGGAAGCAAAGAAGTTGTATCGAGCCCTGATCAAGCTTATACTTCATGCTTTGAAGAATTCCCCATTGCAACAAGTTGAATGGCCGAATTACTTAGATGATGAGATGAACATTCATAGAGCTTTTAAGGAATACATTCAGAGGTTTAAGGAGTATCGCCGGTCATTAGTGGAGCCGTATATACCCGAATGCGTATCACCTCGTATTGAAGAGGTGGAGTCCTATGAGCCCGAGTACATAGTACCGTATGTCCCAGAAGTGGAGCCGTACATTTCGAATAAACCTGGAGCTTTGGATGATCGAATGAAGAGAAGGATAACTAATTCTCATTTTATGCTTAGAGATCGTATGGAACAAGAAGAGTGCAAATGGCCCCGACTTGGATAGATCCATTCCCCCATTTAGTTTGGCATATTTGTTATCTTTTTAGATACTTTTGAACAATTTGGTCTGTAATAAATGCATATTATTCCATTTATGAGCATTTCATGCATACATATAGAAAAATTCAATTACCACGGATCAACATTTCCAAATCCTTGAATGTTCTCAATACCGATTTGATGTTCTGAAAAAAATAGGTGAGTGATAAAAACGAGGACTCGTAGCAAGACAAAACAATTGAGAATGGAACAAGAAGAGCTTGCACCTCGTGTGGGTAATCTCGAGAACCAGATGAATTTGATAGCCACAATGGTGGTAGAGATGAAGGCGATGCTGATCGCTAGTCAGGGGAGATATTCTGTCGATCCTAATTCTCAAGCCCCTTCGGGCTCAACGGATGGTACAAATGCTAATCCGGCTCCCGCCGCGAATCCTACTCTAAATCTTGAGCGACCGCCTAAAGATCCTCCAATTGTAATAGACCTGGAAAAGAAAAAGAAGCAAGTCCTTAAAATGGAAGAAGAAATTAAAAGGCTCGCTAAGATCGAGGAGTGCTTGGCAAGTCGGGGATATGAACTCTCGAGGTTTGATAAGGTCACACCATTTGAAAAGATTGAAGTTTCTGCTGACTACAAGGAACCAGACTTTGTGAGAAAATATAACGGGATTGGGTGTCCCAAGGCGCACCTGAAGTATTATCTGCACCGTATGTCGTAATTCTTGGACAATATCCCGTTGTTGGTTAACACTTTCCAAGAAAGCCTATCCGGGGCAGCTTTGGCATGGTTTATTGAGCTTGAACCGGAGAGGCTCGCTGATTGGGACAAGATGGCTGACGAGTTCCTTCGGCAATATAAGTTTAACACTTTGACGACCCTTACTAGGGAGGATCTTCCGAGGACCCCGAAAGGAAAGAATGAGGTCATTCGCGCCTACGCCCAAAGATGGAGAGCATTGGCTGTGCAGGTAAAACCGCCGATACCCGAGGAAGAACCGATAGACCTCTTCCTCAAGGTGTTACCCTTTGAATATTTCGATAAGTTGAACACCTCTAGGTGTCGGACGTTCGTGCACTTGATCAAAGTAGCAGAACGTCATGAATGGGCACTGAAGGAGAAGAAGATACTCGAAGCACCTTTCGGACGCCAATACCCCTTGAGAAGGGACAATAGGGAGCAAACTGGAGAAGTGGCCTTTGTCCCAAACCCGCCTAAACCTAAAAATTTCTCACCTTCTACCCTTACCCAAGGAACGTCTTCTCGGGCTACCTCTAAACCGCCCGAACCTAGAAGAAGGAACCAACCTGTTTTTACCCCTTTACCCCCGCCTTTATCCAAACTATTACCCATGTTACTTGAAAATCGATTGGTAGCAAAAGAGCCACCTAGAGCTAATCCTCCAAGATTTCCCGGGTTTGATGAGACCTAGACATGTGTATACCATATGGGAGAAAGGGGGCACAATGTGGATAATTGCCTCGCTCTCAAGTAAAAAGTACAAGCCCCGATTGATGGTAAAGTCATGGAGTTCGATAGGATAAACTCGAATGTGCAACAGAACCCTCTATCCGAGCATCGCGAGGTGAACGGGATTTTTGAAGATGAAGAGGAAGAGGTTCTGGAATTTATAGTGGATGTAAGTAAAATGCGGGATATCCCGACATCGGCCTCATAATACCCGGAAGGAGAGGGTATTTCCCGGGAACAAAAGGAGGCTTGTTTGGAAAAGCTAATCAATTTGGGCGTCATAGGAAGAATGGAAGACGTCGATTTTAAGGGACCGTATGTGGCTGTGGACATGGTAGCAGAGGAGTTCACGATGAAAGCCATGAGGAGAGGTGTCTGGAAAATACCCTCGGGATATCTGATGAACATCAAGGATGACAAGGAAATCGAGGAGTTTGATGAATATGAAATCCGCTGGGACAAGGCCCGCAGAGGTGATAGAAGGTTTTTACAAAAGGCCCTAAAAAGAGGAGAAATAGTTGACAACCTTGGAGAGGATAGTGACGGTTATAACTTCAAAGTTTTATATTCGGCGCCCCCAAGCTTTTTCGTCGATTCCGGAGATATAGTTCCCGAAGGTTGGAGTGGCATGGATGATCCCGAAAGCGAAGAATTCGTCGGAACAATTGATGAAGCTAAGGATCAAGAAATCCCCCGGAGGAACGAGGAAATCAGAAGGTTGATATGCGGGTTTCCAATTTGGAAACCCATATACGTCATTTGATGACCATGGTAGCGGAATTATCTCGGTTGGTGGCTAAGAATAACGCCACGACGGTAGAAGAGAATGTGCAAATCCTGGAGATACGACGGGCCATGGAGATGCAAAATCGAATGATCACTCTACTGCAAGAGCAAGGGGATGATGTGTTGAGAAAGATGGATGAGTTGAAAGAGCTGATTACGCCACTCACCCAAGCTAGAAATATTCCGCCCCAAGGCGTGAATCCAAGGGTGAATTTCCGCATAAAGTATAATGGCGCTGGTTGCCCTCTGGCGCATATCTCATATTATCTCCGCCAAATGGTTGGCTATCATGAAGACGATGAAACGTTAATCCGAAACTTCGGACATAGCTTAACGGGCCTCAGATCGGCATGGTTCCAATCCATTGACCTAGACCGGGTCCCAAGTCGGGAGGATTTATTAGAGCATTTTATACGGCATTTTGAAGCTGGAATCGGAGGGTATTTTATCAAGGCTAATTTGTTAAATATCAAGAAGAGTGAAGACGAGAGTTTTGAGCTTTTTGCTAGGAGATGGAAGAAACATGCTGTGATGGTGCAACCGCCATTGTCAGAGAGAGAGATGCTGGAGTTCGTGCTCAAGTCCCTTCCGGCGGAATATTTTGACCGCATGTATGCATACACGTATTCTTCATTCCAACATCCGGTGGAAATCGACATGAGAATTGAGGGAATAATCGTGAGGGTTAGGAGAGAAAGGCAAAGGCGTTGGATGAAAAGAAAGCCATGCCAGTAAGGCCATGTCCCGAGCATAACTCCGAAGACATCCATGAAGACGAGATGATCGGGATGGTAGATACCCCAATCCGCTTTGTGATCGATTTGAATAAGGTGGATAATTGGGAAACATCCACCTCAAAAAAACCATCAATGTCTAAATCACCTCAAGAAGAGGTCAAGCTAGTGAAGATTAAATTGCCTTCCGTGGAAGAATACAACCCGATGGCGGTTCATTGGGATTATGGAACGGACGAGATTGACGCCATAATGAGATCTAGAAGATGTTATCCTCCAAGGGAGGCAGATTCTCAAAAGAAAGTCCCAACCAAAGAAGAAGTTGAGAAGTTGCAATCGATCGTGAGAACCAGTGAATATGAGGTTGTAGACCAACTACGGAAAATGTCGGCACAAATCTCTTCAAGAATTCTGAAAAGCATAAGAATGCCCTCCTAAAAGTGCTAGATGAAGTGCATGTCCCGAAGACCATTAACGAAGTTCAACTAGGGGACTTCGTGGGAGCTATCCTCTTGAATGATCAGATCTCCTTTTTAGATGAAGATTTCCCAAGGGAAAGACGTGTGCACAATAGAGCTCTCTATATCGCCGTAAAGTGCCACGGAAAGGAGGTTCATCACGTCCTAATTGATAATGGCTCGGCCTTTAATCTTTGTCCTCCGAGCACTTTGAGAAGCTTGGGAATAAACGAAGACCTTGTCAGGACTTCTAAGGCTATTATCCGGTCATTTGACGGAGTCTCCAAGAATGTAGTGGGAGAGATCGAATTGGACATTGCTTTTGGACCGGTAATCTTCTCCATACCGTTTCAAGTGCTGGATATCTCTAGCGCCTTCACTTTGCTTCTTGGAAGACCGTGGATTCACGTGTGCTAGGCGGTACCTTCCTCCCCGCATCAGAAGGTAAAATTTGTAGTCAAAGGCCAGCCGATCACCGTCCATGGCGAGACGGGACATCACGCTTCGTTAAAAGGGATGGTCCCATACATTGAACCCTCAAAGGAGGAAGAGCTGAGCTATCATGCTTTTGACATCGTATCTGTCATGAACGTACCATCCGACGTGAGGATGATTACTCCAAGATTATCAAAACCTGCAACCATGGCGGGAAGGGTGCTCCTCTCAAATGGTTTTATTCCGGGTTCCGGACTAGGAAAATACGGCCAAGGAATTCGTAATCCTTTGAATCTGGACTCAAATGACCACAAGGTTGGTCCGGGTTATAATGGAATAGTGAAAAATCATACGGGTCGAGGCCGAGGTCGAAAAAAGTGTTATGGAGACCATGGACGCCATGGACACAAAGGTGGCCGTTTTGTAGGCACCGACGCATGGAAGGCTAGAGGGAAGATGTTTCTAAACCCCTTATTTGAGGTGTTTTCCAAAGGAAGCAAATGGCTGGAAGATGAGGATATTTCTGAAGATGCGAAACCGGACTTGTTCAACCCGTTCCTGGATAATCGGGTGAACGTGATCATTAAGTGGCTGGACGATGATTTCCCCACCCCTAAGTAAAAGGCCCTTTCTAAACTTTACCTTTTAATGCATTTTGATTACTGTATTTGTTTTTAAAGCTTTTCTTGTTTCTTCCTTTAGCACCCTTTGGGTCTCATACTATGATCCAAGAAGTGCAGTATTACTTTTATTTGCATCTATTAATGAAAATCATCTCAAGTTTTATTACGGACATATGGAACGATGGATTGGTCCGATGATGACAATTGATTCTACCACGAAACTTGAGGCCCGATCCGCCATATGATCTTGGGTTTTAAATAGTGTTTTGAGAGCCAGGATGTCCGAAAAAATCAAGGGCTAGTTCTCCTTTCTATTCATTTCTTTCAAAAACAAATTCGAAAAATGTTTTCATGTTAAAAAGATCATACATTCTTTAATTTTGTCATCTTTGAATACTAACCTTTCATGGTGCATTTCGGGCATGTTATCCCACCCATGCATAACAGGTTAATATGTGACTCAAATCAGCTCGATGACTATGCATATGAAATCGATATAGAAGAGGTTGATGTGAGCGATATCAAGAGGAAATGGGATAGTTTTGAAGAGTCCAAGCCTCCTATCTCCGAATAACCCATCATTATTAACCTGGGGGACTCTGTTTGCGTCAAAGAAGTGAAAATAGGAGGACACTTATCTGCAGCAGATGTTTCAAGAATGACGGCGTTGCTCAAAGAATATCAAGATATTTTCGCCCGGTCATATGGTGACATGCTAGGTTTAAACCATGAAATCGTGGAGCATGCTCTGCCCACAAATCCTGCTTGCACACCGATTAATCAACCATCCAGGAGAATGAACCCGAACTAGCAGATAAGATTAAGGAGGAGGTGATGAAGCTCCTTAAAGTTGGATTTATCGAGGCTATCCCATATGCTAATTGGGTCGCCAACATCGTACCCGTTAAGAAGAAGGACGGAAGAATTAGAATATGCGTGGACTATCGGGACTTGAACAAAGCTAGTCCGAAAGATGATTTTCCCCTACCGCACATTGATGTGCTCGTCGATAGTACCGCGGGTTTTGAACTATTCTCCTTCATGGATGGATTCTCGAGGTACAACCGGATCATGTTGAAAGAAGAAGATAAGATCAAAACCTCATTCACTATACAATGGGGGACCTTCATTTACAAGGTCATGCCCTTTGGATTGAAAAATGCAGGGGCAATGTATCAAAGGGCTATGGTGACCCTTTTTCATGACATAATACATAAAGAGATGGAGGTTTATGTGGATGATATGATCGCTAAGTCCGGACCCGAAGAAGTTCATGTTAAGGTGTTGAAAAAATTATTTGATCGATTGAGAAAGTACAAGCTCAAGCTAAACCCTGCAAAATGCGTATTTGGTGCAAGATCTGGAAAACTGCTTGGATTTGTCGTAAGCAATCGTGGTATTGAAATTGACCCCTCCAAGATCAAGGCCATATGGGAAATAGGGACTCCTTCTACTGTTAAAGAAGTAAGGGGTTTACTTGGAAGATTGAATTATATATCCATATTTATATTTCAGCTGTCAGAAACGGCGAAACCCTTCTTCAAACTTCTAAAGAAAGGCGCGAAAGTGAAATGGGATTCGGAGTGCCAGCAAGCATTTGAAAAGATCAAGGAATACTTGGTATAACTCCCAGATCTAGTACCTCCTATTCCTAACGTTCCTTTAACTCTATATCTCACAGTTCATGATGAATCCTTGGGAGCTTTACTTGCCCAAACTAACCCCAAGGATAGAAAAGAGTGGGCCATATACTATTTGAGCAAAAAGTTCACAACATCTGAAGCCAAGTACTCGGCGGTGGAAAGGACTTGCGTAGCATTGGTTTGGGTTCTCCACAGATTGAGGCAATATACTCTGCATTATCATATCAAACCGGTCACCGAGAATGACCCTATCAAATACCTTTGGGAGAAACCAACCTTATTAGGAAAAATGGCTAAATGGCAAATACTTGCTTTCGAATTTGACATCAAAACCTCTCCTCAAAAATCAGTTCAAGGGAGAGCGATTGCGGACATGTTAGCTGAAAATCCTCCCAAGAATGATTCCGAACCAAACAATGGGGATCAAATCCTAAATATCTCTGAAGAAAAATGGACAATGTACTTTGATGGCGTAGTGAACCTCACTGGATCGGGTTCTGGGGTAGTTTTAATATCCCCAAAAGATCAACATTACCCCGTTTCGGCCAAGTTGGTATTCCCATGCACCAACAATATTTCTAAATATGAGGCTTGCATCCTCGGATTACAATTGGCCATTTCATTGAAAGTGAAGAAGCTATTGGTATATGGAGATTCTATGCTCATCATTTTACAAACCCAAGGAGAGTGGAAATATTCCTTATCATAAATTCCTCGAAGAGCGGATCCAACATTTTGAGGAGATCATTTTCGAATATCTACCAAGAACTCGGAACCATTTTGCTGATGCTTTGGCCACACTATCGGCCATGTTACAAGTACAAGATGGTTTGGAAATAGAGCCATTAAGGATTGACATCCTTAATCAACCCGCATACCGCATGGTCGTCGAAGAAGAACCCGATGAAGAACCATTGTATCATGACATTAAAAACTACTTGTTAAAGGGAGAATTCCCACAAGGCGATCAACCGAAAGATAAGAAATATATTAGCAAGATGGCATCAAAATTCTTCCTCAAGGGACGGATCCTATACAAGAGGTCCTTTGACTCGATCCTAGTGAGGTGCGTAAACACCAAAGAAGCAAATCTCATTATGAAAGAGATCCATGAAGGGGAATGCGGGCCGCATATGAATGGTCACCTCCTTGCTAAGAAGATCATGAGACTCGGGTATTACTAGATGACTATCGAGTTGGATTGCAATCAACACATTAGATCCTATCATCAATGCTAAGTATACGTCGATAAGATAAATGCACCTCCAATCGAACTACATCAAATGTCGGAACCATGGCCATTCTCAATATGGGGGATTGATATGATTGGCTCTATCAACCCAAAGGCCTCTAACGGACATCGTTTTATTTTGGTAGCCATTGATTATTTCACCAAATGGATTGAAGCTAGCTCATATGCCAACGTCATTGCCAACAACATGGCTAAATTCATCAAGCGAGACATTATATCAAGGTATAGAGTTCCAAGAGCTATCATTACGGATAATGGCTCTAATCCGAAGAACAAGGTAGTCGACCACTTATTGGATCAATTTAAGGTACGACACCTCAATTCTTCGCCTTACCGCCCACAAATGAACGGAGTTGTGGAAGCGGCAAACAAGAACATCAAGAAAATATTGGCCAAGATTGTTGAAAAATGTTGAGATTGGCACGAAAGATTGCCATATGCTCTTATGGCTTATCGAACCTCGATTCGCACTTCAACCGGGGCAACTCCCTACTCTTTGGTGTATGGTATGGAAGCAATCCTACTAATAGAAGTAGAAATCCCCTCTTTAAGGATCCTGTCTCAAATTAGAGCTCTTCGGAAGATGAGTGGAACCGATAAAGGCATGAGCAGTTGAATTTGATTGATGAAAAGCGATTGAAGGCCATCTGCCATGGTCAGAGTTATCAGAAGAAAGTGGCTAGAGCTTTTAACAAGAAAGTCGAGCCCAAGAATTTTGAAGCGGGAATGCTAGTTGTGAAGAAAATGCTCCCAAATGTTCAACACCCGGGAGGCAAATTCATGCCAAATTATGAAGGTCCCTATGTGATTCGAAAAGTTTTATCCGGGGGAGCTCTTATACTTGTAAACATGGATGGAGAAGAATTAGCAAGTCCAATGAATGCAGATGCCGTGAAGAGATATTATCCTTGAAATAAAATCAAGCTTCAAAGCGATTAATGAGCAGATCTGAGTCACATAAATTTTGCATTCGCATGACATTTGCATACGTTTGTATTTTGCAGGAGGACTTAGAGTCATAAAAATCCTGCGGAGCGATTGGTCAAATAGAAGAAGTCAATTTGGGATTTAAAATTTTGAACATTTTTAATTGATTGATTCCTTTTGTTTATACAGGAAATAAGGATGGCAATATCACAATAAGATAAGAGGAAGTCACTTTGAAATTTAAAATTTTGAACATCTTTAACTGATTGATTCCTTTTGTTTATGCAGGAAACAAGAATCGATATAAAAAAAAAGACAGGTTTGGGGTCCTTTTCTTTTATGAAGTATACCCTTCCATCATTGAAAGATGACTACCATGTCTTGGTTAACATGAAAAATTTTGATTTGCAAAGCCGTAAGGCCCTTTCAAAAAAACTAACATTCCCTTTCAAAATGACAAAAACATCTTTTGAATATACCTTTTGATGAAAACCTTTTTGCTAAATGATGAATTTTGATGAGAACACCTTGAAGTTCTATAAAAGGGTATGTTTTGAAAGCTTTTCAAGAGAATGGTCCTTCAAATGAAAAGAGGCAAACCTTATCCTTAAACACGTCCCCGATACACTTGAGCGATGAGCAAGAGTGATAGAGCGAAAAAGCTTAATTTTGGGACGTAGGGGTCATTCGCGGTGATTACATGGATTGAAATGACGAAAGACATTTCCATTTCAAAATTATCCATACACATTCATATCCCTTGATAACCACTCCGAACCAAAAAGGGAGAAATTTTATGGATAAAACCCTGTCAAGAACCACCCCACATTGGGGCATATTTGGAGGTTCATTGATTGATTACTTGGAGAAAAGATCAGGATAAGATTTTATTGTGCTAACTCGCATCAATCTTTTCGTGATAGCTTCAGGTGATTTACGACGGAGACTTGGAACACCTCAAAGTGAAGAAAAGTGCATTTCATTTCTATATTCCCAAACACTTTATCCTTTGATAAGCCAATTTGAGGCTTTAAATATTCATTTCTAAACCCTTGTTGGTGATCACCTCCCTACATTGGGGCAAAATAAAGGAATTACCATCAATGAGTAAAAAAGCATAATTGGAAGAATTTTTGATCATGGTCTCTAAAAGAGCCAATCGATGCAAAAAAATGATGACAAAAAATCAAAAGGGCTGAGAAAAAGCAAAGTGCCTAGTAAAAGCAAGGCCAAAGCCCATGAGAAATGTCTCGAAAAGGGGAAAGTTTGAAAAATCAATATAAAAGGAGGAAAATCCTCAAAGCAAGCTGAAGAAGGATGATCATGAAATTTCTCAAAAAACAAATGATTGTTGGAAGGAATATCAAGGTGATCACCCAAGTTCACCCCACTTTTGAAAAAATGGCCTTTCTCAAAAAGCCCACCCTAAACCAAGATACAACCTGTCACAAAAACTTTTCCGATCTAAGAGGTGTCCCAGGTTGATGCAAGAAATCACATAGGAAGCTACCACTTAAAGAGGTAAGTACAATTCTATCTTATAATGTCTTCAAGGTTCTTGACTTGTAAACCCGAAGAAGCTATTTCTGATCAATGTTCATTTCTAAGCCTCAAAATGAATATCCTTTGATAAACCTTTGACCAGGCCTAAATTACGGTCCCTTTCAAAATGCCTTATTTGATTAGTCGGATTGTATGCATCTCGAATGACCCCGAAACCTCAAGGTTAGGTTTCCTGTGAGTGGATTCGAATTTTGAGAAAAACCTTCCCAAATGGTGAGAAACCCTCTTGGATGAAGGAAAATCCTTTTGAAAAATTTTAAAATAACCTCTTTTGAAGAATACTCGGGATGTGTCATTAAAAATCCATCCCAAGTGAAAATTTGAATTTGTAAATTGGACATGTTTCTTTTACAAATACACTTTGAAAATCTGCTTGGAATTCCTAAGTTTCTCCCCAAGATTTGGAATTGCCATTCTTTTATCATATATCCAAAGATTTAAACCCATTGGATTATTTTGAAAGCCATTCTAATGATATTTGATTGGATTTTCTGCAAGTTCCCTGGTGACCCCAAATCCTCGGAAAAGTTACATTTTAAAAATTTGACTAACTTTGATTCTCTGCAGGTCTTATGGCATCCCCCAGGTCCTCAGAACCTCACTTTTGAAATTTAAAAACCGGGTTCGAGCTTCTGTAGGTAAACTAGCAAACCTAGGTCCTCGAATGGCACCCTCTCATTTGAAAATTTGAAAATAGGGTTTGAGCTTCAGTAGGTACACTAGTAAACATAAGTCCTCATATGGCACCCTCCTCTTTTAATAGGTGAATCCCCAATGGATAGCCAACCCATTTTAATCGGTGAATCCCTTTCTAGAGGATAGCCAACCTATTTTAAATGGTGAATCCCTACCTAGAGGATAGCCAACTCATTTTAAATGGTGAATCCCTTTCTAGAGGATACCCGATCTCATTTTAAATGGTAAAATTCCTTTGTTACAAGGGTGAACCTTTCTCTCATACGGTGAGTCCCTTCCTAGAGGATAACCGATCTACATTTTAAATGGTGAATCCCTTCCTAGAGGATAGCCAATCTCATTTTAAATGGTAAAACCCCTTTGTTACAAGGGTGAACCTTTCTCTCAGACGGTGAGTCCCTTCCTAGAGGATAACCGATCTGTATTTTAAATGGTGAATCCCTTCCTAGAAGATAGTCAATCTCATTTTAAATGGTAAAATCCCTTTGTTACAAGGGTGAACCTTTCTCTCAATAGGTGAGTCCCTCCCTAGAGGATAACCGATCTACATTTTAAATGGTGAATCCCTTCCTAGAGGATAACCAATTTCATTTTAAATAGGTAAAACCCATTTGTTATAAGGGTGAACCTCCCTTCCAAACGGTAAATCCCTTCCTAGAGGATAACCTATCCCTATTTTTAAATGGTGAATCCCTTCCTAGAGGATAACCAATCTCATTTTAAGTAGGTAAAACCCCTTTGTTATAAGGGTGAACCTTTCTTCCAGACGGTAAATCCCTTCCTAGAGGATAACCGATCTGCATTTTTAAATGGTGAGTCCCTTCCTAGAGGATAGCCAATCTCATTTTAAAGAAATCTTTTTTATGAGGGTGAACCCTTCTCTGCCTTCCTAGAGGATAACCAACCATATTTTAAATGGTGAATCCCTTCCTAGAGGATAGTCAATCTCATTTTAAATGGTAAAACCCCTTTGTTACAAGGGTGAACCTTTCTTCCAGACGGTGAGTCCCTTCCTAAAGGATAACCGATCTGCATTTTAAAATGGTGAATCCCTTCCTAGAGAATAACCAATCTTCATTTTAAATAGGTGAAACCCCTTTGTTACAAGGGTGAACCTTTCTTCCAAACGGTAAATCCCTTCCTAGAGGATAACCTATCTATATTTTTAAATGGTGAATCCCTTCTTAGAGGATAACCAATCTCATTTTCAGAGGAAAACCCCTTAAGGTGAGTCCCTTCCTAGAGGATAACGACATTTTTAAATGGAATCCCCCTAAAGATAGCCAATCTCATTTTAAATAGGTGAAACCCCTTTGTTACAAGGGTGAACCTCTCTTCTCAAATTTTCAAACCACCACTTGACACCGGACGAACGCCAACTATCATAAAATCTCGCGAACCATTCTAAGGTAATTCCATGCACTCATTCACTCGACCTTAGATCAACAAATGTCAGATCACGGATAGGTAAGCTATAGGTAAATCTCTTTCTCCTCATTTCTCTTTCACATAAAATGAGCATGAGCCGAACTAATTTCCCTCGTCGAGTTAGAGCTTTAATGACAAAGGTAAGGCAATTGAATGTCAAGACTAGTTTTCTTTAGATTTATCCCCAGCATAGTTAATTAGAGACTCAGGTGTCACATTGTCTTTGAAAGCAACCTCTAACCGAGATTACTTTCAAAGAGGAGCTAGTGTTGACACCCGATTTTTAATCAATTTTCCTTTAGTTTTGTTTTCTAAAATTCCCAAAAATTCACAAAAAATCAAAAAATTGAAAAATAAAGTTTGGGAGCCTTGGCCAAGCATAAGGAACCAATTTTGGAAAAAAAAATAATTTTTCATATTTTTCACATTTTTTAATATTTTCAAAAAATAGAAAAATATTAGAAAATTCATAAAAAATACTTTTAGAGGTCACAAAAATACAGAAAAATGTCCAATATTTTTATTTTAATTCCCTTTTCATATTGGCCTCACAAAAAATAAAAAATATAGTTCAATTTTGGGTGTTCCTTCATAATGCCTAGAGATTGAATTTACACAAAAAATACAAATTGAGTCTTTTTATTTGCAATTTTTGCACATTTTGTGTCTAGACATTCAATTGCAGTCCTTTCAAGTTTCAATTTGGCCAATTGCACCCTCAATTGCGCGAATTGCATGAATTGTACAAAAATCCCAAAGATTTTTGCAATTTAGTCCCTCAATTTGTCAATCTTTGAAATTACTTTTTATTGAGGGGCCTTTTGTGGCAAAATTGGAACCATTCCCCTATGTTTTCAACACATTCTAAATCGATTAGCCTAGGTGAGTTGGTCCAATTTGATCATTAGGGCATCCAATTGAACATTTCCCAAATTTGGGAATATAGAAAAATTTGGGGCTTTTGCATAAATTGATGGAGAATTTTGGGCAAAACCAGTTTTTTAGATAATATTCAGGCCCTAGAGTCCAATTTTGAGGTTTAAGTGCAAAAATTCATAGTCAATTTTGATTAATTTTGAAATTTTGAAAAAGTTCACTATCTGAACCGATTCAGACCGGTTCGACCGCCAGTCGAACCAGCCGAACCGGTCCAACACAATGCCATCTTCTTCCCCAAATTCGTGCCAATTTGCAGATTCAACGATGGACTTTAGCGATCAAATTAAAGCTCAATTCAAACCTAATCTGACTATGTAGGGCTTTTGTTCCTTAGGATGAGAAGAGCCGATCGCCACCCGCGGCAGGATCGACGGCCGCCGGAGCATGGCGAAATCGACGGTCAAAGCCCCGGTGATGTAGAAAGTCAACATATTGGAAAACGTGAGCAATTGGCACTCGTTTTGTAATCAACGGAGGCCAACGGACGTTGACGGAATCATAACCGATTCCGTCACCGTCCGGCGACCTAAAATCGCGTGGACGCACGTGAGAGTGACTCGGCGAGTCCTCGCCCGTACGCCAAAATTCAAAAACCAAGTATAAATAGCTAAAGAAGATTCGCGAATAGGAGGGCTCATTCGGTTTATAACATCAACAGAATAGAGAGAGAAAGAGAGAGAAGTAGAGAGAGAGGCTCTCGCGCGACGTCATCACCGGAGCTTCGAGCAGGTCTGCAAGTCGCTCGTCCGGCCGATCCGGAGCAAACCAAAGCGCGCGATTAAGTCCAGAAGTTCACCCGAGCTTGAGAGAGTCGATCGCACCGTCTGGATTAACCCGAAACCTCCTAGATTGGTAAGTCTAACTTCGAGCTTCATTACTGTGCAGCTATGGCATCTCATGCTCTCGAGTCTACTCCTTGAAATTGATGTGTGCCTTTTGTCTTTTGAACTTCTATGATCATCATCACATCGATTTCCGGCCTTGATTTCGCTTGAGCATCTCGAGTCGAGCCTTCAACTCACGCCGGTCTGGTCGAACATCAGCTAGGCCATTCTAGCCTATGCGAGCTCGATCGGAGCTCGAGGTAAGTTCTATGCACTTACTATGATGATCGTGTGTGATTTAATTGTTATGATTTGGCCTTAATATACTTGATTGAACTTGATAATGGCCGACCGTGCGTAGCTTGTTGTTCTCGATTCTATGGATGAAATGGTTTGATTTTTGGATATGTTAATCTAGAGAGAGACGATGAGTCGATAGGCGTCTAGTTTCACGTAATTTCATCAAGGTTTCACCGTTAGGATCGACGCCGGAGAGTTCCCGGCCGTCCATTCTATGTCGTCGCTAGGTGGGAGACGAGCTGACGTGGCTCGGTCAAATAGTCAAAGTCCGACGTGGTGTCCTCCTGTTGGTCCAATTCACGTCCGAGTCGGCTCGGCCATTGGCGCGAGCGAGCCGACTCGGACTCAATCCAACGGCCGTGATAATTAGATAGGTTTGATTTAGGGTCATCGGATCAGCATTTTCTTATTTTCGGATATTAGATATATTAGATAGAAAATACAAAAATCAAAGCGATGCCGTTTAGTCTAGGGTGTGCCGTTTTAGCTGAGAGAAAGAATGGACGGTCCAGATTAGGCTTAGAGTTAATCGCAGCCGTTCAGAGTTATAATTGATGCTACGACGTTTTGAGTCATAGGCAAACGGACGGCTCATATTAGATCTAGAAGAAATCTATGGGCGTCCAACGTAGGGTAAGTGTTAAAGCGTCGTCGTTTTTGTTAGAAGGAGGATCGACGGCTCAAATTAGACCTCGAAGATAGATCGTAGCCGTCCATTCATTTACTAGATGTGGCGTCGTTTTTGTGTAGAAGGCCGATGCGTCGTCGTTTTAATCCGAGGGCGAGTCGACGGCTGAGATTAATCTTCAGAGTTGATCTCGGCCATTCATTTCTTTGATATATTTTCGAATAATAGGAAATTAGTTTAGAAAATTAAAAAAATTAAATAAATGGGTATACGGTGTCATTTTGATGCCGAGCGAGTCTACGGGCGGTCTGGATCGGGTTGATCGGCCGTTGACCGATTTGACCCAATCTAGAAATATTAATAAAAAAATAAAAATAAAAAAATAAAAATTTCCAAAAATCCAAAAAAATTGTAAAAATACTTAGAAAATTCATAAAAATTCCTAGATTTTTCCCAAAAATTTCTAAAAAATTTCTAGATCGATTCGGGACTCTTATAGTCTGGATTGAAAATTTTTGAGACTTTGAGGGTCGATCTATGCCGATCCGGAAAATTTCCAACTTTTTTAGAAAATAAATAAAAATCCAAAAAAATTAAAAAATTAAAAAATTCAAGAAAATCACAAAAAATAGAAAATGGCCACATTCAACTCGGCCGATCGTAATTTTGTGATTTTTGGGTCCCGAACCCCCAAAAATGACCATTCTACCCTTTTTGGGCCTTTTGCCCCAAATTTTCCCGAACCATTCCGGAACCCAAAATTGATATTTTTGTGGGCCGATAGGGTCATTTTAGGCTCGTTCATTTGACTGTTTGGTTGATCTGATCTTGTTTGTTTTGATTGTGCGTTTTAATTTTTCGATTGTGGTTGTTAGGGTAGAAACTTCCCGTCCGCATGAATACCTAGGATCGTTAGGACCTACCTCACCCGAAATTGAATCTGCATGAACTCTTAGGTTAGAAAATCACTCAACATCGGTAACCGAAAGGGCGTCAATGTAAATCTTGGCGTAACCAAGTCCCCGGACCCAAATCTCTAGTTTTTGTAGAACCGAACGGTTTCTCCCGACCGCTCGGTAGGGTTTTCCGATCATACCTTCCAATAAATTGATCGGTGGCAACTCCAAATGCATGTACACATTACACATGCCACCCGACTACACTAAGGTCGATTTCGATAAAATTTTCTCCCACATCGCGATTCGAGTAATGGGTCTTGGGAGAGACCCGCGATCCTAAAGATCCCGCCGACAACCGGGGTCTCCAAAGGATTGGCTCGTTAACCCTCTCGCTTTTGGACCTTAAAAAATTCAGGAGGGTCGCGACGGACTAGCGACTCCACGGAAATCAATTTGCGAAATCATAAGAGGACTTAAGCCGATAAAAATGTTGAGTGTTTTCTAATCCCGTTTTCTGTAGATGCTTTTGAAGGTGAGGTACGTCCACTAACGAAAAGTGTTAAATGTTGATGCGAATAGGAGTTATAAGGGGTGACGTCTTTGCTAACCTTTTTGATGTAGATATGGTGTTTCGGGTTGTGTGTTTATTTATGCACATTTGAAGCGGTGTTTTGAATATAAACTATTGTGCATGTCTTGCATATTTTGAGGATCACGACACCGCATACACAAGCGCCTAAACTCGAGCCACGAAATCATCCTTTTTGGTCGCCATAGATAGGGATCGGTATGCGAAGCTCCCGTGTTTGATTGCACTTGGGTTGACCATATTTGATCCCGCTCGCTATGCAAGATTGATGATCCTACCCACTTGTTATTTGATTGAGCTTGTGGGTGGCTCATCAATTTGTATAGCGGGAGCCCTTTTAGGTCCATACTCGAGCCTTTTTTTATTTCTTTAGAAGTTAAACCTCACTTGTCTCATGCGCATGTGAAATTCCGGAGGGTCGCGACAATCATGATACCATGGTTCTTCATTAGGTTCTTCATCGATGACCATGCAAGATGTTGGCCGATTAAGGATGTCGATCCTCAATGGTTCTATCTCAAGGCCATCTTGTACTTGTAACATAGCTGATAATGTGGCCAAAGCATCAGCAAAGTGATTCTGAGTTCTTGGTAGATATTCAAACATGATCTCGTCAAAATATTGGATCGATCCTTCGAGAAATTTGTGATAAGGGATAAGCTTGGGATCCTTCGTCTTCCACGCTCCCCGGGTTTATAGGATAATTAGCATAGAATCTCCATATATCAACAGTTTTCTCACTTTCAATGAAATGGCCAATTGTAACCCCAATATACAAGCTTCATATTCATAAACGTTATTGGTGCACGGAAATACCAACTTGGCTGAAACCGGATAAAGTTGATCTTCAAGGGATATTAAGAATGCTCCTGCACCCGATCCAATGAGGTTTACAAGACCATCAAAGTACATTGTCCATTTATCCTCGGATATGTTCAAGATTTGACCTCCATTATCTCGCTCTGAATTGTCCTTAGGAGGATTTTCAGCTAACATGTCGCCGATCGCTCTTCCCTTGACAGATTTTTGGGGAGAAGTTCTCGATGTCGAATTCGAAAGAAGCACTTACCACTTGGCCATCTTTCCCAGCAAAGCTGGTTTTTCCAAAAGATACTTGATAGGGTCATTTTCGATGACCAATTGGATGTGATAGTGCAGGGTATACTGCCTCGATCAGTGGAGAACCCAAAGCAATGCTACACAAGTTCTTTCCACTAATGAGTATTTGACTTGGGATGCAATGAACTTTTTACTTAAATAGTAGATGGCTCGTTCCTTTCGATCCTTGGGGTTAGTTTGGGCAAATAAAGCTCCCAAGGACTCATCATGCACGGTCAGATATTAAGTCAAAGGAATGTTAGGAATTGGAGGTACCAATACTGGAGGTTGTACCAAATACTCCTTGATTTTTTTGAATACTTGTTGACAATCGGAATCCCACTTCACTTTTGCGCCCTTTTTAAGGAGTTTGAAGAAGGGCTTTTCTGTTTCTGATAGTTGTGATATGAATCTGAATATGTAATTCAGTTTTCCAAGCAAACCCCTTACTTCTTTAATGGTGGAAGGAGTCCCTATTTCCCATATGGCTTTGATCTTGGAATGGTCAATTTCGATACCGCGACCGCTTACGACAAACCCAAGTAGCTTTCCCGACTTAGCGCCAAATACACATTTCGCCGGATTCAGCTTGAGCTTGTATTTCCTCAGCCGATCAAACAATTTTCTTAATACTCGGACATGATCTTCTCCAGGTTTAGACTTGGCGATCATATCATCCACATAGATTTCTACTTCCTTATGTATCATATTGTGAAAGAGGGTCACCATAGCCCTTTGATATGTTGCCCCTGCATTTTTCAATCTAAAGGGCATGATTTTATAGCATAAAATCCCCCATTAGGTGACGAACGAAGTCTTGAGCTTGTCTTTTTCTTTCAGCATGATCTGGTTGTACCTTGAGAAGCCATCCATGAAGAAGAACAATTCAAATCCCGTAGTACTATCGATGAGCACGTCAATGTGCGATAGAGGGAAATCAACTTTCGGACTAGCTTTGTTTAGATCCCGGTAGTCCACACATATTCGGATTCTTCCATCCTTCTTCTCAACCGGTATAATGTTGGTGACCCAATCAGCATATGGGACGGCCTCAATGAACCCCACTTTGAGAAGTTTCATCACTTCCTCTTTGATCTTATCAGATAATTGAGGGTTCATTCTACTACATGGTTGGTTAACCGGTGTACAAGCGGGATTTGTGGCAAAGCATGTTCCATTATTTCACGATCTAGCCTTGGCATGTCAGCATATGACCAGGCAAAGATATCCCGATACTCCTTAAGCAATGCCGTCATTCTCAAAACATCGGCCGTAGATAAATGTCCCCCTATTTTTACCTCTTTAACGCAAATTGAGTCTCCCAGGTTGACAATGATCGGTTCTTTAGAAATAAGAGACTTAAACTCTTCATAACAATCCCATTCTCTCTTGATATCACTCACATCCGCTTCTTCTATATCAATCTCATATGTGTAGTTATCGAGCGGATCCGAGTCACATATTAACCTGTTATGCATGGGTGGGATGACATGCCCGAACTACATCAAGAAAAGTTAGTATGCTAAAATGATGAAATTATAGAATGCATGACCTATTTTGATAAAAAGCATTTTCGAATTCTTTTTGAAGGAAAAGAACATAAAAGAGAACTAATCCTTGATCTTTCGGACATCCTGGTTCTCAAAATATTATTTCAAAACCTAGGATTATATGGCGGATCGGGACTCAAGTTTCATAGTTTGGGCGATTATTATCATCGGACCAATCCGTTGTTCCGGATGTCCTTAATAAAACTGGAAATGATTTTTGTTGATAGATGCAACTAATGGCAATACAATATCGCACTTCTTGAATCACAAAAATGAGATCCAAAGGGTGCTTAAAAGAAGAAACAACAAAAAGCTTTAGCCGTGAGAGACAAATGCAGTAATCGAAATGTAGAGAAAGATAAAGTTCAGAAAGAGCCTTTTACTTAGGGGTGGGGAAGTCATTATCGGGCCATTTAATGATCACATTCACCCTATTGTCTAGGAACAAGTTGAATAAATCTGGTTCCATAGCATCAGAAATATCTTCATCTTCAAGCCATTTACCTCCTTTGGAGAATATTTCAGATAAGGGATTCTCGAACATTTTCCCTTTAGCTTTGCATGCATTAGTACCAATGAAGCGACTAACTCGGTGTCCATGACGTCCTTGGTCTCCATAACATTTGTTTCAACCTCGGCCTCGACCCATTTCACGCCCTGTTATCTCCTTATATCCCGGACCAAACTTATGGTCATTTGAAACACTCAAAGGATTGCAAATTCCCCGGCCATACTTCCCCAATCCGGTGCCAGGAATAAAACCATTTGTGAAGAGCACCTTCCCAATCATAGTTGCAGGTTTTGATAACTCCGGAGTAGTTATCTTCGTATCGAATGGTACATGCATAACGGATACGATGTCAAAGGTGTGATGGCTAAGTTCATCCTCCTTTAAGGGCTCAATGTAGGGAACCATCCCTTTCAAGGAAGCACGATGTCCCGTTTCGCCGTGGATAGTGATCAGATGGCCCCGAACCACAAATTTAACCTTCTGATGTAGAGAAAAAGGTACCGCTCCGGATACATGGATCCACGGCCTTCCTAAGAGCAAAGTGAAAGTACTAGGGATATCTAAAACCCGAAATGGTATAGAGAAGGTTACCGGCCCAATGGAGAAGTCCAATTCGATCTCGCCCACCACGTTCTTAGAAACTTCGTCGAATAATCGGATAGTTGCTTTGAATGTCTTGATGAAGTCTTCATTTATCCCCAAGCTCTTCAGAGTGCTTAGATGACGCAGGTTAAAAGCCGAGCCATTGTCAATTAAGACATGAGGTACCTCTTTTCTATAGCACCTTACGGCGATATAGATGGCCTTGTTGTGAACACATCCTTCCCTCGGGAAATCTTCATCCGAGAAAGAAATCTGATCCTTTAGAAGAATGGCTCCCACGAAGTCCCCCAGCTGGACTTCATTCATGGTTTCAGGAACGTGCACTTCATCCAATACCTTCAAAAGGGCATTCTTGTGTTTTTCATAATTTTTTAAAAGGTCTAGCAAAGAGATTTGTGCCGGCATTTTCCGAGCTTGGTCGACGACTTCATACTCACTGGTTCTCACAACGGATTGAAGCTTTTCAACTTCTTCCACGGTTGGTGCTTTCTTCTCGGGCTCCACCTCCCTTGGAGGATAACATCTCCCAAATCTCATCACAGCATCAATCTCACCGGTCCCATAATCCCAGTGTACCGCCTTCGGATCATATTCCTCCACGGGTAGTAGTTTGATCTTCACAAGTTTAATTCCATCATCTCGACCTTTCGAGACTTCGATAACTACCTCATCAGGTAAATCCAGCGTTGACTGCTTTTCCGAACCGGAAGCTCTCCAGTTATCCACCTTATTCAAATCAATCACAAAACAGATCGGGGTGTCTACCATCCCAATCATCTCATCCTCATGAATGATTGCGGGATTATGTTCGGGACATGGCCTTTCGGGTGTCGCCTCAGCGATGTTGTCTTCATCAAAGCTCCTCTTGCCTTTACCTTCGACTCTCATGATTATGCCCTCAATTCTCATACCGATATCCACCATATGTTGGAAGGAGGAATATGTGTATGCATACATACGATCAAAATATTCTGCCGGGAGTGACTTGAGCACAAATTCCATCATTTCCCTTTCTAACAGTGGTGGTTGCACCATCACAACATGCTTTTTCCACCTCTTATCGAAGAGTTGAAAACTCTCATCTTCTCTTTTTCTGATATTCAGCAAGTTGGCTTAGGTGAAGTATCCTCTAATCCTAGCCTCAAAGTGCCGTATGAAGTATTCCGATAGTTCTTCCCAATTCGGGACCCAATCTAGGTCGATTGATTGAAACCAAGCTAGTGCAAGACCTACTAAACTATGCTTGAAATTCTGGATTAGTGTTTCATTGTCTTCATGATGGCCAACCATTTGACAGAGGTAATATGAGAAATGTGCCGGAGGATACCCAGCACCGTCATACTTTAGGTAAAAAGTCACCCTCGAGTTCACACCTTGAGGCGGAATATTTCTAGCTTGGGTGATTGGTACGATCAAATCTTTCAATTCGTCCACCTTCTTTGAAATGTAATTGCCTTGTTCTTGCAACAAAGCGATCCGTCGATTCTGCGTTTCAATGGCCCGCTGTATTTCCGGGATCTGCATACTTTCTTCCACCGTTGTGATATTGTTTTTGACCATCAATTGAGATAACTCTGCCACCATATTCGTCGGATGACGCATGTGGGTCTCCCGATTAGAAAGTCACATGTCGGACTCTTGATTTTTTGTTTATCTTGGGGGACCTCTTGATTCTTAACTTCATCGACCGTCCCTACGAACTCTTCACTATTGGGGTCATCCATTCCACCCTAACCGTCAGGAACTATATCCCCCGAATCAACGAAAAAGCTTGGCGGTGCTGAATACAAGACCTTAAAGTTGTAGCCACCACTATCTTCTCCAAGATTATCAACTATCTCGCCTCTTTCAAGAGCCTTCTGCATGAACCTTCTGTCACCTCAGCGAGCTTTCTCAAGGCGGACTTCATAATCATCAAGCTCTTCGGTTTCTTCACCTTCTTGGACATTCGTTAAGTATCCTAAAGGAACTCTCCAGGTCTTTCCTCTTGTAGCTCTCATCGTGAACTCCTCTGCTCCCATGTCGATGGTTATATAAGTTCCCTTGAAAGTAGTATCTTCCATTCACCCAATGACACTAAGATCAATCGGTCGTTCCGGACATGCTTTCTTTTCTTCTTTGGAAATAGTTGTTCCCTCGGGGTATTGCGAAGCTAGTGTCAGGATGTCCTGCATTCTTTTTACATCCATTATGAATTCCAATGTTTCTTCGTGGTCATCTTCAAATACCGCGTTCACCTCGCGATGTTTCGGTAAAGGATTCCGTTGTACATTCGGTTCACTCCTATCAAATTCCAGGACCTTACCGTCGATCGGGACTTGGACGTTATATTTAAGAGCAAGACAGTTATCAACATTGTGCCCCCTTTTCTCCCATGTGATACACACATGTTTGGGTCTCATCAAACCCGGCGAACCAAGGAGGATTAGCTCTAGGAGGCTCATTTGCGACCAACCGGTTCTCTAGCAACATGGGTAATAGTTTGGACAAAGGTCGAGGTAGTAGGGTAAAAACAGGTTGGTTTCTCTTTCTTGGCTCCGGTGGTTTAGGGACGGTCCAAGAAGAAAATCCTTAGGTTGGGGTAGAAGGTGAAAACTTTTTGGGTTTAGGTGGGTTAGGGACGAATACCACTTCTCCAGTTTGCTCCCTTTCTCTTCTTACAAGGTATTGGTGTATGAAGGATAACTCGGGTATCTTCTTCTCCCGCAATGCCCATTCATGACGCTCCGCTATCTTGATTAGGTGCGTAAACTTCTGACACCCGAAGTTGTTCAACTTGTCAAAGTACTCGAAGGGTAATGCCTTGAGGAAGAGGTCCACCAATTCTTCTTCGAGAATGGGTGGTTTCACTTGCATAGCTAAAGCTCTCCACCTTTAAGCGTAGGCGCGAAAGGCCTCGTTCTTCCCTTTCGTGGTCCTCAAGAGGTCTTCCCTAGTAAAGGTCGTTAGAGTGTTAAATTTATATTGTCGGAGGAATTCATCAGCTAGCTTGTCCCAATCGGCGAGTCTTTCGGGTTCCAACTCGATAAACCATGACAAGGTTACCTCGGATAGGCTTTCTTGGAAAGTGTTGACCAACAGCGGGATATTGTCTAAAAATTGAGGCATGCGGCGCATGTAATACTTCAGATGCGCTTTGGGACACCCGGTCCCGTTATACTTCCTCACGAAATCTGGCTCCTTGTAATTAGAAGGAACTTCGATTTTCTCAAACGGTGTCACTTTATCAAACCTCGAGAGCTCGTATCCCTGACTAGCCAAGCATTCTTCAATCTTGGCAAGCCTCTTAATCTCTTCCTCCATCTTGAGGACTTGTTTTTCTTTCTTCTCCAGGTCAATAACGACCGGAGGGTCCTTAGGCAGCCGCTCCGGATTTATGGAGGGGTTTGCAATATGGGCCAGATTAGCACTTGTACCATCCGATGCACTCAGAGGAGCTTGAGAGTTCGAATCAATAGGGTATTTCCTTTGACTAGCGATCAACATTGCCTTCATCTCTGCCACCATTGTGGCTATCATTTTCATCCGATTCTCCAGATTACCCATACGAGGTGCGAGCTCTTCTTGCTCCATTCTTACAAGTCGCGTTCTGCTGCGAGTCCTCGTGACTAAGAATCACCTGTTTTTCATGACATTAATCAGTATCAAGAGCATTCAAAATTTGAAAGGATTGATCCATGGTAATCGCATTTCCTATATGATGATGCGTATGGATGAAACACTCATAAAGGATATAAGGTGTATTTATTACAACCCAAATTGTTCAAAAGTATTCAAAAGACAACAAATATGCAAAATCTAAATGGGGGAACGGATCTATCCGAGCCGAGGACGCTTACACTCTTCTTGTTCTTCCGATCCGTCCGAATCCCACAGATAGGGGTCTTCTCCTTCTTCACACATCCAAAGCTCCGGATCTTACGGAACGTACGGCTCTACTCCCGGGATGTATAGTACTATGTACTCGGGTACATAGAACTCCACTTCTTCAATGCGAGGAGATACGCACTTGGGTACATATGGCTCGACCAATGATCTACGATACTCCTTAAACTTCTGAATGAACTCCTTGGAAGCCTTATGAATGTTCATCTCGTCATCCAAATAATCGGGCCATTCAAGTTGTTGCAACGGGGAATTTTTCAAGGCATGAAGGATAAGCTTGATTCGAGCTCGATAGAGCTTCTTTGCTTCTCTGGTGAGCTTTCCATGTGTCATATCGAATGAGAAGATCCCAGGACAAACATCTGGAGTTACTTGTTGTAAAATGCCAAATTACCTCACCACGCGAATAGGATAATAGGCCACTACACCAAGACATCCTAGTAAAGGAATAGGGCTATCTTCAACACCAGCAATACGAGCTTCCAGGATCTTAAGCCAAGTTAGACGCCATCGAATATGCTTGGGCTCCAAATCTCTTAACAGCTCAACCCATTTCTTGAAAGAATATTTAGGTACGAGAGATTGGCATTTGAAGAAGGATTTTAGAGGGTGTACATGTTCATTGATCTCATAACATCCTACTCGGAGTTGGAAAGTTTTTATGTGAGAAACGAATCACATGTGAAGTAGTCCGTTGGATGCTTGGAAAATGGCTTTTTTGGAAGTTTTAAAACGGTTCAAGGAGAGGAAGGTTTTAGCTAGAATCATATAGGAATAGTTCCATCGGCAGCATGCTTGTCGGGCTATGTGAACTATGGAGGGATCAAAAGTAGTTCTAGAGGTAGGGAATATGACGAATACAAAGAAAGCTCGGACGAACACCTTTCCCGATTTATGACCGGTTTCAACGGATAGAGAAGAGTAATTATTGAAAAGGAATGAGAAAGTGAATCTGCCGAAGTTGGATTTATAGACCTTTTCTATCTCTAAAGTTTTGAGGCGAAGAAAGCTGGATAGAGAACGGGTAGAATCCATATCCAGAGGCGGTTGTGCTATATGGTCGTCAAACTTGACCCCGATGATAGCGGTATATTCTCCGAGCGTAGGGATCATCTCGAGGCCTCGGAAGTTTAACATCATCGTGTGCATATCCCATGTCTTGGCCAAAGCTTGAATAAGGGCCAGTTGATACTCAACTCTGATCAAATCCACCAATTGGCCCAGGCGTCCTTCAACATAAGCTTTGTTTATCAAGTTGAGACGGTCCCACAATTGAGAGAGTTCTTTCCTAGGTACCGGGATGATCTTGATATATCCATTCCCCGTGATCTAAAATATGCAAAATGATGATTCTAATATCAATTACCATGGATTATGATTGATATGCATGAGATGAGATGCAAATGCACTAACTAATTTCCACGTCATTTTTTGGTAACATGAGGGTCAACTACTCCCATTTGACTCAAATAAATCAAATGGGGTAATTATAGGCCAAATCTCACCCAAAGATGACATATAATTGATTAGGATCATTTAAGTGTAATTGGGGGAAGAAAGTCACCATTAAAACTTTGAATTTGACAACTCACGTAATTCTCAACCCAACACAGTTAAACTCAAAGAGATAGGATATAAAAATATCTAAAGATGTTCAGCCAATACATGTCAATGAAAACTATAACGACAATCCGGAGGAAGTGCAATAAACCCCTAAAAAATGCCCCAAAGTCCAACTAAGACTAACTAGTCGGAGCGACATCCATTATCCGACGATATCTCTATCAACTCGAGAGGCTCCACATCTTCTTCATCATTGAAGGATATGACGATAATTTCATTCTTCTTAATTGGAGAGTGATTCGGGGCCGTCTTGATTGTACGAGGCCGCCTCATCAATCCGGCACATAACTCTTGGATCATTTCTTTTCCCCGCTTGAGCTCCAAATGTCGTACACAACCCGTATAGTAACAGTTTTCACCGCGGATGTGGTTGCATCCATTGAGTTCCCTCCCATGGACAAATCCGAAGACTTGGAAAGCATCCGGCTCTTGATCCTTGCGTCGAATGCTTTTTCGCTCCCACATGAACACATCGAGGACAATGATCCGACTCTGGGGCGTCATCTAGTGTAAAAAAGAAACAGTTGACCTTCAACCCCAAGCACTTAAACGATCTTACAAATTTTCATGATATGTTCGTGAAAATGCATACTATGCATAATTTAAATTTACAAATTCAAAATAAAGAGGGTAAAAGGCCTTACCAACCGATGCTACTCTTTTTTTTGGATTTTTGATTTTAGGTATACCAACCTTCCATTTCACATGCACATGAGACAAGTGAGGTTTAACTCTAAAGAAATTAAAAAGGCTCGAGTATGGACCTAAAAAGGCTCCCGCTATACGAGTTGATGAGCCGCCCACAAGCGCAATCAAACAACAAGTGGGTATGATCATCAATCTCGCATAGCGAGTGGGATTAAATATGGTCAACCCCAGTGCAATCAAATGCAGGAGTTTTGCACACCAATCCCTATCTAAGGCGACCTAAAAGGGTGATTCGTGGCTTGGGTTTAGGCACTTGTGTGTGCGGTGTCGTGATCCTCAAAATATACAAAACATGCACGATAGTTTATATCAAAACATCGCTTCAATATGTGCATAAATAAACACTCAAAACCCGAAACACCATATCTGCACAAAATAGGTTAGCAAAGACGCCACCCCTTATAACTCCCATCTACATCAACATTTAACACTTTTCGTTAGTGAACGTACCTCATCTTCAAGAGCATCTGTAGAAAACGAGGTTAGAAAACACTCAACTTTTTTATTGGCTTAAGTCCTCTTAATGACTTCGCAATTTATCTATCCCGAGTGGAATCGTCGGTCTATCGCAACCCTTCTTTCTTTCGGCGCGAGGCAAGCGAGGTTAACGAGCCGCGCTCCCGACCTAATTGGGAAGTGGATCTTGGCGCGCGGGTCCCTCCCGAGGACTCGTTACTCGAATCGCAATGTGAAGAAAATTTTATCGAGGTCGACCTTAGCGTGGTCGGGTGACATGTGCATAGTGTACATGCATATGGAGTCGCCACCGATCAATTCTTGGAGGGTATGATCGGAAACCCTATCGAGTGATCGGGAGAAATCGTTCGATTCTACGAAAACCAGAGAAGTGGGTCCGGGGACTTGGTTATGCCGAGATTTACATCGACGCCCTTTCGGTTATCGAAGTTGAGTGATTTTCTAACCTAAGAATTCATGCAGACGAAATTTAGGGTGAGGTAGGTTCTAACGATCTAGGGTTATCATGCGGATGGGAATTTGCTAATCTATCAATCACAATCAGAAATTTAAATGCGCAATCAAGATAATAGCAATCAAATCAGCCAATCAATCAAGTAGGACACGTCTGAAGTGGCCCTATAGGCCCATAGAAAGACCTATTTGAGTTCCGGGATGGTTCGGGAAAATTTTGAAGCCAAAGGCTCGGAGGAGTAAAATGGTCATTTTGGGGGTTCGGGACCCAAAAATCACAAAATAGGGTCGGACCAATTGAATGTGGCTATTTCTCATTTTTCGTGATTTTTCAGAATTTTTTTTGAATTTTTCTAATTTTTGGGAATTTTTTTTATTTTCTAAAAATAAGGAAATTTTCCGGATCAATATAAATCGACCCTCGAAATCTCAAAAATTCTCGATCCAGGCTATAAGAGTCCCGAATCAACCTAAACATTTTTTAGAAATTTTTTGAGAACATCCCGGGAATTTTTATGGATCTTCTATGAATGTTATTGATTTTTTTTTGGATTTTTTTATGTATTTTTATTAATTATTTATTGATATTTCGGACCGGATCAGCCCGATCCAAACTCGTTCTATGCAAAACAACATCGTTTCTATTTATTGGAATTTTTTTATTTTCTAAAATCATTTTCCTAATATTCGAAAATAAAGAAAACGAATGGACGATCGGGATCAACCTGGAATCAATCTCAACCGTCGACATGCTCGGATCAAAATGACAATGTATCCAGCGCCCTTGCTCTAAATGACAACGCATGAATTAATCGAACAAATGGCCACGGTTAAGTCCCAAACTTGATCCGAGCCGTTCGTTTGCCTATGACCCAAAACGACGACGCTTCAGCCTTAAACCCGAACGACGTCATGCACTGCTAAACTAAACGGCACCGTTTTTAACTTTATTTATTTTCTATCTAATAAACGTAATATTAGAAAATACAGAAATTCTATCCAACGACTGAAAATCAAATCTACTTAATTATCTCAATTGTTGGATCTAAGCCGAGTCAACTCGCTCATGCCAACGGCCGAGCCGATTGGACTCCAACTGGACCAACAACAATACGACACCTCAGCCTTTGACCCACTAACCACGCCACGTCGCCTTCATCTTCAACTTACGACAACGACCAAGCGGATAGTCGGGAGCCTCCGACGATGATCTAACGGTGAAACCTTAACCAAAATTCGCAAAACCAACCGTAATCGACTCGCCTCGACCTCTAGATTAACATATCTAAGAACCACACGATTTTGTCTATCGAATCACGATAAATCGAACTCGCATGCACCTGGACCACGAACAATCAAACGATCGAATCGAAGCATAACTATTCAATCAAAGCTTCATAAACACTCAAAACGAGTTTAGGATGCTTACCTCAAGCTCCGATTGAGCTCGCACCGGCTAGAATTGCCCGGTCGAAGTCCAACTAGGTCGCGACCGGTTGGAGGTTTGAGTCGAGGTATTTGAGCAAGACCAGTGCAGAATAGATATGCGAACCGAGTCGGTGATGCTTGGGGATCAAAATGCACACAATAATTTAAATGATTATGCTCGCGAAGGCATGATACCATGAACACGCAGAGAGAGGATCGAGAAGCCGACTCACCTATTTTGGATGTTGTAGGCTAATCGAAGTGGTGCAATCGCTTCCTGACACCTGTATGAAGCTTCCGGACTTGATCACGAGCCTCAATTTGGCCTGAATTGGCCGGCCGAGCGACGTGCGGTTTGAACTCCCGCGAGTGGCAATGGAGCTCGCGAGAGCTTCTCTTACTACTCGTTCTCTCTCTATCCCGTTACTCGCCTAGCACAATGAGCCTCTCCTCCTTCGCAAATCTTCGCCAGCCTTTTATATCAAGTTTTTAAAAATTGGCGCGTAAGCGCGAGCTTCGCCAACTCAGCCACACGTGCACACACATGCAATTGGGTCGCCGAACGGCGACGGAATCAATTGGAATTACGTCCAAGTCCATTTAATCCTCTGACAAACACAAACGAGCATGGATTTCATTATGTTTGGAAAATGTTGACTTTCTGCGCACCGGAACTTTGATCGCTCCGTCCGACCATCTCCGGCGACCATTGGCCGTGATTCCGGTGGTGATTGACACGTCTTGATCCGAGGAATAAAACGCCCATATCAATTGAGCCAATTAGGAACGATTAATCTATCAATTTGGTTGTTGAATCTGGGCCTTTAAACCTACAAATCACGCAATTGAGTTGGGGAAGACGACACTTTTCTAGACCGATTCGATTGGTCCGACCGCGAGTCAGACCGATCTGAACCGGTTTAAACGTATGATTTTTAAAATTAATTAAAATCAGTGGGGAATTTTTGCAATCAAACCTCAAAATTGAACTTAAGGGCCTAAATATTGTCTAGGAGTGTGATTTTGCCCAAAAGTTTTCTTCAATTTCTATAAAAACCCCAATTGTTTCTAACATCCCAAATTAGGGAAAACTTCAATTGGGCGCCTAAACGATCAAATTGGATCAAGCCACCCCCGCCAATTGATTCAGAATGTATGAAAACCTTAGGGGGTAGTCCAATTTTCTGTGAAAGTCCATATATTAAAAGCAATTTCAAAAATTGGAAAGTCAAGGGACAAAATTGCAAAGATTTTTGGAATTTTTCCCCAATTCAAGCAATTCGTGCAATTGAGGGTGAAATTACTCAAATTGAAACTGCAAAGGGTTGAAAATAAATGTCTTGACTCAAGATGTGCAAAAATTGCAAATAAAAAGACTCAAATTGCATTTTTTATGCAAATTCAACCCTCGGTGTTGTGAATAAACACCTAAAATTGAATTCGATTTTTAATTTTTCTTGAGGTCATATGAAGAGGGAATTAAAAGAAAAATATGGGACATTTTTCTATATTTTTGTGACCTCGGGAAGTATTTTTTTTTATGAATTTTCTTGTATTTTCCTATTTTTCGAAAATATTAAAAAATGCGAAAATATGAAAAATTATTTTTTGTTCAAAAATGGTTCCTTATGCTTGGCTAAGGCTACCAAACTTGATTTTTCAATTTTTTTGATTTTTTGTGAATTTTTGCGAATTTTTGCGAAATAAAACTAAGGAAAACTTGATTAAAAATCGGGTGTCAACAACTATAAAAGAAAGACTTAAGCAATGACCTTCTAAATGCGCCTATGTGAGTCACTTTAGGAAATAATTTGTAAGATTTGAAGGACAACATCTATCGGGATGTTCAAATTGTTGTGATCCGAAACATTCAAGGAGCTACTGCTCAAAGATCAATCGACCAATGCGTAACATTGTTAGATGCACTTATACAACTAACCTCAAAAGACCCAAACGGATTTGGGTACCAAAGAAAAAGTGAGAATCTTTGATCAATGCAAGTACCGAACAAAAGAATAAACAAATGGTACCTTGATAGCGGTTGATCCAGACATATGATTGGTGACTCATTCATGTTCATTGATGTTGACACTTGATTTTTAATCATTTTTCTTTCAATTTTCTTTCAATTTTATTTTCTAAAAATTTCCAAAAATTCATAAAATATCAAAAAATTAAAAAATCAACATTGGAAACCTTGGCCAAGCATAAGGAACCAATTTTGAACAAAAAATAATTTTTCATATTTTCCGTATTTTTTAATATTTTCAGAAAATAGGAAAATATTAGAAAATTAATAAAAAATACTTCTCGAGGTCACAAAAATATAGAAAAATGTTCACTATTTTTCTTTAAATTCCCTTTTCATATTGACCTCACGAAAAATCAAAAATCGAGTTCAATTTGAGGTGTTTCTTCACAACGCCGAAGATTGAATTTACATAAAAAATAAAAATTAAGTCTTTTTATTTGCAATTTTTGCACATTTTAGGTCTAGACATTCAATTGCAATCCCTTTGAACTTCAATTTGATCAATTGCACCCTCAATTACGCGAATTGCACGAATTGCATAAGAATTCCCAAAAGTTTTGCAATTTAGTCCCTCTACTTGCCAATTTTTTAAATTACTTTTAATTGGGGGACTTTCCCTAAATCGGCAATTTCGAAAAATTTGGGGCTTTTGTGCAAATTGATAAGAAATTTTGGGCAAAATTACATTTCCGGATGATATCCAGGGCCCTAAGTCCAATTTTGAAGTTTAATTGCAAAAATTTCCAATCAATTTTGATTAATTTTGAAAATTTGACAAAATTCATTGTCCGAACCGGTTCAGACCGGTCGGACCGATCGAACCGGTCCGGAACAGTGCATTGTCTTCCCCAAATCATCGCGCAAACTCCAGAATCAACAATGAATTTCGGTGTTCAACTCTAATTGATTCAATTGATTGAGGGCTTTGATTCTTCAAGTTGAGGTACGTCGATTGCCGCCAACGGCGCGGCCGATCGTCGCCGGAGAACGGCGGCATTGCTGGTCAAGGCTTCGACGCACATAAAAGTCAACATTATTGAAGCAGAAGGCAATTGGCGCTCGTTCAAGGTTCAACGGACGCCGCACGGTCTTGGACGGAACTTTAACCAACTCCGTCACCATCCGGCGACCAGAACTCACGTGATTGCACGTGAGGATAGCTCGGCATAGCTCGCCCATGCGCACACAATTTCAAAGATTGGGTGTAAATAGTCAAGAAGGTTCCGGAGCAAACAGGAGGCTCATTCGGTTCATCTTGCAACAAAATAGAAATAGAGAGAGAAAGAAAGCGAAGGAGAGCTCACCTTCTCGCTCGCGCGATCGAAGTTTTGAACTCGATCCGTGAGTTCTTCGTGGTGGTAATCCAGAGAAAATCGAAGCTCGCCGTTACATCGGGAAGCTCGCCCGAACCTTGGAGAAGCAATCCGCATAGCTCAATCGGCCTCAAACCTCCAAAATAGGTAAGTCGAACTTCGAGCTTCGTCACTGTGCATCAATGGCATCACGTTGTTCTGAGCACGATCTTTGAAATTGCCGTGTGTGTTTTTGTCCTTGAACATTGCTGATCATCTTCGCATCGTTATTTTGTTTTGATTTCGCGCAAAAACCTCCAATCGAGCCTGTGAAACCCGACCTCCATGGCCGATCACTGTTGAAGCTTGCCTAGGCAATTCTAGGCCAAACCAGGTCGATCCGACCTGTAGGTAAGTGTTCCTAACTTGATTCTAATGTGTCTGAAGCTTGAATCGCATTGTTATGCTCAATACTGCTTGATTGAGGCCTGTGATGTCGCGACTAAGTATGGCTTGATTCTCGCGTTTCAGCCGTTGAACCGATTTGATCTTTGATTATGTTCGCCCGGAAGTCCGTGCGAGTCGATCGGCGGTGGTTTTACGCCGATCCGGCGAGATCTCACCGTCGGATCTCGCCGGAAGGTTTCCGGCAATCCGTTTGGTGTTGTCGAGAGGAAGACGATGTCGCTGATGTGGCACGGTCAAGAGGTCAACGAGCTGAGGTGTCACGAGTTGATAGGTCCCGCTCGGATCTGAGTCGGCTCGGCCGTTGGCGCGAGCGAGCCGACTCAGATCCGATCTAACGGCCGAGATAAATCGAGAGATTTGATTCTTAGCCATTGGATCTTCTTTTTGTATTTTCGAATAATTAGTATATTAGTTAGAAATTAAAAAATCAAAAACGGTGCCGTTCAGGTCATTAAGTTGGGCGACGTCGTTTAAAGCCCGTGATAAATGCGTCGTCGTTTTTTAGGCATAGGTGAACCAACGGCCCAAATTAGATTTAACCTTCAATCGTGGCCGTCCGCGCATTTATGCGATACGTTGTCATTTTGCTTAGTGGCGAGTCGACGGTTGAGATCGAGTTTGAAGGTGCAATCGCGACCGTCCTGTTTAACAATCGAAGCGACGTCGTTTTATTAGGGGGCTTGATGCGGCGTCGTTTCATATAAGAGAGAGTCGATGGCCGAGATCGATCCGGGGATTGATCTCAACCATTCATTTTTTTTATATATATTTCGAATATTCGGAAATTAGTTTAGAAAATCAAAAAATATAAATAAATAGGAAGCGGCGTCGTTTATAGGTCGAATGGGTCTCACGAGAGTCGGACCAGTTTGACCGGTCATTGATCGGTTTGACCCGGTCCAAAAATATTAATAAAAAATAATAAAAATAGATAAAAATCTCCAAAAAAATAAAAAAAATTATAAAATACTTAGAAAATTCATAAAAATTCCCAGATTTTCCCAAAAAATTTCTAAAAATTTCTAGATCGATTCGGGACTCTTAGAGTCTGACATAGTAGAAAAATTTCCGGGAGGGTCACGACAGACCGGCGACTCCGCTAGGGATTTACTTGTTAAAAGAGGACTTAAGCCGATAAAAATGTTGAGTGTTTTCTAACCTCATTTTCTCGAGATGCTCTTGAAGGTGAGGTACGTTCACTAACAAAAAGTGTTAAATGTTGATGCAGATGGGAGTTATAAGGGGTAGCGTCAGTGCTAACCTTTTGATGCGTATATGGAGTTTCGGGTTGTGTGTTTATTTATGCACATATTGAAGCGGTGTTTTGAATATAAATTGCTGTGCATGTCTTGTATACTTTGAGGATCACGATACTACACACATAAGTGCCTAAACCCGAGCCGCGAAATCACCTTTTAGGTCACCGTAGATAGGGATCGGTATGCGAAGCTCTTGTGTTTGATTGCACTTGGGTTGACCATATTTGATCCCACTCACTATGCGAGATTGATGATCCTACCCACTTGTTGTTTGATTGTGCTTGTGGGCGGCTCATCGATTTGTATAGCGGGAGCCTTTTTAGGTCCATACCTGAGCCTTTTTAATTTCTTTAGAGTTAAATCTCACTTGTCTCATGCGCATGTGAAATGGACGGTTGGTATACCTAAAACCAAAAACCAAAAAAAGAGTAACATCGGTTGGTAAGGCTTTTTACCCTCTTTATTCTTTTAAATTTAAATTTTGCATACCATGCATTTTCACGAGCATATCATCATAATTTGTAAGACCGTTTAAGTGATCGGGGTTGAGAGTCAATTTTTTTAGGATAGATGGCGCCCCGAAGTCATATCGATGTCCCCGATATATTCACATGGGAGCGGAGGATTATTCGACGCAAGGACCGAGTGCCCGCTACTTTTCGAGTTTTTGGATTTGTCCATGGACGGGAGCTCAATTGACGGAACCGTACTCGTAGCGAGGGTTGTGATTATACTCGTTGTGGACGACATTTGGAACTTAAGTGCGGAAAAGGAAGAATTTGAGAGCTATACATCAAGTTGGCGAGGAAACCTCGTGCAATCAAGACGACCCCAAAGCACTCCTCGATTAAGAAGAAAGAAGTCATCACCATATCCTCCGATGATGAAGAAGATGCTGAGTTTCCCGAGATAGTGGAGATTTCATCCGATGAGGACACTACTTCGACTACCTAGTTTAGTACGACTTTGGGGCATTTCTAGGGTTCATTACATTTCGAGTCAATCGTGTATGTTCCATTTACATGTATCGATCAGACATCTTTAGATGCTTTCATATCTTATCTCTGTGGATTCTGTTGTACTTAATTTGTGAATTTCGTGGGTTGTCAGATTTGGAGATGTAAAATGCGACTTTCTATCCCGATTACACTTAAACGATCCTAATCAATTACATGCCATATTTGGGTGAGATTAGGTCCATAGCTACCCTATTTGACTTATTTGGGTCAAGTGGGAATAGTTGACCCTCATGTTACCAAAAGATGACATGGAATTTGGTTAGTGCATTTGCATCATATTTCATGCATATTAAATCCGTGGTAATTGACTTTAGGATCATCATTTTGCATTTTTAGCATGGGGAATTGAGATATCAAAGTCATCCCGGTACCGCGCAAGGAGCTCTCTCTATGGTGGGATCGCTTCGACATAATCAACAAAGCATACGTTGAAGGGCGTTTGGGACGACTAGTGGACTTGATCAAAGTTGAATATCAACCGGCCCTCATTCAAGCATTGGCCAAGGCATGGGATACGCGAACGATGACATTTAATTTCCAAGGTCTTGAACCGACTCCTACGCTTGAGGAGTATACCGCTATCATTGGGGCTAAGTTCGACGACCACATAGCTCAACCCCCTCTTGACATAGATCCTACTCGTTCTCTATCGAGCTTTCTTCGTCTCAAAACCTCTGAAATAGAGAAAGTTTATAAGTCCAACTCCGGCAAATTCACATTCTCATTCCTTTTTGATAATTATTCCTCCCTACCCACCGAAACCGGTCATAAATTGGGAAAGGTGTTCATTTTAACTTTCTTTGCATTCGTCCTATTCCCAACCTCTAGAACCACTTTTGACCCTTCTATAGTCCATATAGCCGTACAAACCTGCTGTCGCTGGAATTATTCATACATGATTTTAGCTGAGACCTTTCTCTCCCTAAACCGTTCCAAAACCTCCAAAAAGGCCATTTTCCAAGCATCTAATGGACTACTCTACATGTGGTTTACATCTCACATAAAAACTTTCCAACTCCGAGTGGAGTGTTATGAAATCAATGAGCACGTTCACACTCTTAAATCCTTTCTCAAGTGTCAATCCCTTGTACCCAAACACTCATTTAAGAAGTAGGTTGAGCTATTAGATAATCCGAAGCTTGAGCATATGAGATGGCGTTTAACTTGGCCTAAGATTATGGAGGCTCGCATTATGGGTGTTGAAGATAGCCCTATCCCTTTATTGGGATGTACTGGTGCTGTGGCATATTATCCCATTCGTGTGGTAAGACAATTTGGAGTTTTGCAAGAAGTGCTGCCGGATGTTTGTCCCGGGATCTTCTCATTCGACATGACACGAGGAAAGCTCACAAGCGAAGCAAGGAAGTTGTATCGGGCCCGGATCAAGCTCATTCTCCATGCTTTGAAGAATTCTCCGTTACAACAAGTTGAATGGCCCGATTACTTAGATGATGAGATGAACATCCATAGAGTCTCCAAGGAGTACATTCAGAAGTTTAAGGAGTATCGCCAATCATTGGTTGAGCCATACATACCCGAGTGTGTATCTCCTCGCATTGAAGAAGTGGAGTCCTACGAGCCGTAGTACATAGTACCCTATGTCCCGGGAGTAGAGCCGTACGTCCCCGAAGATCCAGAATAGTGGGTGTCCGAAGAGGGAGAAGACCCATACCCGTGGGATTCCGATGATTCGGAGGAGCAAGAAGATTGCAAGTGTCCTCGACTTGGATAGATCTATTCCCCATTTAGATTTCACATATTTGTTATCTTTTTAAACACTTTTGAACGATTTGGGTTTGTAATAAATGCATATTATTACTTTTATGAGCATTTCATGCATACATATAGAAAATTCAATTACTACGGATCAATGTTTCCAAATCCTTAAATGTCCTCCATACTAATTTGATATTTTGAAAAACAGGTGAGTGATAAACACGAGAACTCGTAGCAAAACACGCAAATTGAGAATGGAGCAGGAAGAACTCGCACCTCGTGTGGGTAACTTGGAAAACCAAATGAATATGATCGCCACAATGGTGGCGGAGATGAAGGCGATGATGATTGCAAGTCAGGGGAGATACCACGTTGATCCTAATACTCAAGCCCCTTCGGGCCCACCCGATGGAACAAATGCTAATCCAGCACCCGCCGCTAATCCTACTTTGAATCTAGAGCGACCGCCTAAGGATCCTCTCATTGTGATTGATCTTTTTTTTTTACAAAACATTGTGATTGATCCGGAAAAGAAAGAAAAGCAAGTTCTCAAGATGGAGGAGGAAATTAAAAGGCTTGCTAAGATCGAAGAATGCCTGGCAAGTCAGGGGTATGAACTCTTGAGGTTTGATAAAGTAGCACCATTTGAAAAGATAGAGGTTCCTCCTGATTACAAGGAGCCAGATTTTGTGAGGAAGTATAATGGGACGGGGTGTCCCAAGGCGCACATGAAGTATTATCTACGCCGAATGTCTCGGTTCTCGGATAACATCCCATTATTGGTTAACACCTTCCAAGAAAGCCTATCTGGGCCAGCCTTGGCATGGTTTATAGAATTAGAGCCGAAGAAGCTCGCCGATTGGGACAAGCCGGCCGACGAGTTCCTTCGGCAATACAAGTTCAACACCCCGACTACCCTCACTAGAGAAGACCTTCCGAGAACCGTAAAAGGAAAGAATGAGGTCGTTCACGCCTACGCCCAGAGATGGAGAGCATTGGCTGTGCAGGTAAAACCGTCCGTCCCAGAAGAAGAACCGATAGACCTTTTCCTCAAGGCATTGCCTTTTGAATACTTCGAATAGCCGAACACTTCAGGATGTCAGACGTTTGCGCACCCGATCAAGGTGGCGTAACGTCACGAATGGGCACCGAGAGAGAAGCAAAAACCTGAAGCACCTTTCGACGCCTAATATCCTTTGAGAAGGGACAATAGGGAGGAAACTGGAGAAGTGGCATTTGTTCCAAACCCGCCTAAGCCCGGAAATTTCTCACCTTCCATCCCTACCCAAGGAACGTCTTCCCGGACCGCTTCCAAACCACTAGAACCTAGAAGGAGAAATCAACCTGTTTTCACCCCTTTACCCCGACCTTTATCCAAAGTACTACCCATGTTGTTGGAGAATCGACTAGTTGCAAAAGAGCCACCTAGAGTTCATCCTCCAATATTTCCCGGGTTTGATGAGACCCGGATATGTGCATACCATATGGGAGAAAGGGGGCATAACGTGGATAATTGCCTCGCTCTCAAGTTTAAAGTACAAGCATTGATCGATGGAAAAGTCTTAGAGTTTGATAAGACCGAACTGAATATGCAACAGAACCCTACTACCGAGCATCGCGAAGTGAACGCGATTTTTGGCAACCAAGAGGAAGAGGTTCTGGAATTCATAGTGGATATGAGTAAAATGCGAGATATCCTAACATTGGCCTCACAATACCCGGAAGGAGAGAGTATTTTCCGAGAGCAAAAGGAAGCTTGTTTAGAAAAGTTAATCAATCTGGGTGTCATAGGATGAATGGAGGACGTTGCTTTTAAAGGAACATATGTGATCGTGGACATGCCGACAGAAGAATTCACAATGAAAGCTACGAGGGGAGACGTCTGGAAAATACCCTCGGGATATTTGATGAACATCAAAGATGGCCAGGAAATTAAGGAACTTGATGAATATGAAATCCGCTTGGATAAGGCTCGCAGAGGTGATAAAAGGTTTTTTGCGAAGGCCCTAGAAAGAGGAGAAATAGTTGATAATCTTGGGGAGGATAGTGACGGTTATAACTTTAAAGTTCCGTATTCGGCGTCCCCAAGCTTTTTCGTCGACTCCGGAGATATTGTTCCTAACGGCTGGGGCGGAATGGATGATCCCGGAAGCAAAGAGTTTGTCGGAATAATTGATGAAGCTAACGACCAAGCAATTCCTCAAGGTGAACAAGGAAGTCAGGGGGACGATGTGAAACTATCCAATTTGGAGACTCATATGCGACATTTAACAAACATGGTAGCAGAACTATCTCGGCTAGTGGCCAAGATTAACGCCACTGCGGTAGAAGAAAACATGCAAATTTCGGAGATACGGCGGACCATGGAGATGCAAAATCGAAAGATCGCTCTATTGCAAGAGCAAGGTGATGACGAGTCGAGAAAGATGGATGAGTTGAAAGAACCGATTATGCCACTCACTCAAGCAAGAAATGTTCCGCCGCAAGGCGTGAACCCGAGAGTAACCTTCCGCACGAAGTATAATGGTGTTGGGTGTCCTTTGGCACATATCATATTATCTCCGCCAAATGATTGGCTATCATGAAGATGACGAAATGCTAATCCGAAACTTCGGACATAGCCTGACGGGCCTCGCACCGGCGTGGTTTCAATCAATCGATCTAGACCGGGTCCCAAGTCAGGAAGAATTATCAGATTATTTTATACGGCACTTTGAAGCTGGAATCAGAGGTTATTTCACTAAGACTAATCTGTTGAACATCAGAAAACGGGAAGATGAGAGTTTTGAACTCTTCGCTAGGAGATGGAAGAAACACGCTGCGATGGTGCAACCGCCATTGTCGGAGAGAGAAATGCTGGAGTTCGTGCTCAAGTCCCTTCCGGCAGAATATTTTGACCGCATGTATGCATACACGTACTCATCATTCCAACATCCGGTGGAAATCGGCATGAGAATTGAGGGAATAATCCCGAGAGTTAGAAGGGAAAAGCAAAGGCGTCTGGATGAAGAAAATGCCACGCCGGTAAGGCCATATCCGTAACATAACCCGGATGATGTCCATGAAGACGAGATGATCGGAATGGTAGATACTCCGATTCGCTTTATCATTGATCCGAATAAGGTGGACAATTGGGAAACAACCGCCTCGGAAGAGCCGTCAACGTCCGAATCACTACAAGAAGGGATCATACCGGTGAAAATTAAACCGCCGCCAGTAGAAGAGTATAACTCGAGAGCGATTCATTGGGATTATGGAACGGGCGAGATTGACGCCATAATGAGATCCGGAAGATGTTATCCTCCGAGGGAAGCGGAGCTTAAAAAGAAGACGCCAACCGCAGAAGAAGTTGAGAAATTACAATCGATCGTGAGAACCGGTGAATATGAGGTCGTCGACCAATTGCGAAAAATGCCGGTGCAGATTTCTTTGTTAGATCTCTTTAAGAACTCTAAAAAGCACAAGAATGCCCTCCCGAAGGTACTAGATGAGGTCCATGTGCCGGAGACAATTAACGAAGTGCAACTAGGGGATTTCGTGGGGGCAATCCTTTTGAAAGACCAGATATCCTTTTCGGACGAAGATTTCCCAAGAGAAGGGCGTGTGCATAATAGAGCCCTTTATATTGCCGTAAGATGTTACGGTAAGGAAGTTCCTCACGTCTTGATTGACAACGGTTCCGCTTTTAACCTATGTCTCTTAAGCACTCTGAGAAGCTTGGGGATCAATGAAGACTTTGTCAGAACATCCAAGGCTACTATCCGGTCATTCGATGGGGTCTCCAAGAATGTAGTGGGAGAAATTAAGTTGGACATTGCCATTAGACCGGTGACATTCTCTGTACCGTTCCAAGTTCCGGATATCCCTAGCGCCTTCACCTTGCTTTTGGGAAGACCATGGATTCATGTATCTAGAGCGGTACCTTCCTCCTTGCATCAGAAGGTAAAATTTGTGGTCAAAGGCCGCTTGATCACCATCCATGGCGAGACGGGACATCGGGTTTCTTTAAAAGGGATAATCCCATACATCGAACCCTCAAAGGAGGAGGAGCCGAGTTATCATACTTTTGATATCGTATCAATCATGCACGTATCGCTTGATACAAAAATAGTTATACCAGAGCTATCAAAACCTGCGACCATGGCGGGAAGAGTGCTACTCTTGAATGGTTTTATTCCGGGCACCGGATTAGGGAAGTACGGTCGGGGGATCCGTAACCCTTTGAATTTAAACTCGAATGACCACAAGGTTGGTCCGGGTTATAATGGAATAGTGAAGAATGGTACGGGTCGAGGCCGAGGTCGAAACAATAGTTATGGAGATCAAGGAGGCCGTGGACACCGAGGTGGCTGTTTTGTAGGCACCGATGCATGGAGAGCTAGAGGGAAGATGTTCCTAAATCCCCTATTTGAGGTGTTTTCCAAAGGGGGCAAATGGCTGGAAGATGAGGATATTTCTCAAGATACGTAACCGGACCTGTTCAACCCGTTCTCGAATAATCGGGTGCACGTGATCATTGAGTGGCTGGACGATGATTTCCCCACCCTTGAGTAAAAGGCTCTTTCCGAACTTTACATTTTAATGCATTTTGATTACTGCATTTGTTTTTAAAGCTTTTATTTGTTTTAGCACCCTTTGGGTCTCATGCCGTGATCCGAGAAGTGCGGTGCTGTATTGCATTTAGTTGCATCTTTTAATAAAAATCATCTCAAGTTTATTACGGACATATGGAACAACGGATTGGTCCGATGATGACAATTGACTTTACCATGAAACTTGAGGCCCGATCCGCCGTATGATCTTGGGTTTTAATTAGTGTTTTGAGAACCAGGATGTCCGGAAAATCGTGGACTAGTTCTCTTTTCCTTTTCTTTAAAAAAAATTGGAATTTGAAAAATGTTTTCATGTTAAAAATCATGCATCCTTCAATTTTATCATCTTTAAATACTAACCTTTCATGGTGCATTTCAGGCATGTCATCCCACCCATGCATAACAAGTTAATATGTGACTCAGATCGCCTCGATGACTATGCATGCGAAGTTGATATAGACGAGGTGGATGTGAGCGACATTAAGAGAGAATGTGATTGTTTTGAAGAGTCCAAGCCTCCTATTTCCGAAGAACCCATTACTATTAACCCGGGAGACTCTGCTTGCGTTAAAGAAGAGAAAATATGAGGACACCTATCTGCATCGGATGTTTTAAGAATGATGGCATTTCTCAAAGAATATCAAGATATTTTCGCCCGGTCATATCTTGACATGCCGGGTTTAGATCGTGAAATCGTGGAGCATGCTCTGCCCACAAATCCCGCTTGCACACCGATAAATCAATCACCTAGAAGAATGAATCCCGAACTAGCAGATAAGATCAAGGAGAAGGTGATGAAACTCTGTTGACGCCTAAATTTTGAATAATCTATTTTTTGCATAAAAATTATAAAAAATCATCTCACATATTTATTTTTAGCGTACATTGCATTGGCATATAATTGGGCAAGCAGAACACTTAATTTAGCATGCGTCTAGACTAGGCACGGGATGGAAAAATACACCGAGAAGATTTGAAACTTCGGGGACCGTATTGCAAATACTTAAAATTTCAGGGACCGCATTGCAAATACTTGGAACTTCGGGGACTGTATTGCAAATACCAAAAGAAGATGAAGAAGGGAAGATGAAGAAGGGAAGGTGATGAAGGGAAGGTGATGAAGGGAAGATGAAAATGGAAGGTGAAGAAATGAAGATGAAGAATGAAGGGTGGAGAAATTTGGCTATAAAAGAGGGAGAGTTCTTGAGAATTGAGGAGGAGAATTTTGGTGATAGAGAAGGTAGAGAGCTCTTGAGAAGAGTTTTAGAGGAGAGAGTGGAAGAGAATTGAGAGAGTTTTGAGAGAGTTTTTGAGAGGAATTTTTAGAGAGGAAAAAGAGAGTTCTTGAGAAAAATTAGAAGAGAAAATTCGAGAGTGAAGAAAAGAGTTTTAGTCGAGCATCATCTTCGACGATTCCCGACACGTACTTCGCCTCTCGCCATCCAACAACGCCATTGCTTGCCATTTTCGATGACAGCCGCGTTCTTCCAGCTCCGAGATCTTGAAGGGAACTATAACGTGTATGTGAGTAAGATTTTGTGTAATAGAAGGTAATCATTTCCATCTCGATCTACAAAAATGTAATCGTTTGGTTTGAACATTTGTTTGTTTATTTTAGACATACCACGTATTCCAAATTTTAGCATTATTACATGTTAATTTATTTCTGTAAATACTCGTGTTTGCCTGCGTTTTCTTTCTTTCTAAATCATCCATGGTGTATATCGCACAAAGTTCAATGTTTTACATTCCCATAAAAAAGAAGAAAAAACCAAAAAAATTGCATCTTTGAATTTCAAGTAAAATCCATCAAAATTGTCAAATCAAATATTTTTCATGAAAATGGTACCGAAAGGGCGTTAGAGTAATCTAGCGTAACCAAATCCCCGAATTCAAAATCTCCGGTTCGCGGAAATAAGATAGTTTTCTCCCGCTATTTTATTTAGGTTTCTAATCAACCTACCGAAAATGATTAGTGGCGACTCCAAATTCAAAACACGTTGCATGTTAATTATTTGAACCTTAAGTTGCGATTTGGTATGGACTTGGGAGAGTCCGAGTTAGGTTAGTTAATTAATTAACCCGATAATCCATTAGCCTGGAATTTAACTCGTTTATTTTTTTTAGGTCGCGACAAACTCCTTAAAGTTGGATTTATCGAGGCTGTCCCATATGCTGATTGGGTTGCCAACATCGTGCCGATTAAGAAGAAAGATGGGAGAATCAGAATATGTGTGGATTATCGGGATTTGAACAAAGCCAATCCGAAGGATGATTTTCCCCTACTGCATATTCTCCTTTATGGATGGGTTCTCGGGATATAACCAGATCATGTTGAAAGAAGAAGATAAGATCAAAACCTCATTCACCACACAATGGGGAACCTTTTGTTACAAGGTGATGCCCTTTGGATTGAAAAACGCAGGGGCAAATATCAAAGGGCTATGGTGACCCTTTTTCATGACATGATACATAAGGAGATCGAGGTTTATGTGGATGATATGATCGCCAAGTCCAGACACTGGGAAGACCATGTTAAAGTGCTGAGGAAGTTATTTGATCGATTGAGAAAGTACAAGCTCAAGCCGAATCCTGCGAAATGCGTATTTGGCGCAAGATCCGGAAAACCGCTCGGGTTTGTTGTAAGCAATCGTGGTATCGAGATTGATCCCTCTAAGATCAAAGCCATATGGGAAATAAGGACTCCTTCTACTGTTAAGGAAGTAAGGGGCCTACTTGGAAGATTGAACTATATATCCAGATTCATATCTCAATTGTCGAAACAAATAAACCTTTCTTCCAAATTGCTAAAGAAAGGCGCGAAGGTGAAGTGGGATTCAGAATGCCAACGAGCATTTGAAAAGATCAAGGAATACTTGGTACAACCTCCAATACTGGTACCTCCTTTCCCTAACGTTCCTTTAACTTTATACCTAACAGTTCATGATGAGTCCTTAGGAGCTTTACTTGCCCAAACTAACCCCAAGGATCATAAAGAGCGGGCCATATACTACTTGAACAAAAAGTTCACAACATCCCAAGTCAAGTACCCAGAAGTGGAAAGGACTTGCGTAGCTTTGGTTTGGGTCCTCCACAGATTGAGGCAAGATACTCTGCATTATCATATACAACCGGTCACCGAAAATGACCCCATCAAATACCTTTTGGAGAAACCAACTTTATTAGGAAAGATGGCTAAATGGCAAATATTGCTTTCAGAATTCGACATCAGAATCTCTCCCCAAAATTCCGTCAAAGGGAGAGCAATTGCTGACATGTTAGCTGAAAATCCTCCTAAAGACGTTTCAGAGCAAAACAAGGGAGGTCAAATTACGAACATATCTCAAGACAAATGGACGATGTATTTGATGGTGCAGTGAATCTCGGTGGATCGGTACTGAGGCGCTTTTAATATCCCCCGAAGATCAACATTATCCAGCCTCAGCCAAGTTGGTATTTCCGTGCACCAACAACATTTCCGAATATGAGGCCCGCATACTTGGATTACAACCGGCCATTTCATTAAAGGTGAAGAAGCTACTAGTAAATGGAGATTCCATACTCATCATTTTACAAACCCAAGGGGAGTGGAAAACAAAGGATCCTAAGCTCATCCCTTATCATAAATTTCTTGAAGAGCCGACCCGACATTTTGAGGAGATTACTTTCGAGTATCTACCAAGATCCTAGAATCACTTTGCTGATGCTCTGGCCACACCGTCGCCCATGTTACAAGTGCAAGATGGTCTTGAGATAGAGCCGTTAAGAATTGACATCCTTGATCAACCCGCATACCGCATGGTCGTCGAAGAAGAGCCCGATGAAGAACCATGGTATCATGACATCAAAAATTACTTGCTAAAAGATGAATTCCCACCGGATAGTCAACCGTAAGATAAGAAGTACATTAGCAAGATGGCTCCTAAATTCTTCCTCAAGGGGACGATCCTATACAAGAGGTCATTTGACTCGGTCTTACCGAGGTGCGTAAATGCCAAAGAAGCAAATCTCATTATGAAAGAGATTCACGAAGGAGAATGCGGACCGCATATGAATGGTCACCTCCTCGCCAAGAAAATCATGAGACTCGGATATTATTAGATGACTATCGACTCGGATTGCAACCAACATGTGAGATCCCGTCATCAATGCCAAGTATACGGCGATAAGATAAATGCGCCGCCAATTGAGCTACATCAGATGTCAGAGCCCCGGCCATTCTGCATATGGGTAATTGACATGATTGGCCCTATCAACCCAAAGGCCTCCAATGGACATCGTTTTATTCTGGTAGTCATCGACTACTTCACCAAATGGATTGAAGCCAGCTCTTATACCAACGTTACTGCAAACAAAGTGGCTAAATTCATCAAGCGAGATATCATCTCAAGATATGGAGTTCCAAGAACCATCATTATTGATAACGGCTCCAATCCGAACAACAAGGTAGTCGATCACCTATTGGACCAATTTAAGATACGACACCTTAATTCTTCACCATACCGCCCTCAAATGAATGGAGTCAGAGAGGCGGCAAATAAGAATATCAAGAAGATATTGGCCAAAACTGCTGAGAAATATCGAGACCGGCACGAAAGATTGCCATATGCTCTCATGGCTTATCGAACTTCGATTCGCACTTCAACCGGGGCAACTCCCTACTCTTTGGTATACGGTATGGAAGCGGCCCTACCAAAAGAGGTGGAAATCCCCTCTTTAAGGATCCTGTCTCAGGTAGAACTCACAGAGGATGAGTGGAACCGGCAGAGACACGAATAGTTAAATTTGATTGATGAAAAACGATTAAAGGCTATTTGTCATGGTCAAAGCTACCGGAAGAAAGTAGCCAGGGCTTTTAACGAGAAAGTCAGACCCAGAAATTTTGAAGCAGGGACGCTGGTTGTGAAGAAAATGCTCTCAAATGCTCAACATCCAGGAGGCAAGTTTACGCCTAATTATGAAGGCCCCTACGTGATTCGGAAAGTCTTATCCGGGGGAGCTCTTATTCTTGTAAACATGGATGGAGAAGAATTGGCGAATCCAAGAAATGCAAGCGCCGTGAAGAGATATTATCCTTGAAATAAGATCAAGCTTCAAAGCGATTGATGAGCGATCCCGAGTCACATAAATTTTTGCATTCGCATGACATATGCATACATGCATTTGCATACATTTGTATTTTGCAGATGAACCTGGAATCGTGAGAAATCTTGAAGAACAGTGGATCAAACAAGGGAGTCATTCTTGATTCAAAATTTTGAACATCTTTAATTGACTGATTCCTTTTGTTTATGCAGGAAACATGAGTCAATATCCGAAGAAGACAGGAAGAAGTCGCTTCGGGATTTGAAATTTTGGATATCTTTGACTAATCATTTCTTTTTGTTTGTGCAGGGAACAAGAATCAACATCCGAAGAAGACAGGAAGAAGTCGCTTCGGGATTTGAAATTTTGAATATCTTTGGCTAATCGTTTCTTTTTGTTTATACAGGAAACAGGAGTCAACATCCGAAAAAGACAGGAAGAAGTCGCTTCGGGATTTGAAATTTTGAATATCTTTAGCTAATCGTTTCTTCTTGTTTGTGCAGGGAACAAAAATCAACATCCAAAGAAGACAGGAGGAAGTCGCTTCAGGATTTGGAACTTTGAATATCTTTGAACCGATCGTTTCCTTTTATTTGCGCAGGAGACAGAAGCCCGCATTTGAAGAAGACAGGTTTGAGGTTTTTCTCTTTTATGAAATATCTTCATACACTGTCATGTCTGAAATTGAAAAACGTGGAAACCACAAAGCCCTTTCAAAGAGATATTCCTTTCAAGCTTCTAATACATCTTTTGAACACATCTTTTGATGAGAACTTTTTGCAAATGATGAATTTTGATGAAAACGCCCTGAGTTTCTATAAGAGGGCATATTTTGAAAGCTTTCCAAAAGAATGATCCTTCGGATGAAAAGAGGCAAACATTATCCTCAAACACGCCCCTGATACACTTGAGCGATGAACGAGAGTGGCAGAGAGGTAAAAACTTAATTTTGGGATGTAGGGATCATTCGCGGTGATTACATGGATTGAAATGACGAAAGGCATTTCCATTTCAAAATCATCCATACACATTCATATCCCTTGTTAACCACTCTGAGCCAAAAAGGGAGAAATTTTCTAATTGAAACCCCGTCAAGAACCACCCCACACTAGGGCATATTTGGAGGTTCATTGGATGATTCCTTGGAGAAAAGATCGGGGTAAGACTTTATTGTGCTAACCTGGGTCAATCTTTTTGTGATAGCTTCAGGTGATTTACGGCAGAGACTCGAAACACCTCAAAGTGAAGAAAAGCACTTCATTTCTATATTCCCAAACACCTTATCCTATGTTAAGCCAATTTGCGCCTTTAAATATTCATTTCTAAACCCTTGTTGGTGATCACCTCCCTACATTAGGGCAAAACAAAGGAATTACCAGTGATATGTTAAGAAGCATGATCAGAAGAATTCTTGATCCCGGCCTCGAAAAGAGCTAGTTAGTGCGAAATAGCAAGAAACAAAAGGGTTAGAAAAAGCAAAGTGCCTGCTAAAAGCAAGGTCAAAGCCCATGAAGAGCATCCCGAAAAAGGAACAAAGTTAAAAAATCAAGATAAAAGAGGAAAATCTTCAAAACAAGCTCAAGAAAGCCGATCATGAAAATCTTTTAAAAGCAAATGGACGCTGGTAAAATGTCAAGGTGATCACCCAAGTTCACCCCTCTTTTGAAAACATGGCCTTTCTCAAAAAGCCCACCTTAAACCAAGGTACAACCTGTCACCAAAACTTTTCTTATCCGAGAGGTGTTTCAAGTTGATGCAAGAAATCACACAGGAAGCTACCGCTTAAAGAGATAAGTACAATCCTGTCTTATTATGTCCTCGGGGTTCTTGACTTGTAAACTCGAAGAAGCTATTTTTAATCAATGTTCATTTCTAAGCCTCAAAATGAATATTCTTTGATAAACCATTGACCTAGCCCGAATTACGATCCCTTTTAAAAATGCCTTCTCCGATTAGTCAGAGTGTATGCATCTCGAATGATCCCGAAACCTCAAGGTTAAGTTTCCTGTGAGCGTATTTGAATTTCAAGAAAAGCCTTCCCAAAATGGTGAGAAGCCCTCTTGGATGAAGGAAAACCCTTTTGAAAAACTTTTGAAATAACCTTTCTGTAGAATACTCGGGATGTGTCGTTCAAAATCCATCCCCAGTGAAAAGTTGAACTTGTGTTTAGATATGTTTCTTTTACAATTATACCTTGAAAACTTGTCCGGAATTATTAAAGTTTCTCCCCAGAACTTAAAATTGTCATTTTAATGATGCTTGATTGAACTTTCTCGAGGTTCTCCGGTGATCCCAAATCCTTAGAAAAGTTACATTTTAAAGATTTGATTAACTTGGATTCTCTGCAGGTTTTCCGGCGTCCCCGGATCCTCAGATTCTCCTTTGAAAATTTGAAATAGGGTTTGAGCTTCCGTAGGTACACTAGTAAACCTAGGTCCTCAGATGGCACCCTCTCCTTTGAAAATTTGAAATAGGGTTTGAGCTTCAGTAGGTACACTAGTAAACCTAGGTCCTCAAATGGCATCCCCCTCTTTTAATAGGTGAAACCCATTTGTTACAAGGGTAAACCTCTCTTCCGGACGGTGAGTCCCTTCCTAGAGGATAACCGATCTGCTTTTTAGATGGTGAGTCCCTTCCTAGAGGATAGCCAATCTCTTTTTAATAGGTGAAACCCCTTTGTTACAAGGGTGAACCTCTCTTCGAGACGGTGAGTCCCTTCCTATAGGATAACCGATCTGCTTTTTAGATGGTGAGTCCCTTCCTAGAAGATAGCCAATCTCTTTTAAATAGGTGAAACCCCTTTGTTATAAGGGTGAACCTCTCTTCGAGACGGTGAGTCCCTTCATAGAGGATAACCGATCTGCTTTTTAGATGGTGAGTCCCTTCCTAGAGGATAGCCAATCTCTTTTAAATAGGTGAAACCCCTTTGTTACAAGGGTGAACCTCTCTTCCGGACGATGAGTCCCTTCATAGAGGATAACCAATCTGCGTTTTAGATGATGAGTCCCTTCCTAGAGGATAGCCAATCTCATTTTACTAGGTGAAACCCCTTTGTTACAAGGGTGAACCTTTCCTCCGCACCTTCAAACCACAACTCGACACCGGACGGACGCCGACCATTGCAAAATCTCACAAACCGTTTAAAGGTAATTCCATGCACTTATTCTCTCAACCTCGGATCAACAAATCTCGTAACACGGACAGGTGAGCTACAGGTAAGTCTCTCTTTTCATCTCTCTTTCACATAAAATGAGTGTGAGCTAAAATAATCCCCGCGGAGTCAAAGCTTTAATGGCGTAAGTAAGGCAATTGAATGTTAAGACTAGTTTTCTTTAGATTTTTCCCCAACAGAGTCGATTAAGGATCCAGGTGTCACCTTGTCTTTGAAAGCAACCTCTAACCGAGATTACTTTCCAAGAGGCGTAGCCGTTGACACCCGATTTTTAATCATTTTTCTTTCAATTTTCTTTCAATTTTATTTTCTAAAAATTCCCAAAAATTCATAAAAAATCAAAAAAAAAAATTAAAAAATCAACATTGGAAACCTTTGCTAAGCATAAGGAACCAATTTTGAACAAAAAATAATTTTTCATATTTTTCGTATTTTTTAATATTTTTGAAAAATAGGAAAATATTAGAAAATTAATAAAAAATACTTCTCGAGGTCACAAAAATATAGAAAAATGTTTAATATTTTTCTTTAAATTCCCTTTTCATATTGACCTCACGAAAAATCAAAAATCGAGTTCAATTTGAGGTGTTTCTTCACAACGCCGAAGATTGAATTTACATAAAAAATACAAATTGAGTCTTTTTATTTGTAATTTTTGCACATTTTAGGTCTAGACATTCAATTGCAGTCCCTTTGAACTTTAATTTGATCAATTGGACCCTCAATTACGCGAATTGTACGAATTGCATAAGAATTCCCAAAAGTTTTGCAATTTAGTCCCTCTACTTGCCAATTTTTGAAATTACTTTTAATTGGGGGACTTTCTCTGCAAAATTGGACCGCCTCTAGGGTTTTGACACATTCTGAATCGATTGGCATAGGTCTCACGGTCCAATTTGATCGAATTGGCACTTAATTGAACATTTCCCTAAATCGGCAATTTCGAAAAATTTGGGACTTTTGTGCAAATTGATAAGAAATTTTGGGCAATTACATTTCTAGGTGATATCCAGAGCCCTAAGTCCAATTTTGAAGTTTAATTGCAAAAATTTCCAGTCAATTTTGATTAATTTTGAAAATTTGACAAAATTCACTATCTGAACCTGTTCGGACCACCGGTCGGACCGGTCGAACCGATCCAGAACAGTGCATCGTCTTCCCCAAATCATCGCACGAACTCCAGAATCGACAATGAATTTCAGTGACCAAATTGAGAGCCAATTCAACTCTAATTGATTCAATTGATTGAGGGCTTTGATTCTTCAAGTTGAGGTACGTTGATTGCCGCCAATGGCGCGGCCGATCGTCGCCGGAAAACGGCGGCATTGCTGGTCAAGGCTTCGGCGCACATAAAAGTCAACATTATTGAAGCAGAAGGCAATTGACGCTCGTTCAAGGTTCAACGGACGCCGGACGGTCTTGGACGGAACTTTAACCAACTCCGTCATCGTCCGGCGACCGTAACTCACGTGATTGCACGTGAGGACAGCTCGGCATAGCTCACCCATGCGCGCGCAATTTCAAAGATTGGGTATAAATAGTCAAGAAGGTTCCGGAGCAAACAGGAGGCTCATTCAGTTCATCTCGCAATGGAATAGAAATAGAGAGAGAAAGAAAGCGAAGGAGAGCTCACCTTCTCGCTCGCACGATCGAAGTTTTGAACTCGATCCGTGAGTTCTTCGCGGAGGTAATATAGAGAAAATCGAAGCTCGCCGTTACTTCGGGAAGCTCGCCCGAACCTTGGAGAAGCGATCTGCATAGCTCAATCGGCCTCAAACCTCCAAAATAGGTAAGTCGAACTTCGAGCTTCATCACTGTGCATCAATGGCATCACATTGTTCCGAGCACGATCTTTGAAATTGCTGTGTGTGTTTTTGTCCTTGAACATTGCTTATCATCTTCGCATCGTTATTTTGTTTTGATTTCGCGCAAAAATCTCCAATCGAGCCCGTGAAACCCGACCTCCATGGCCGATCACTGTTGAAGCTTGCCTAGGCAATTCTAGGCCAAACCAGGTCGATCGGACCGGCAAGTAAGTGTTCCTAACTTGATTATAATGTGTCCGAAGCTTGAATCGCATTGTAATGCTCAATACCGCTTGATTGAGGTTTGTGATGTCGCGACTGTGTATGGCTTGATTCTCGCGTTTCAGCCGTTGAACCGATTTGATCTTTGATTATGTTCGCCTGGAAGTCAGTGCAAGTCGATCGGCGGTGGTTTTACGCCGATCCGGCGAGATCTCACCGTCGGATCTCCGCGGAAGGTTTCCGGCAGTCCGTTTGACGTCGTCGAGAGGAAGACGATGATACCGATGTGGCACGGTCAAGAGGTCAACGAGCCGAGGTGTCACGAGCCGATAGGTCCAGCTCGGATCCGAGCCGCCTCGGCCGTTGGCGCGAGCGAGCCGACTCAGATCCGATCCAACGGCCGAGATAAATCGAGAGATTTGATTCTCGGCCGTTGGATCTTCTTTTTGTATTTTCGGATAATTAGTATATTAGTTAGAAATTAAAAAATCAAAAACGGTGTCGTTCGTGTCATTAAGTTGGGCGACGTCATTTAAAGCCCGTGATAAATGCGTTGTCGTTTTTTAGGCATAGGTGAACCAACGGCCCGGATTAGATTTAACCTTCAATCGTGGCCGTCCGCGCATTTATGCGATACGTCGTCGTTTTGCTTAGTGGCGAGTCGACGGTTGAGATCGAGTTTGAAGGTGCAATTGCGACCGTCTGTTTAATAGTTAGAAGCGACATCGTTTTATTAGGGGGCTTGATGCGGCGTCGTTTCATATAAGAGAGAGTCAACGGCCGAGATCGATTTGGGGATTGATCTCAACTGTTCATTTTTTTTTATATATATTTTCGAATATTCGGAAATTAGTTTAGAAAATCAAAAAATTTAAATAAATAGGAAGCGGCATCGTTTATAGGTCGAACGGGTCCGTGAGCGGTCAGACCGAATTGATCGATTGTTGACCGGTTTGACCCGGTCCAAAAATATTAATAAAAAATAATAAAAATAGATAAAAATCTCCAAAAAAATAAAAAAAAATTATAAAATGCTTAGAAAATTCATAAAAATTCCCAGATTTTCCCAAAAAATTTCTAAAAATTTCTAGATCGATTCGGGACTCTTAGAGTCTGAATCGAATATTTTGAGACTTCGAGGGTCGATTCACATCGATCCGGAAAATTCCCAATTTTTTAGAAAAATAAATAAAAAATCCAAAAAATTAGAAAAATTCTGGAAAATCACAAAAAATAGGAAATGACCACATTCAACTGGCCAAACCAAAATTTTGTGATTTTCGGGTCCCGAACCCCAAAAAATGACCATTCTACCCTTCCGGGCCTTCCGCCTCAAATTTTCCCGAGCCATCCCTAGAACCCAAACTCGATATTTCTGTGAGTCGATAGGGCCATTTTAGATATGTCTATTTGATTGATTGATTGGATTGACCTTGATTATGCATTTTAAATTTCTGATTGTGATTGTTAGAATAGAAAATTCTCATTTGCATGAATACCTAGAACCGTTAGGGCCTGCCTCACCCGAAAGTCCGTCCGCATCAATTCATAGGTTAGAAAATCACCCGACATCGGTAACCGAAAGGGCGTCGATGAAAATCTCGGCGTAACCAAGTCCCCGGACCCAAAAATTTCTAGTTTTCGCGGAACCGAACGGTTTCTCCCGACCGCTCGGTAGGGTTTTCCGATCATACCCTCCAATAAATTGATCGGTGGCGACTCCAATAGCATGTACACATTGCACATGCCACCCGACCACACTAAGGTCGATTTTGATGAAATTTTATCCGACATCGCACTTCGAGTAATGGGTCTTGGGAGAGACCCGCGATCTTCAAGATCCGCTTTCAACCGGATCCGAAGGGTCGGCTCGTTAACCCTCGCAACCGGAACATAGTAGAAAAATTTCCGGGAGGGTCGCGACAATTGATTTTGAAAATCTTGATGGAGGAAACGTTTCCTTTGGAGGCAACAACAAAAGAACGATTATCGGTAAAGGAACCGTGAAGATTGGCAATCTACTCACCAAAGATGTTTCATTAGTCAAGAGTTTGAGCTTCAATCTTGTTAGTATTAGCCAACTATGAGATATTGGATACAAAGTTTCTTTTGCGTAAAATAAGTGCTCGTGTACAAGTCAAGACAAGAAGTCATCATTTATCGGATGAAAATATGGCAACATGTACCCTCTAGACACATCGTCCGAGAATGAAAAATGACTTCTATCCATCAAAGACGATCCAAATCGTGGGCACGTGACACTAGGACACCTAAGCTTCAAGTAAATCAACAAACTTTTCAAAAAGAAGCTTGTGAGAGGACTTCCAAATGCCAAATCCGAAAAGATAAAATTTTGCGAAGTATGCACACTTGGAAAGCAAGTAAGAAATTCCTACAAATCCATAAATGAAGTCATCACTATCCATGCTTGTCGCGACCCTCCTTTCGGCACGGGCGAGAGTTAACTAGCCGATCCTTCCGACCTCGATTGTCGGCGGGATCTTTAGGATCGCGGGTCCCTCCCAAAACCCATTACTCGAATCGCGATGTCGGAGAAAATTTTATCGAAATTGACCTTAGTGTGGTCGGGTGGCATGTACAATGTGTACATGCAATTGGAGTCGCCACCGATCAATTTATTGGAGGGTATGATCGAAAAACCCTACCGAGCGATCGGGAGAAACCGTTCGGTTCTACGAAAACCGGAGATTTGGGTCCGGGGACTTGGTTACGCCGAGATTTTCATCGACACCCTTTCGGTTACCGATGTCGAGTGATTTTCTAACCTAAGAGTTCATGCATATTCAATTTCGGATGAGGTAGGTCCTAACGGTTCTAGGTATTCATGCAGAAGGGAATTTTACTATTCCTAACATCCACAATCAAAAAATTAAAATGCACAATCAATATAATCGCACACAATCAAATCAATCAATCAATGTTTGATATGTCTAAAATGGCCCTATCGGCCCACAAAAATTTCAAATTTGAGTTCCGGGATGGTTTGGGAAAATTTGGGGTGGAAGGCCCGAAAAGGGTAGAATGGTCATTTTTGTGGGTTCGGGACCCAAAAGCCACAAAATTGGGATCGGGCCAGTTGAATGTGGCCATTTCCTATTTTTTGTGATTTTCTTGAATTTTTTCTAATTTTTCTAATTTTTTATTTTTTATTTATTTTCTAAAAAGGTTGGGAATTTTCCGGATCGATGTGAATCGACCCTCGAAATCTCAAAAATTCTCGATCCAGACTATAAGAGTCCCGAATCGATCTAGAAATTTTTAGAAATTTTTTTGGGAAAATATGGGAATTTTTATGAATTTTCTAAGTATTTTTATAATTTTTTTGGATTTTTTGGAAATTTTTATTTATTTTTTATTATTTTTTTTGGACCGGGTCAAACCGATCAACGACCGGTCAACCCGGTCCAGACCGCTCTCGACTCGCTCGACATGAAACGACATTGTTCTCATTTATTAGATTTTTTTTTTGAATTTCTAAATATTTTCTAAATATTCGAATATAAAAGAAAATGAATGACGGCCGAGATCAATCCTAGATTTGATCTCAAACGTCGGCCCTCTACTAATTAAAACGATGACGTATTACTTCTAATCAAACGGACGGTCGCGATTGACTCTAGATTTAATCTAGGCCATTCTTTTCACCTAAACTAAAACGACATCGCATCCTTTAGTACCCCGAACGGCCACGATTAAACCCGAAGCTAGATCTGAGCCATTCACTCGTAATCTGGTTTAAACAACGATGCTTTCGACCTTTATATATCAAACGACGCCGCATCTACTAAGTCTTCGGACGGCCACGATCTATCCTAAGTCTTAATCCGGACCGTCCATTTGACTTCAACCCTAAACGGCGACGCATTTGCCATCCTAGACGATGACTCACAAACATTGATCTAAACGGTGCCGTTTTTGCATTATTCTAATTTCTACCTAATATAAGCTAATATTCAAAAATACGAAAAAGAAATCCAACGGCCCTAAATCAAACTCATCTAATTATGTGGGCCGTTGGATGGGATCTGACTCAACTTATTTGCGCCAACGGCCGAGCTGAGTCGCCGACGAGCTAGACCAACCAACGCTTGACACGTCATCCTTTGACCCGTTGACTGCGCCACCTCAAGATTGTCGTCTTCCTCGCAACGACACCGGATGGACGGCCGAGAGCTTCTCAACCTGGATCTAGACGGTGAGATCTCGCCGAAATGCTCACGAAACCAACACCATTCGACTCGCATAATCATCCAGATCAACATATTCAAAGATCAAATTATTTCATCGACTAAATCATGAGAATCGCACTATATACAGTCGGCCATCGCCAAGTTCGAGCATGCATAATCCAGCCAAACCAAACCAATTCATTCATACACAAGCACCATAGGAAGGCTCGGGGACTTACCTCGAGCTCCGATCGAGCTCGTAGGGTCTAGATAGGCTGACCAATGTTCGGCCGAGCCAAGCGATGTTGGAGGTTCGACTCACGCGATTCAAGGAAGATCAATGCGAGAATGAAGCGCGATCGTGGTCAGTAAGGTTTATGGATGAAAACGCGCACAACAATTGAAAGGATTATGCTCGTGAAGTTGAGATGCCATGATCCCACAAAGGAAGAAGTTGGAGAGCTTCATCCTTACCGTTTTTGAGGCGATATCAGTTGATCCAAGCGGCGTGATCGCTTCCTGGAGTGGCTATCAAGCTTCTGGAATGGATTGCGAGTCTTGATTCCGCCCGGATTGGCCGGACGATCAACGTGTAGTCCTTGTTCCGGCGAGCTACAGTGAAGCTCTCGAGAGCTTCTCTCCCTACTCGCTCTCTCTTTCTCTCTCTATTTTGGTAGCGAACGAACACGAATGAGCCTCCCTTTTTGATCGAGAACCTTCCTTGGCTATTTATACTCAACTTTGAATCTTGGCGCGCACGGGTGGGAATCGGCCGAGCTCTCCTCACGTGCCAATCACGTGATTTTTGGTCACCGGACGGTGACGGAATCGGTTATGATTCCGTCAACGTCCGTTGGACCTCCGTTGGACTCAAAACGAACACTAATTTGCGCGGTTTGTCCAAATGTTGACTTTCTGCACTACCGGGACTTTGACTAGCTTGCCGGCGCTGCTCCGATGACGATTGGTCCCGGTGTTGGTGGCAATCGATTCCTCTTGAGTTGAGCCACAAAAGCCCTAATGTAATTAGTCGGATTAGGTTCGAATTGAGCTTCAATTTGATCGTTGAATCTCAGCTCACAAACCTGCAAAATGCGCGCATGAATTGGGAAGACGATGCACTGTTCTGGACCGGTTCGGTTGGTTCGACCGGCGGTCAGACCCGCCTAAACCGGTTCGCACAGTGAATTTTGTAGAATTTTCAAAATTAATTGAAATTGACTGGGAATTTTTGCAATTAAACTTCAAAATTGGACTTAGGGGCCTGAATATTATCTAGAAATGCAATTTTGCCCAAAAGTTCATATCAATTTCAATAAAAGCCCCAAATTTTTCAAAATTGCCAATTTGGGAAAATGTTCAATTGGATGTCCTAATGATCAAATTGGACCATGAGACCTATGCCAATCGATTCAGAATGTGTTAAAACCCTAGGGGTAGTCCAATTTTGCAAAGAAAGTCCCCAGATTAAAAGTAATTTCAAAAATTGGAAAGTTGAGGGACTTAATTGCAAAGAATTTAGGGATTTTTGTGCAATTCGCGCAATTGAGGGTGCAATTGACCAAATTGAAGTTTGAAAGGCCTGCAATTGAATGTCTAGACTTAAAATGTGCAAAAATTGCAAATAAAAAGACTCAATTTGTATTTTTTATGTAAATTCAATCTTCGGCGTTGTGAAGGAACACCCAAAATTGAATTCAATTTTTGATTTTTCTTGAGGTCAATATGAAAAGGGAATTAAAATAAAAATATTGGATATTTTTTTGTATTTTTGTGACCTCGAAAAGTATTTTTTATGAATTTTCTAATATTTTTCTATTTTTCGAAAATATTAAAAAATGTGAAAAATATGAAAAATTATTTTTTGTTCAAAATTGGTTCCTTAAGCTTGGCCAAGGCTCCCAAACTTGATTTTTCAATTTTTTGATTTTTTGTGAATTTTTGGGAATTTTTAGAAAATAAAACTAAAGGAAAATTGATTAAAAATCGGGTGTCAACAAATGCCCCTCTTTGAAAGTAATCTCGGTTAGAGGTTGCTTTTAAAGACAAGGTGACACCTGAATCTTTAATCGACTCTATTGGGAAGAAATCTAAAGAAAACTAGTCTTGACATTCAATTGCCTTACCTTTGTCGTTAAAGCTCTAACTCCACCGGGAAATTAGCTCAGCTCATGCTCATTTTATGTGAAAGAGGAATGAGGAGAAAGAGAGATTTACCTGTAGCTCACTTGTCTATGGTCCGAGATTTGTTGATCTAAGGTCGAGTGAATGAGTGTATGGGATTACCTTTGAATGGTTTGCGAGATTTTATGATGGTCAGCGTCCGTCCGGTGTCGAGCGGTGGTTTGAAGATTTAGAAGAAAGGTTCACCCTTGTAACAAAGGGGTTTTACCTATTAAAACGCAGATTGGTTATCCTCTAGGAAGGGACTCACCATCCGAAAAAATTGGCTATCCTGTAAGAAGGAATTCACCATTTAAAAAGCAGATCGGTTATCCTCTAGGAAGGGACTCACCGTCAGAAGAGAGGTTCACCCTTGTAACAAAGGGGTTTCACCTATTAAAATGAGATTGGCTATCCTCTAGGAAGGAATTCACCATTTAAAATGCAGATCGGTTATCCTCTAGGAAGGGACTCACCGTTTGGAAGAAAGGTTCACCCTTGTAACAAAGGGGTTTCACCTATTAAAATGAGATTGGCTATCCTCTAGGAAGGGGTTCACCATTTAAAATGCAGATCGGTTATCCTCTAGGAAGGGACTCACCGTCTGGAAGAAAGGTTCACCCTTGTAACAAAGGGGTTTCACCTATTAAAATGAGATTGGCTATCCTCTAGGAAGGGATTCACCATTTAAAATGCAGTTCGGTTATCCTCTAGGAAGGGATTCACAATTAAAAGATCCTCGGAAGAAAGGTTCACCCTTGTAACAAAGAGGTTTCACCTATTAAAATGAGATTGGCTATCCTCTAGGAAGGGATTCACCATTTAAAATGGGTTGGCTATCCTCTAGGAAGGGATTCACCATTTAAAATGGGTTGGCTATCCTCTAGGAAGGGACTCGCCGAATTAAAATGGGTTGGCTATCCTCTAGGAAGGGACTCGCCGATTAAAAATGGGTTGGCTATCCTCTAGGAAGGGACTCGCCGATTAAAAATGGGTTGGCTATCCTCTAGGAAGGGACTCGCCGATTAAAATGGGTTGTCCATTGGGGATTTACTTGTTAAAAGAGGAGGGTGCCATCTAGAGGACCTAGGTTTACTAGTGTACCTACAGAAGCTCAAACCCTATTTTTAAATTTCAAATGAGAGGTTTCGAGGACCTAGGAGATGCCGGAAGACCCGTAGAGAATCCAAGTTAGTCAAATCTTTAAAATGTAGCTTTTTCGAGGATTTGGGGTCACCAAGGAACCCGTAGAAAATCCAATCAAATATCATTAGAATGGCTTTCAAAATAATCCAATGGGTTAAGATCTTTGGATATATGATAAGAGAATGGCAATTCCAAATTTTGGGGAGAAATTTAGGAATTCCAAGCAAATTTTCAAGGTGTATTTGTGAAAGAAATGTGTCCAAACACAAGTTCAAATCTCCACTAGGGAAATGACACAACCCGAGTATTCTTCAAAAAGGGTTGTTTTAAAAGATTTCAAGAGGATTTTCCTTCATCCAAGAGGGTTTCTCACCATTTGGGAAGGTTTTTCTTGAAAATTCGAATCCGCTCACAAGAAACCTAACCTTGAGGTTTCGGGGTCATTCGAGATGCATACAATCTGACTAATCAGAGAAGGCATTTTGAAAGGGACCGTAGTTTAGGCCTGGTCAAAGGTTTATCAAAGGATATTCATTTTGAGGCTTAGAAATGAACATTGATCGAAAATAGCTTCTTCGGGTTTACAAGTCAAGAACCCTAAAGATATGATAAGACATGATTGTACTTACCTCTTTAAGCGGTAGCTTCCTATGTGATCTCTTGCATCAACCTGAAACACCTCCTAGATCAGAAAAGTTTTGGTGACAGGTTGTATCTTGGTTTAGGGTAGGCTCTTTGAGAAAGGCCATTTTTTCAAAAGTGGGGTGAACTTGGGTGATCACCTTGATATTCTTTCCAGCAATCATTTGTTTTTGAGAAATTTCATGATCATCTTTCTTCAGCTTGCTTTGAGGATTTTCCTCCTTTCATATTGATTTTTCAAACTTTCCCCCTTTTTGGATGCTTTTCTCATGGGCTTTGGCCTTGCTTTTACCAGGCACTTTGCTCTTTCTAGCCCTTTTGTTTCTTGTCATTTTTTGCATTGATTGGCTCCTTTGGAGACCAAGATTAAGAATTCTTCCAATTATGCTTTTTGACTCATTGCTGGTAATTCCTTCGTTTTGCCCCAGTGTAGGGAGGTGATCACCAACAAGGGTTTAGAAATGAATATTTAAAGGCTCAAATTGGCTTATCAAAGGATAAAGTGTTTGGGAATATAGAAATGAAGCACTTTTCTTCACTTTGAGGTGTTCCAAATTTCTCGCCAAAATCACCCGAAGTTATCACAAAAAGATTGATGCAAGTTAGCACAATAAAGTCTTACCCCGATCTTTTCTCCAAGGAATCAACCAATAACCTCCAAATATGCCCCAATGTGGGGTTGTTCTTGACAGGGTTTCAATTAGAAAATTTCTCCCTTTTTGGCTTAGAGTGGTTGTCAAGGGATATGAATGTGTATGGATAATTTTGAAATGGAAATGCCTTTCGTCATTTCAATCCATGTAATCACCGCGAATGACCCCTACGTCCCAAAATTAAGCTTTTTTCGCTCTATCACTCTCGCTCATCGCTCAAGTGTATCGAGGGACGTGTTTAAGGATAAGGTTTGCCTCTTTTCATTTGAAGGGCCATTCTCTTGAAAAGCTTTCAAAACATACCCTTTTTAGAACTTCAGGGTGTTCTCATCAAAATTCATCATTTGCAAAAGTTTTCATCAAAAGGTATTTTCAAAAGATGTTTCAGAAATTTGAAAGGGATGTTTCTTTGAAAGGGCCTTATGGCTTTGCAGAGTGGAAATTTTTAATGACCAACACGGTAGTATCACCTTAGTGATGATGAATATATTTCATAAAAGAAAAGAACCTCAAACCTGTCTTTTTCGAATGTCGGTTCTTGTTTCCTGCATAACACAAAAGGAAACGATCAATTAAAGATGTTCAAAAATTTTAAATTTCAAAGCGACTTCTTCCTGTCTTCTTTAGATATTGATCCTTTATTTCCTGCATAAACAAAAGGAATCAATCATTTAAAGATGTTCGAAATTTGTAATCCAAAATGACTTCCCTGTTTTGATCAATCGTTCCGCGAGATTCTTTATGACTCCAAGTCCTCTTGCAAAATACAAACATATGCAAATGCATGTATGCAAATGTCATGCGAATGCAAAATTTATATGACTCAGATCCGCTCATCAATCGCTTTGAAGCTTGATTTTATTTCAAGGATAGTATCTCTTCACGGCGTCCGCATTCACTAGACTTGCTAATTCTTCTCCATCCATGTTTACAAGGATAAGAGCTCCCCCGGATAAGACTTTCTGAATCACGTAGGGGCCTTCATAATTTGGCATGAATTTGCCTCCCGGGTGTTGAGCATTCGGGAGCATTTTCTTCACAACTAGCATCCCCGCTTCAAAATTTCTAGGCTTGACTTTCTTGTTAAAAGCTCTAGCCACTTTCTTCCGATAACTTCGACCGTGGCATATGGCCTTCAATCGCTTTTCATCAATCAAATTCAACCGCTCATGTCTCTGCCGATTCCACTCATCTTTCGAAAGTTCAACTTGAGACAGGATCCTTAGAGAGGGGATTTCCACTTCTACTGGTAGGACCGCTTTCCATACCGTATACCAAAGAGTAGGGAGTTGCCCCGGTTGAGGTACGAATCGAAGTTCGATAGGCCATGAGAGCATATGGCAATCTTTCGTGCCAGCCTCGATATTTCTCAGCAGTTTTGGCCAATATCTTCTTGATGTTCTTGTTTGCCGCCTCCACAGCTCCATTCATTTGTGGGCGATAAGGTGAAGAATTAAGGTGTCGTATCTTAAATTGGTCCAATAAGTGATCGACTACCTTGTTGTTCAAATTGGAGCCATTGTCTAGTAATGATGGCTCTTGGAACTCCGTACCTTGATATGATGTCTCGCTTGATGAATTTAGCCACACTGTTTGCAGTGACGTTGGCATATGAGCTAGCTTCAATCCATTTGGTGAAATAGTCAATAGCCACCAAAAAAAAACGATGTCCGTTGGAGGCCTTTGGGTTGATAGGGCCAATCATATCAATTCCCCACATAGAGAATGGCCAGGGTTCCGACATCCGATGCAGTTCATTGGGCGGCGCATTTATCTTGTCGCCGTATACCCGGCATTGATGACAAGATCTAACGTGTTGATTGCAATCCGACTCGATAGTCATCTAATAATACCCGAGTCTCATGATCTTCTTGGCGAGGAGGTGACCATTCATATGCGGCCCGCATTCCCCTTCATGGATTTCTTTCATGATGAGATTTGCTTCTTTGGAGTTTACGCATCTCGGTAGGACCGAGTCAAAGGACCTCTTGTACGGGATCTGTCCGCCGAGGAAAAATTTTGATGCCATCTTGCTGATATATTTCTTATCTTCTAGTTGACTTTTTTGCGGGAATTCGCCCTTCAAAGTAATTCTTGATATCATGATACCATGGTTCTTCATCGGGTTCCTCTTCAACGACCATGCAGTATGCGGGTTGATCAAGGATGTCAATTTTTAGCGGCTCTATCTCAAGGCCATCTTGTACTTGTAACATGGCCGACAAGGTGGCCAAAGCATCAACAAAGTGATTTTGAGTCCTTGGTAAATACTCGAAAGTGATCTCCTCAAAATGTTGGACCAGCTCTTCGAGGAATTTATGATAAGGGATGAGCTTGGGATCCTTCGTTTTCCACTCTCCTTGGGTTTGTAAAATGATGAGCATGGAATCCCCGTATACCAGCAGTTTCTTCACTTTCAATGAAATGGCCAATTGTAATCCCAGTATGCAAGCCTCATATTCAGAAATATTGTTCGTGCACGGGAATACCAACTTGGCCGAAACGGGGTAATGTTGATCTTCGGGGGATATCGTAACCGCCCCAGCACCTGATCCAATGGAGGTTCACCGCGCCATCGAAGTACATTGTCCATTTGTCTTCAGAGATATTTAGGATTTGATCTCCATTGTTTGGTTTGGAATCATTCTTGGGAGGATTATCGGCTAACATGTCCGCGATCGCTCTCCCTTTGACAGATTTTTGAGGAGAGGTTTTGATGTGAAATTCCGAAAGCAGTATTTGCCATTTGGCCATTTTTCCTAATAAGGTTGGTTTCTCCAAAAGGTATTTGATGGGGTCATTTTCAGTGACTAATTGGATATGATAATGCAGAGTATATCGCCTCAATGTGTGGAGGACCCAAACCAATGCTACACAAGTCCTTTCCACTGCTGAGTACTTGGCTTCGGATGTTGTGAACTTTTTGCTCAAATAGTATATGGCCCGCTCTTTACGATCCTTGGGGTTAGTTTGGGCAAGTAAAGCTCCCAAGGACTCATCATGAACTGTTAGATATAGAGTTAAAGGAACGTTAGGGATATGAGGTACCAGTACCGGGGTTGTACCAAGTATTCCTTGATCTTTTCAAATGCTTGCTGGCACTTTGAATCCCATTTCACCTTCGCGCCTTTCTTTAGCAGCTTGAAGAAGGGTTTCGCCGTTTCTGACAGCTGAGATATGAATCTGGATATATAATTCAATCTTCCAAGTAGACCCCTTATTTCTTTAACAATGGAAGGAGTCCCTATTTCCCATATGGCTTTGATCTTAGAGGGGTCAATCTCAATACCACGATCGCTTACGACAAATCCGAGCAGTTTTCCGGATCTTGCGCCAAATACGCATTTCGCGGGATTCAGCTTGAGCTTGTACTTTCTCAATCGATCAAATAATTTTCTCAGCACCTTAACATGATCTTCCCTAGGTCCGGACTTAGCTATCATATCATCTACGTAAACCTCCATCTCCCTATGTATCATGTCATGAAAAAGGGTCACCATTGCCCTTTGATATGTTGCCCCCCCATTTTTCAATCCAAAGGGCATGACCTTGTAAATGTAGGTCCCCCATTGTGTAGTGAATGAGGTTTTGATCTTATCTTCTTCTTTCAACATGATCTGGTTGTACCCCGAGAATCCATCCATGAAGGAGAATAATTCAAAACTCGCGGTACTATCGATGAGCACATCAATGTGCGGTAGGGGAAAATCATCTTTTGAGCTGGCCTTGTTCAAGTCCCGATAGTCCACGCATATTCTGATTCTTCCGTCCTTCTTTTTAACGGGTACGATATTGGCGACCCAATTAGCGTATGGGACAGCCTCGATAAATCCAACTTTAAAGAGCTTCATCACCTCCTCATTGATCTTATCTCGCGATTCGGGGTTCATTCTTCTGGATGGTTGATTAACCGGTGTGCAAGCGGGATTTATAGGTAGAGCATGCTCCACGATTTCACGGTTTAAACCTGGCATGTCAGCATATGACCAGGTGAAAATATCTTGATATTCCTTGAGCAACGCCGTCATTCTTAAAACATCTGCTGCAGATAAGTATCCTCATATTTTCACTTCTTTGACGCAAAATGAGTCTCCCAAGTTAATAGTGATAGTTTCTTCGGAGATAGGAGGCTTAGACTCTTCAAAACAATCCCATTCCCTCTTGATATCGCTCACATCAACCTCTTCTATATCGATTTCATATGTATAGTTATTGAGCTGATCTGAGTCACATATTAACCTGTTATGCATGGGTGGGATGACATGCTTGAAATGCATCATGAAATGTTAGTATTCAAAGATGACAAAATTAAAGAATGCATGATCTTTTGACATGAAAACATTTTTCGAATTTGTTTTTGAAAGAAATGAATAGAAAGGAGAACTAGTCCTTGATTTTCCGGACGTCCCGGTTCTCAAAACACTATTTAAAACCCAAGATCATATGGCGGATCGGGCCTCAAGTTTCATGGTAGAATCAATTGTCATCATCGAACCAATCCGTCCTCCATATGTCCGTAATAAAACTTGATATGATTTTCATTAATAGATGCAACTAAAAGTAATACAGCCCTGCACTTCTTGGATCACAGCATGAGACCCAAAGGGTGCTAAAATAGCGAAAAGCTTTAAGAACAAATGCAGTAATCAAAATGCATTAAAAGGTAAAGTTTAGAAAGAGCCTTTTACTCGGGGGTAGGGAAGTCATCGTCCAGCCACTCAATGATAACGTTCACCCGATTATCCGAGAACGGATTGAATAGGTCCGGCTCTTCATCTTCAGAAATATCCTCATCTTCCAGCCACTTGCCTCCTTTTGAAAACACCTCAAATAAAGGGTTTAGGAACATCTTCCCTCTAGCCTTCCATGCATCGGTACCTACGAAACGGCCACTTTGGTGTCCATGGCGTCCACGGTCTCCGTAACACTTGTTTCGACCTCGACCTCGACCCGTATGATTTTTCACTATTCCATTATAACCCGGACCAACCTTGTGGTCATTCGAGTCCAGATTCAAAGGATTACGAATTCCTTGGCCGTATTTTCCTAGTTCGGTACCTGGAATAAAACCATTTGAGAGTAGCACCCTTCCCGCCATGGTTGCGGGTTTTGACAATCTTGGAGTAGTCATCCTCATGTCGGATGGTACGTTCATGACCGATACGATGTCAAAAGCGTGATAGCTCAGCTCCTCTTCCTTTGAGGGTTCAATGTATGGGACCATTCCTTTTAACGAAGCACGATGCCCTGTCTCTCCATGGACAGTGACTAGTTGACCTTTGACTATAAATTTTACCTTTTGATGCGGGGAGGAAGGTACCGCTCCGCATACGTGAATCCATGGTCTTCCCAAAAGTAAGGTGAAGGCGTTAGGGATATCCAGCACTTGAAACGATATGGAGAAGATTATCGGTCCAATAGCAATGTCCAGTTCGATCTCCCCTACTACATTCTTAGAGACTCCGTCAAATGACCGGATAGTAGCCTTGGATGTCCTTACAAGGTCTTCATTGATCCCCAAGCTTCTCAAAGTGCTCAAGGGACATAGGTTAAAAGCCGAGTTGTCAATCATGACGTGAGGAAACTCCTTGTCGTGACATTTCACGGCAATATAGAGGGCTCTATTATGCACACGCCCTTCCCTTGGGAAATCTTCATCCGAAAAAGAGATCTGGTCTTTTAAGATGATAGCGCCCACGAAGTCCCCTAAATGAACCTTGTTGATGGTTTCTGGGACATGCACCTCATCTAGCACTTTCGGGAGGGCGTTCTTGTGCTTTTCTGAATTCTTGAAAAGATCTAATAAGGAAATCAGTGCTGGCATTTTCTGCAGTTGGTCGACGACTTCATATTCACTGGTTCTCACGACCGATTGTAACTTCTCAACTTCTTCTGCGGTTGGGACTTTCTTTTCAGAATCCACCTCTCTTGGTGGATAACATCTTCTTGATCTCATAATAGCATCAATCTCGCCAGTTCCATAATCCCAATGAACTGCCCTCGGGTTGTATTCTTCCACGGGAGGCAATTTAATCTTCACCGGCCCGACCTCTTCTTGAGGTAATTCTAGTGCTGTCGTCTTTCTAGAGCTAGAAGCTTCAATTTCCCAGTTATCTACTTTTTTCAAATCGATCACAAAACGGATAGGGTATCCACCATCCCGATCATTTCATCTTCATGAATCTCATCGGGGTTATGTTCCGGACACGGCCTTACCAATACGGCATTTTCTTCATCTAGACACCTTTGTCTTTCCCTTCTAGCCCTCAGGATTATTCCCTCAATTCTCATGCCAATTTCTACCAGATGTTGGAATGAAGAGTACGTGTATGCGTACATGCGGTCAAAATATTCCGCCGGAAGGGACTTGAGCACGAACTCGAGCATTTCTCTTTCCGACAATGGCGGTTGCACCATCGCAGCGTGCTTCTTCCATCTCCTAGCAAAGAGCTCAAAACTCTTGTCTTCACTTTTTCCGATATTTAACAAATTGGCCTTGGTAAAATACCCTCCGATTCCAACTTCAAAGTACCGTATAAAATGTTCTGATAAATTCTCCCAGTTTGGGACCCAATCTAGGTCAATGGATTGGAACCATGCTAGTGTGAGGCCTATCAAGCTATGTCCGAAGTTCCAGATTAACGTTTCATCATTTTCATGATGGCCAACCATTTGGCGGAGATAATATGAGATATGCGCCGGAGGACACCCAACGCCATTATACTTTATGCGGAAATTCACCCTTGGATTCATGCCTTGGGGCGGAATATTTCCGGCTTGGGTGAGTGGCGTAATCAACTCTTTCAACTCATTCATTTTTCTTGACACATCATCCCCTTGCTCTTGCAAGAGAGCGATCCTTCGATTTTACGTCTTCATGGCCCGCCGTATCTCTAGAATTTGCATATTCTCTTCTACCGTCGTGGCGTTATTATTAGCTACCGACCGAGATAATTCCGCTACCATGGTCATCAAATGACGTATATGGATTTCCAAATTGGAAACCCGCATATCAAACTCCCGATTTCCTCGTTTCTCCCGGGGGATTTCTTGATCCTTAGCTTCATCAATTGTTCCGACGAATTCTCCGCTTTCGGGATCATCCATGCCACCCCAGCCGTCAGGAACTATATCTCCGGAATCAACAAAAAAGCTTGGTGGCGCCGAATACAAAACTTTGAAATTGTAGCCGCCACTATCCTCTCCGAGGTTATCAACTATTTCTTCTCTTTCTATGGCCTTTTGTAAAAACCTTCTATCGCCTCTCTGGGCCTTGTCCAGGCGAACTTCATACTCATCAAGCTCCTCGATTTCCTTGTCATCATTGATGTTCATCAGATATCCCGAGGGTATTTTCCGGACACCTCCCCTCATGGCTTTCATCGTAAACTCTTCTGCCACCATGTCCACAAATACATACGTTCCCTTAAAAGCGACATCTTCCATCCTTCCCATGATGCCCAAATTGATTAGCTTTTCCAAGCAAGCCTCCTTTTGTTCCCGGGAAATACTCTCTCCTTCCGCGTATTGTGAGGCCAGTGTCATGATATCCCGCATTTTACTCACATCCACTATGAACTCCCGAGTCTCTTCCTCTTCACCTTCAAAAATCGCGTTCACCTCGCGATGCTCGTGTAGAGGGTTCTGTTGCACATTCGGTTCTGTTCTATCGAACTCTAGGACTTTACCATCAATCGGGGCTTGCACTTTGTACTTGAGGGCGAGGCGGTTATTCACGTTGTACCCCCTTTCTCCCATATGGTATACATATATCCGGGTCTCATCAAACCCGGAAAATCTCGGAGGATTTGCTCTAGGTAGCTCTTTTGCTACCAATCGGTTCTCCAATAGCATGGGTAATAGTTTGGATAAAGGCCGGGGTAAAGGGGTAAAGACAGGTTGATTTCTTCTTCTAAGTTCAGGCGGTTTAGAAGCGATCCAGGAAGACGTTCCTTGGGTGGGGGTAAAGGGTGAGAAATTTTTGGGTTTTGACGGGTTTGGGACAATGGCTACTTCTCCAGTTTGCTCCCTATTGTCCCTTCTCAAGGAGTATTGGCGTCTAAAAGGTGCTTCGGGTATCTTTTTCTCCCTTAGTGCCCATTCATGACGTTCTGCCACTTTGATTAGGTGCGCGAATGTCCGACACCTAGAGGTGTTCAGCTTGTCAAAATACTCAAAGGGCAATGCTTTGAGGAAGAGATCTATCAGTTCTTGGTGTAGATTAATTATTGTTTTAGCATAATTTAATCATATGGTACTTATTGCTTTAGCATAATTTAATCGTGTGGTGTAAATTAATGGTTGTGATAGTATAAATTAATTGTGCGGTGCCGATTGGCCAATAGCCTTATTGTGATTTAATCGGGTGGTCCCAATTAATTATTTATTCAACATGAGTGCATCGCGTGGTACCAATTGAATATTGCTTCAGCATAATTAAATAAGATAATCTTGATTGAGTGATTGGGATAATTAAATAGATCGGATGGTCTCGATTGAGCAATTGGAGAGTATAGTGAAATCGTGTGGTTCCGATCAGTGAATCGAGAAAGAATAGTGAAATCATGTGGTTTCAATCGTTGAATCGAGAAAGAATAGTGAAATCATGTGGTCCCGATTTGCTATTCATGAAGTTTAGTAGAATCGTATGGTTTAGACCGATCGATCGAAAGGTTTATTGTGATCATGTGGTATCGATCGAGCGTTCGAGGGATTATTTTTATTATATGGTCTTTATGAGGAAAAATCGAGCGCGAGCGTGAAAATTGTACCTTGAAGCGTTATTACGCTGGTTTTGTGTAGATAAGACCATATTTTACCTTGAGGCGTTATTACACAAGGTTCCGTTTATTATTTTATCCCGAGGCGTTAAACGCGGGATAATAACCTGAGGCGCTATTACGCGGGGTTATATTGACCCGAGGGGTTATTACGTGGGTCCGAACTATATAATGGCCTAAGGCGTTATTACGCAGGTCCGTCCATTTATATTGTAGCCTAATGCATTAAACGCGGGCTTTTGAGTAACATGACCTTATTAAAGGCGTAGTGAGTTGGAAGAAAGAGTGATGTCTATTTGTGGAATACCTGGCATTGACGTATAGACATGGAGATATGTTAGTAGAATCGTTGAAGGGTTTCGATATTCCCTATGATAAAGTTGGAGAATGGGACCCCACTCATGCTGCCCTTCCCGAGGCCATAATGACGAAACCTAATGTTGGTCCTTAAAACTCGAAGTCCGACCCGGAGGATGTGGAGCCAGAAGAGGACGTAGAGATCGTAGAGCCATCAGATATAAAGCTACCATTTAAGACGAATCTGGAGGAGGAGTTGGAGACTTCATTAGAGGAAAGTGAGGACGGGGCCTAGGGTAGTTGGACTCTTGACCTTTTTGGCGAGTACTTTTTAGAAGAGGAGTTAGGCTTCGACCACTTGTTCTTTTTTTGTTATAGGGGGTCATAGGATTGTACAGTGGCCTCTGAAGCCTTGGGTTTAGCTTTTGTGAAGGATATGTGTATATGTATATAAGTTTTTCTTTTACCGTCCCAAGTTATCATATTGTTGTTTGTTTTTGTGTGGGGTTGGTTTCTGCTTCCGCATATGTTTAGCATTCGCGTTAAGTTTGAAAACTTTGTTGGCCTTTGGATCCTAGAGAACTATACTTAAGTGTGGCCAGGTGAGATGTTGGTGAGCTCGTAGGGTTCGGGTCATGACATTAAGCCCTCGTTCGGGAGAGATGATAAAATTCAATTTTCAATGTAATTGCTTAACAAATTCCTCTTACACCTATCAAATTGGAACATAGAATATGAATTAGAACTCATTCTTAACCCACAATCCAAAACATGATTATCATCTATTACGACGGAATTTGATGGATTGAACTTAGACATGTGGTATTATTAGGGTTGAATTCTAGAAACGTATGCACTAGTGATACAATTATCTATTGAATACAATTATCGAGAAAATTTGATGGGAAAAAGTACCAAAAAAGTCATAAACCTATTACATTAGTATCAATTCAGTCATAAACCTTTCAATTGAACCAATTTATTTCTAAACCTTTTTGTATTAGTCCTAAAAAAATATCTACGTTAATACAAGCCGTCCTACGTGGCATTGCTGGCATTCACGTCAGCGATTTAATCCAAGATTGACCGGATAGACCGAATTGATACCAATGCAAAATGGTTTATGATTAAATTGATCCAATTGAAAGATTTAGGACTGAGTCAATGCAATAAATTTAAGACTTTTTTGGTATTTTTCTTGAACTTAGTGCATGAACAAAATTGACTTTGGACTATCCAAAAAGTTGGCTCAATATGAATGGCTTCAACTTCTGCGATTCATATTTAGTTTACTACATATATATTCATTTAATAATATCTCAATTATTTGACCCTAAAATAATTGCCTCGACATAGGACTAGGTAGTGGCACATAGCTCTCTTAATGAGAGCTTAAAATTGTCCAAACTCCTCAACCATTTTTTTTTTATGGAAAAGATAATTCATCCATTAAGTGCCATAATTAAAACAAAGATGTCCCATACCAGATTGAAGCGACAGAGTAATTGCAGAAGGGAAATGCATGCGCAAAAATAGAGATACTTTGGTGCTGCAAAAACATTCGTAAAAACATTTTGCTTTAGAGGAAAGTGAAAAGTGAATAGCATTTAATATAGAATGATTACTTGGGTGGTCGATCACTTGATGCATTGAAAGCATCTAACATTTACTCACGAAAACAAATAATTGTCGGGTCGTTTATTTATGATAATAAAAAGAACATATCAATATTTTTCGATAGTCAAATAGGACAAAGTTACCTAAAAGAACTGATTTAATTGATTTGATAAGTTTTCCGAATTGATTGAGCTATTTGAAAGTTGTAGGACTCGATTACATTTTCTTGACAAGTTTTAAGGCTTTTGATGCCCCAATTCTTGTTAGAAGTCATCAATCTCAGTTAGAGAGAGACCTTTCCCCCTTTTAATTTACTAGCTAGTTTTGCATTCCAACTCTTATTTGAGTTACTTTTCAACATTTATTTGTTTTGTTAGTTACCTACTTCCTGTATCTCCGGTAAAAAAAAAAAACACTGCTTTTATAGTTTACCGACTTTTATTTATATTTTTTACGAATGGTTCGAATTACCAACTACTGCGTTGATGATCCAACTGTTTTTGTTAGCGGCCTATATCTCTAGAATACAAGTCAAGTGGCACTTTCAATAAGAGTTTAAATAAACCAAATGCTAAGCCATATTGACACGACAGTATAATTGAATTAGGGAAATGGATGATCCCTAAACATCGCATGACGATCCTTTCAACCAATCTTTTTCATAAAAATCAGAGGAAAGTGAAAAGTTCAAAGCACTGCATAAAGAGACTGACCAGACCACAAGTTTTTCAAACCTCTGATATAATTAGTGCTCTTTGGAAACTCATTACATCCAAAAAACATGGCCTTGAAATAATGTGTCGTCGCAATGACAAAATCTACTTGATAAAAATATTTATGTTAGTGCCAGCTGTTCTACATGGGATAGCCGACATCTATGTCAAGAATTTCCGGTTAAAATTGGTCGGATGGATTCAATCAATACCAATGCAAAAAAGTTTAGGACTAAATTGGTCCAATTGAAAGGTTTAGGACTGAATTGATACTAATGCAGTAGATTTATGACTTTTTTGGTACTTTTCCTTCCATTTCAGGGATATCATATGTACGTGATTTTTAATGAGAGCTTAAAATGAACCAAGGAAAAGCATGCGTGAAAAGAGAGATTCAAAGGTGCTCTCTAAACACCGCATGATGGTCCTTTCTACCATTCTTTGTCATAAAAATTCAAGGAAAATGGAAAGTTCAAAGCACGTAAAATTAGAGGAAGCCAGCAAAGTTGCTTTTAAAAGCAAGTCCATGACCTAGATCACGAGACTCCATTACCCTAAAGCCCCACCATTTATCAAAGTACTAGAAAAAATCATGAATCAACAAGAAGATTAAGTGGTGAACGAACTACCTGAAAAGCACTATATTAATTCTTAAGCGGATAGTCGTTGTAGATTGTCGAACTCTATCATCCAATGGCTTCTTCATCCAAACCTAAAAGGATTTACGACGTCCTTCTTGAATTTCAGAGATACAGACTTGCGCCAAAACTTTCTCCGTCATCATTACAAAGCTTTAGATTAGAATGGAATACACACTTTGTGGATAGCGAGAAATTGAGGAAGGGAGACCAAATATCGCCAGCACTTATGAAGGCTGTCGAGCAATTGTGCATTGCAATCATCATTTTCTCGAAGGATTATGCTTTGTTTTGATTATGAATAACATTTCACTATCGGGATCAAAGCACTAATATATAATATATATTTTTTATTCTTGTAACTTGTATATATCAACGAAACTAGTCAATTCATAATTGCTACCATGTCCCTCATCTCCCTCTCCAGCTCCCTGTACTCATCCACCATTTTCTCCCACGCCTCCATCTCCGCCGTAATCCGCCGCCGCCTCAACAAATTATACTTCCGCCTCTCCATCTTCTTCAGCTCTAGCTCTGCCTCCCGCCTCGCGTTCCAGTACACGTTCTTGAAGAATATTGGGTATATCCAAGGCAGGTCCTAGATGAATATCCTCGGGCACGATTCCCGATAGGCAATCCGCTCGATTGGGCTCTGGAAGTCAGCGGGCTTGTGAAGGATTTCTAGGTAACTGTCGTGCACGGTGTCTCTCAATGGGTGGAGGTGGGTCGGAGATAGAGGGGGCTTGAGATTGAGCGAATACGGGAAAGGGAATGGAAAAGAGAATGAGCGACATCGCTTGAAGAGATGGAGGGCTGGTTGGAGAGGTAATGGAGGTTCTTGCGAGATGGGTTCCCGAGTCTCGAGCTGTGGAGCCGAGTTGCAGAGGTTGGAGAGAAGGAGGAAGGAGCGGAGGTGAAAGCCATTGTCATCGGTGGAGATAAGCCTGCAAGGCTTTTGACTGGAAGGCCTGCGCGTAGAGCAAGCAGCAGAAGGAGGAGGAGGAGCAAACCTCCCTTGAATGTTCAGAAAATGAAGCGTCCAAAAAACCAAAAACAAAAATCGAACAAATACGAGATATTTTCGAAAAAAATCATGAGGGCTTCTTCGTAAAAATTTCTTTTTGGTCGAATACAAATCACCCTAATAATATGGAGTGCAAGGAGCAAAAGGACTTCGGTGTTCGACCGTTGTTTTACAAAGTGGACCCAAGAGAAGGGAGAGAAGGGAGAGAGAGTCATGGGAGAGCTCTAGCAAAGTATGAGTCGAAGTTTGGAAAGGATTCGGAGAAAGTAAAGAGATGGAAGAAAGCTCTTTTTTACGCCGGTAGCTTGTTGGGGTGGCCTTTGAATGATGGGTAAGTAGAGTGGGGTCCATATTTTGTTTATGCAGTTAATCTTTACAAGTATAAAGACTATTCGTAAAAAAAAAAATTTGAATCGACACACACATTACTATAAGCATAAAATGTCGAAACTTGGTCTACCCATGGACAAAATAATAAGCGGCGTTATTGAACTTATCCCATTTCTTTGGAAGTAGTAAGAAAGTTCGCAACGCCAGAAATAGGGAAAAGTACACTAGAAGTGCCATAACTTGTATACGGCGTTCACTTGAGTGCCACAACTTTCAAAACATTCACTTGAGTGCCATAATTTTCAAAAATCGTTCACTTGAGTGCTACGTCGGAGCAAAATCGTTCACTTGAGTGCTACAGTAACTTTTTCAGCGTGCCACGTCAACTTTCCAGCGTGCCATGTCATCTTTCCGGCGTCTACAAGAACTTTTCCGACATGCTACAAGAACTTTTCCGGTTGCCACATCAGCTTTTCCAGCTGCCACGTCAACATGGCACTCAAGTGAACGATTTTTAAAAGTTATGGCACTTAAGTGAACGTTTTGAAAGTTATGGCACTCAAGTGAACGCCGTACAAAAGTTATGACACTTCTGGTGTACTTTTCCCGCCGTAAATAGGATAATTAGTGTGTACAGGCCATGTAAGGCAATAATATTGTGCATCGGGTATTTAATAGTTTTCGAATCGAGATCTGAACGACCATTCAAAGTCCTAAAATAGCTCTTTTTGAATAAGCAAGTCTTCATGTATAAATCAAAAGAACATGAATCTCTTGGGTGATAAAAGTGGAACCCAAAACTTGATTTGATTGATGTAAAGAGCTGTTGCTATCCTAATTTGACTCGGTGAGAGTACATTTTGTTTTGGCTATGATTTATCTGAAATTGTCGCGCGCCGCTTTGTCATTGTTAGCCGGTGATTGCTTATTAATTGTTTATTCAAACTGCCAAAACAATGCTACAACTTGTTTTTCTGTTTGTGTCGGAGATTATGTCACGTCTCGATCCCTAGGCCCGCAGCAACCCTACCAAAACACCTCGCATCAAAATGGACGACGTCCCGGGCATGTCATCGACCCATTATTTTTATCTTTTATTAACGCATGTGAAAAACGTGTAATTTTCCCAAACAAATATAAAATCTACATGAATAGAAAAGTATGATGTTAAACAAACAATCACACCAATTAACAACACAACGATTATTTTTATTTATTTATCTTGTTAACCCCGAGAAGTACGTACATACAAGCCCTACCTCGGGGCCACTTTCTACAATCCTCAAAAATATCAGTTCAAGGTTGGAGGTTAACATTACTCCATGCCACTCAAAATGAAGCCATGTTCACTTCTATCTTCCCACAGCTAAGACCTGAAAAATGGTTAACAACAACGGGTGAGATACAAAATCTCCATGAGTCAACGCCTAAATCCGAGTAGGACATTGACTCGCTCAAGGCAGCCTAAACATGCAGGATAATATCAATAGCAGATCAATAGTGTGCGACTCTCGCCACGCTCTAGCTACCACACGATTAAGTACAATATCACAACAAATCATCAATCACATGCAAACTCACCACGCCTTGGGCCACAAGACGAATAGTTCATATCATAACAGCCAACAACATATAAACCAAGGCACTCAACCGGAATACCCATTACGGTCTCATACATAATGTATCACACGTGTTCCGGTTATTAGAGGCCATCAAGCCCAGCGCACACGACCGGTGTGACTTAACACTATGATCGGCAGTGTTTAACACTACGACCGGCAGCGTTTAACACTACGACTAGCAGTGTCTACCGACATGACCAAGCTTCGTCCCTTACTTCCGGTGATGGCGTCCGATAGTCCGTAAGATTCGTATAACCGGCACGACACGGAACTACTAGGAATCCCTGTAGGGATTTCGGTCTTTCACAAGCTGCGACCGGCGTCTAATAAGTCATATTATTCCGTACGACCGGCACGACACGAACTTACTAAGAAACCATACGACCGGCACGGTATAATCTCATCATTTGACCACATAAGCACACCGGACAATCAAACCAATTCTTATCTTTGCATTTAATTCAATGTACTCACAAACAATCGTGCTCAAAACTTGGCTCAAGGCCATTTTTATGCTCAAAATTCAATCCACACGTGGTCACATAGATATTCAAATCATCCACAAGATTTTGCAACCATAAACAGGGTGATCACTCACATCAATTCGGACAAGTAGCAGTCATTATACAATTACCCAATAATAATACAATGCCCACCCACTAATAATAATAATAATCATGCAATAATAATTAATTAACAAAATTAATTATCTTAATCACATTTAATTAATCCGACTCGATTAACTATCCCAGACTTCCATTAATAATACCAAAATATTTAGTCGACTCGGCTTTACGCAAGTAATTCGATCGCATGCAATTAAATTATGTGATTCTAATTAAAATAATCTAATTAGCAGTTAATAATATTAAATCTATCCTTAAACACAAGAAACGCCCTATTCGGAGTTTAGGAGTTAACTTACAACTCCTGCGTTCGATGTCGAGTCAGATTCTCGGATCACATTACAAACTCCCGTATCGGGTCGAGTCATGTACAACTTCAGGTTGGCTCAACCTTGGGTCGGAACCGTGGCGGCAATGAGGCAACTATATGATGGCTAAACAAAGATAAGGTTCAGGTTTAGGGATTGCCGGGCAGAATTTCGGTTCGGGTGATTCGGGTCCAAAGGTCTCGGGTCGATCGGCTTGGTGTCGGGTCAGCACAATCTCGGGTTAGTAATGCAACGATCGGTCGGGCGGAACCACAGCGGCTTCGAAGGGTTGTGGTGGCATCGGGAAAACGAATGAAGGTGCCGAGTCTTGCGAGCTCCAAACTTGAGGTTCGCGGGTTCGAACAGGGAGCTCGGTCGGTACTATTCACGACATGGATAGTGTAGGGTCAGTGAACCAAGGCCAAACATTGGCGTCGGGGGCTGAGCAAAAGCATTGGGGAGGCCGAGTAGCTTCGGATGGCACCGAACAGGGGATGATGAAGTCGGATAGGGTGTCGGGTGGTCTCGGGTTCACCGGTTAGCAGCCATCTTGAGGTGTCGGGGCTCCAGGTGGCTTCAAGAGGCATCGAACAGAGCCGGGGGCCTGCTGGGCACGTCGTTAGAGCCTTGGGTGTGGTACGACTTACGATGCGAGATGGCACGACGGTAGAGTAGGTGCTTGGGTGAAAGCGTAACATCGTTGGGATGCGGCGAGGTCGAGTGAAAGTGGTCGAGGACAGGGCATGGCGGCGCGAGACGCGTTGGCTCTCAGTCCCTAAGATCCCACGAGTCCAAGATGGCGCGATGCCGTTGGGGTGGAGGCTGGCGCGGCGCCGAGCAGCGGAGGCAACGACCGGAGGTTGGTGCGTCGCAACGGCGAAGGCCGGAGGCGGCTAGGCAATGAGACCGTAGGTGGTGGTCGTTGGTGGGGGCTGGTTCAAGCGAAACAAAAAAAAAAGAAGAGGAACAAAGAAGCAAAGCGGAGAAGAAGAAGAGAAACAAGGCAGCAAGGGGGTTTCTCACATGTCACAACGGAAGAAGAAGAAGAAGAAAGAACAAGGAAGAAAATGATGCAAAAGGAGATGGGATTGTGGTGGGCTCGCGTCCTTGGAGGGGGTTCTGAGAAAGAGAGAGAGAGAGAGAGAAATGAAAAGAAAGTTGGGAAGGGGGGTTTGACCGCGTGCAGAGAGAGAAGAGATAAAGCAGAGAGGGGAAAAACTCACGTGGGTAGGGGAAAACTTGGGGAAGAGGGTGATGAGGTGGGCAATGATGTTACCTTAGCTAAAGTGGGGTGACTGTACAAATTTTTGGGGGATGGTGGCCGAATAATGAAAAAGAGAAGTGAGGCTCACTAATTCAAAACAAACATTAATAATTTTGTTTTACACAAATAAAACCTAGAAGCAAAATAGTAATTTAACAAATAGATATTGAATGGTCATTTGGCTCGATCGATCGGGGGCAAAAATGATAATTTGGCAGTGAGGGTTCGGACAAAATTGAATTTGCACTCGATGAGTCCGTGGTATTACAAATCAAAGTTTGCCTATTCAAACTTAACTTTTTCCGACGGACGTTTCGGAACGACCAATCATCGTATCTTAAATCCTCAAAATCTAAATTTATTTTCCACATTGGAATTTATAATTTCCTTACAGAGGTCGAAATTTCAAGACATCACAGATGAGTCAGAGCTTGTCCAAAGAATTGTGAAGGAGATCTCCAATCAGCTCGACCGGAAACCTTTGCATGTTGCTAAGCATCTTGTTGGATTCGATTATCGAGTTCTTAAGCTGAAATCGATGCTAAATCTTGAGTATGATGATGGTGTTCTTGTGATAGGATTATAAGGATATGGAGGTATAGGAAAGACAAGTATAGCAAAAGCTATTTATAATTCTATGTCTAGACAATTTGAGGGTTCATGTTTTTTGACAAAAGTTCAAGAAACTTCAAAAGAGAGCAGGGGTCTAGTTACTTTGCAGGAAATATTGGTGAAAGATATGTTCTTCATGTAACAAAGATTAGAAGTGTCCAATGTTGATGAAGGTATTGATATAATACAACACAGACTTGGTTGCAAGAAAGTTCTCATCCTTGATGATGTGGATGACTTGTACCAGTTAATGCTTTAGAAGGGGGAAAAGTACATTAGAAGTGCTATAACTTTTCTACGGCGTTCACTTGAGTGCCATAACTTTTAAAACGTTCATTTAAGTGCCATAACTTTTAAAAATCGTTCACTTAAGTGCCATGTTAACGTGACGATCAGAAAAGTTGACGTGACGGCCGGAAAGCTAACGTGGCACGCCGGAAAAGTTACTGTAGCACTCAAGTGAACGATTTTGCTCTACTGTGGCACTCAAGTGAACGATTTTTTAAAGTTATGGCACTTAAGTGAACGTTTTGAAAGTTATGGCACTCAAGTGAACACCGTACACAAGTTATGACACTTCTAGTGTACTTTTCCCTTTAGAAGGAGAAGGCAAGTGGTTTGCTAATGGAAGTATGATCATATGTACTATAAGAGATAAACATTTGCTAACTTATCATGGCATAAATCAAGATTATGTGTATGAAGTTCAAGTGTTGGATGACGATGAAGTTCATGAGCTGTTTAGTAAGCATGCTTTTCCGGCCCACCAAAAATTGAAAATTACGATAGATCTAGTAAAGAGTGTTGTGAATCATGCTAACGGCCTTCCTTTAGCACTTGAGGTGCTAGGTTCTTTCTTATGTGGGAGAAGAGAACATGAATAGCAAAGTACACAAAATGGACTTTCTCAAATTCCTAATAAAACCATTGATGATGTGCTCAAAATAAGTTATGATAGATTAGAGGAAAATTGGAAAGAGATTTTTCTTCACGTTGCCTGCTTCTTTGAGGGGAGTCATAGTGAGTATGTAAAGGAAGCTCTCGACGAATGCGATCTTAAGGCAACAATAGGATTCAAAATTCTCATTGAGAAGTCCTTGACAAGAATTAGAGTTTGGAATCCTCGAAATGCATCACTTAATCCAATCGATGGGTATGGATATTGTGAACCTAGAATGTCATGATGATTCCGGTAAACGCAACAAACTATGGCTCTATGATGATATGCTCTATGATGATGTTCGCAATGTTCTGCAACACATTGATGTAAGACTTGCAAATACCATCAAAATTATGCTCCTTTCCTTCGATTCTATTTACTAAATATGCATAACCTAAGTAGTCTTGAATATACAGGGAGGTTGTACTATAAAAGCCGTAGTGTTGAAGCCACATGAGTAGAAAGAGCTATGTATCCATCCTAATACTTTTTCAAAAATGAGAAGGTTGAGATTACTTATCGTGCGTGACATGCATAATTCTTTCCAAGGCCCTATATGGCTTCCAAATGAGCTAAGATGGATTAAATGGGCTGGATATGGTGTCTGGAATCCACATTTTTTTTCCGTTCCAAAGAAATTAGTGAGACTTGACATCAGCAATTGCAGTATTCCATGGGTCATAAAACTATGTCCGGTGAGCATTTATGTACGTAGACCTTTTTATCATCTTCTTCATAAGGAAATGGTGTTCCTTTGTTTTAGAAGCCACTACTCTAGTTTTATTTCGTAAAGACGTTAACTACTGGCGTTTGAAATAATGTGCAGCAAAATTGGCATTGAAAAATTAAGTGAAACAAATTTATTAGAAATTTGCTATGAAAAAATTTTGTTGATAAAATACACAAAACATAGAAATTTCATTATTATATGCAAAAAAAGAAGAATTGAAATTTTTTATGAAGGCCATTGCATCATGAGTAAACTCAAATTTTAATATATTGAAACACGTGAGAGACAACCAATTTCATGTATTTTTACATGGGTGTAATATTTGTGAAATAAGCAATTGAGGATCATTGATGGAAGGAATAAAAAGAGGTTGGAATTCCTCGAAAGTAGAAGGATTTTATTACTTCACAAAGTATAGATGAATGACATACATACATACATACATACATACATACCGTAACGCCCTAGAATTTTGACGTCCGTAAGAAAAATGGATTTGCTAGATTTTAGTTGTGAATTCCAGTTTGGTAAATAAATTTGGATTTTTGAGGATTTAAGAGATGGTATTTGGATATTCCCGAGACGTTGGCTAGTTTAGATTAGGCTTCGGTAATTTAATCGTCGCGCGGTAGGATCAAGATTCTTTGCGCCCGAATCTAGCCCTAACCGAACCCTAGTTGCGAGATTACTAATTTTGCCCTTAGTTTTTAGAACCGATAGACTAATTTACCCTAGTTAGCTAAATTACTGAACAGATATTTGCACTACAAGACAAGATGAGGAATAATATTGATTTGAATTGTTGTGGGCCCCTCCCTTGTATTGTCCGCCCCCCACCCACTCACACTCTCTCTCTTTCTCTCTCTCTCTCTCATTCCGCACTCGCGCTCCCTCAGCAACGCGACTTCTCTCTCTCTCTCTCTCTCTCTCTCTCTCTCTCTCTCTCTCTCTCTCTCTCTAGTCTTCTCCCTCTTCTTCTTCTCTGGCTCGGCCCTCCATCCACCCAACCACGGCTTAAGTACACCCCAAGTGCCATAAGTTGTGTACGGCACTCACTTTAGTGCCAAAACTTTCAAATCGATCACTTTAGTGCTAAGTTTTTGTAACTTCGATCACTTCAATGTCAATTTTTTTAAAAAATCACCACTTTAGTGCCAGAGCTAACGTGGCTTGCCGAAACTTTGACACGTGGTATTTTTTATTAATATTTGAGATGACATGGCTCGGTGAATTTGACACTAAAGTGTTCGTTTTTAAAAAATATTGGCACTTAAATGATTGTTTTTAAAAAAAGCTGGCACTTAAGTGATCGTTTTGAAAGTTTTGGCACTAAAGTGATCGAATTACAAAAACTTAGCACTAAAGTGATCGCTTTGAAAGTTTTGGCACTAAAGTGAGCGCCGTACATAACTTATGGCACTTGAGGTGTACTTAAGCCCCCCAACCACCATAGCCATCTCTACCCGCACCACCTTGTCCAACTGCCTCCATTGAGCTCGCCTCTATGCCATCCCTGTCATCGCGCCGGCAGCTTGCCCGATTACCACTCAAACTCACCCCGCGATCATTCCCCTTCACCTTTACCCTTTGCTCCGCTCGGCGCCAGCTCCATCTGCACTTCCCACCTCACCATGGCGCCACTGCTCCGCCCGTCGTCGATACACCATGCTCGTCGCTAGCCCGATTCCTGCACGTCGCGAATCTCCAACCCGAGCTCATCCGGTCGAGGTGCCGCGAGGCCCGTACGACTAAGATCCTCAAGCTCTTGACCTCCCCCTCCATCACCGCCCTCTGCTTGCTGCCCAACATCCCCATCTTCTTCCTCTGCTAAACCAGCGACGCCAACCACCATCCCATAGCGCCTTTATCGATCAATCGCCTTTGCCAACTACTGGACCCGAGCTGCTATAGCCAGCCACCCAACCCCAACCGAACCTCTAAACCTCCCAAACCCGAACCCAGCTCAGCCACACCGTGGACCCGTGGTCAACCGCTACACCCCTGCACTGCACACTACCTCCACCGATCCATGACCTAAGTGCCCCTAGCCGAACCCCCATTACGAGCTTCCGAGACCGTTGCGTTTCACCGATTGCCCAAGCCGAGAACCACTAGCCATAGACCACCGTGGACCCGTGGGCCGCCATAACCCGAACCAAACCTCATAGCCGCCGTGAGCCAAACCCGTAGTCCAAACCCGTACCGTTGACGTGCGTAATAGTGGTTGTTCTTGATGTGCCCGAGTAGCCACCGAACATCATTAAGTGGTGAGTTCGCCCCTAACTCTCTGTTAGGATGCTCATTGCGTTTAAAATAGATAATTAGTGTAATTAGTATTATAGGGTGTTTAGGTAGATTAATTGTGGTCGATTTAGTTATAAACTCGATTTAGGTTGAATGGCCACAATTAAATAAGCAAGACTGGATAGTCGAGTAGACTACGGCTAGTTGGTGATTAGACCGAATTGTTTGACTAACCGCAATTGTTTGATCACGAGCGAGCGATAGGGCAAAGCCGAGTGGACGATTGATTGTTTATTGGATGGGATTTATATCGGCTCAATTTTATGAAATCCGATTTAATAAATACAATCGAATGAGTTTAATTAATCATTATGACTGATTGCTTGTTTGGATGCATCGGTTGGTCGTTGAGTGTTCCGGGTGAATTTGTCCATGTCGGTCACCCTATATAAGATACAAAGCCTTCTAGATAATATTGTGCATTCATATTACCACGTGCGGAATTAAATTGCATATTTTAGCATGAAAATGACATTGGGCCGAGTCTTTGAGCATGTCCGCATGAACATTTGGCTAAAAGTAAAAGACAAAAATTGGTTAGTTGTCGGATGTGCCTGAGTGGTCATATGATGAGATTAAACCATGCCAGTCATACAGGAACCTAACAAGTTTGTACCGTGCCAATCGTGCGAAACCACACAACTTGTCAGAAGCACGTCAATTCGTGCCCGTGCTAGTCGTACGAATTACACGAATTGTCGGATGCTAGTCATAGCTTGTGACGGACCGATACTCCTTTCTGAAATGCCTGTTTGATATGCAGTGCTAGTAGCACTAGATACCTAGTTTTCAGTCGCCGTCACCGGAAGTAAAGGATGATACCTGGATTGGCCGGTAGATACCGTCAGTCATAGGGTTAGGGCTATACCGGTCGTGTACGCCGACCACGCCGATCGCGTGGGTCACCAGTTAATAAATGGACTTCAAGTGGTATCTTACGCATGCAAATTGGTATGATGCCATTCCCATTGATTGTCGGATATGACTATTGAGTTGAGTCGAGCATTGCATTGTGCATAATTGAAGACTGGTAAGTTTGCATGTGGTTGATTAATATACGTATGATGCTTTTATGGCTACTTGGTAGGATTTTCTAAGTGAATCAACGCCCTAACCGAGCTTAGGCGTTGACTCACCGAGATTCATATCTCATCTCATCGTTGTCAACCCTTTTTCGGGCCTTTAGTCTTAAAAAGCTAGAAGTAGCGTGGATCTTATTGGAGTAGTTTGGGAGTCTTGTTAATTCTGACCTGGTATCTTTGAGAGTTGTAGAAAGTGGCCCCAAAGCATGGGCTTGTAAATAATTCACTTCCTTAGGTTAACAAAGATAATCAAATACAAGGTAATTTTTACCGAATTGTTGTGATTTGATTGATGTGACCGTTTGTTTAACTATCCATGTTGTTCGACTTGATATTTGGGAGTTGTACGTTCCGCATGCGTAATAAAATATGAAAATGAATGGATTGATGACGTACTTGGGACGTCATCCTTTTTGACCTAAGGCAGATTGGTAGGGATATTGCGTACCCGATGATTGGGGCGTGACATCTCCGCCCAAATTGGTATCGTAGTAAGGTCAACCTAATCCATTTGGTCATGGTTTGTCATGAAACCCTAAAGCACTCTCCTTCTTCTCTCCCAACGCAGAGTCTCTATGCTCTAGAATCCTCTTGTTAATCTAGTAGCACGGTGTAGTTCAAGATGCTCTTCACTTGCCACTTTCTAAATCATATAGCTCCCTTGTCGTTTGGCTAAAGAGCAATCTTTAGCAAAATGTCCCTTTTTGTTACGAACATAGCATCCGTCCGATTTGGTCCTCTTCTTGAAAGGACGGCGCTGCTTTTTCCAAAGGAATTTCCATTTGCCTCTGTGCTTCTTCTTTCCTAGGGAGAATTTTTTGAAGTGTTTCTTCTTTTTGTGATCCGGACAGGATGGATCATTGCAATCCTTTGAGCACTTGATCTTCTAATCAAGTTTGACACAAGCTTTGTCAAGTACCCGATTTTCTCGGAGATAATTCTCGAAAAGTTCCTTTTTGAGGCACAAATCATCGAGTGCTATATAAATTGCTTGCTAAAGTTTGCCAAGGGTGGTATCTAGTAAAAACTTTCATTTGGTTTGCAAAACTCTTTCCACAGCCTGGCTGATTTCTTTAGGAATAGAGGCTAAAAGGACAGGTTTGAGGTTTAGGTCTCCTCCAAGGAAATAGAAGAGCTTGACCATTGCTTTGAAATGACGATCAAGGTCTTTTCTGGCCATCGAACAACACCTTCGTTCGAAGAATTCTTTTCTTTTGAGTTCAATGGCATCAGCTAGTTGGCCAATGAAGAATAGATGAATGAGCCGAATGGCCTCATCTAAAGTCATGGTAAGAAACATGATTTGATCACATTCAGGGGCTACCTTCCACCAGTGTTTAAGAGATCCAATAAAACAACCGGTGAACTCAAGGAGGATTTCATAAGTGCTGGGTTCAGTGAGATGCCTAGCTGTTAGCCAGGTATGAAATTCTTGAAGACGATTAGGCCACTTATGATAAGAAATATCATCTAGAGTGAAATACTTGGGAGCCGGGCTTAAGTGAAGAAGAGACGGATGAATGAGTCCAATGCTCGGGTGGATATGTGATTTCTGGTTCGGACTCCATTTTAACATCCGGTTCAGGAGATGCGGTTGGAGGATCGGCCATCATAATGAAATCCGATTTGAAATCCGGTTTGGACTCTTCCGATTGTACCGATCGAGAATTCTCGGTATTTGAGGAAGCAGAGAGTTCTTCTTCAGATGTATCTAGGGAATCAAGAGATTTTATGGCAGAAATACTTGGGAGCCGGGCTTGTTTTCTGAGGAAATTTTCCAAAGGATTTGATACCATGTAAGATGAAGGAGGATCTTTGGGTGAGGATGGAAGTGGTGCTGATGATGGGACTGTTTCCTTTGCTCTAGCTATTTTGTCTCTCTCAAGTTGCTTGAGACGTTCTCGAAGAACCAAAGGACTTGTTTGTGTGGCTAGAGGTTTGGAAGAACTTAAAAGATCTGCAAATGAGGAAGAGGAAGGAGCAGGAGATGCTGGTCGTAGAGCTGGAATAGCATAAGGAAATAGAAGAGATTCGGACAAAAGGGGTTGTTGATCTTGAAGAATTTGGATTTGCCTTCCGAGCTTTTCAATCTCGGGAGCTTGGTCTTCCGGATAATGATCGGTGGGAATCTGCTTAGTTTCTAGCGGATAAAGCCTTTTCCGGAAATCTTCTAACATCTTCTTGGACATAGCGGTTGTGTTATCGACTCGTTCAAGCCGAGTATCTATCCTTCCAAGGACCACGTTCTCAGCCAAAGAATTTTCTGTTTGCCGGTTCAAGACAGTTTCAGAAGGGGTCGGTCCTCTTCGTCACCCTTGAGCATCCACATCATTGGAGGCTGTAATCTTTGGAGCATGATAATATCTTTGTGATGGATCCGAGAACTTCTCAGTGGGAGGGAATTTAACACTGTTGGATTCAGGGTTCGAGACTCGGAGAGGAGGAAAATCTTCAGGCTGAAACATACAGATAGTAGGGAGAACTGGAGGCGGTTTTGGTTTGGGAACACAAATAGATGGCTGGGGAAGATCAATAGGATAAGAAGCATTGGGTTTTTGGGATAGTTAGTAGGATTGAATTCCCATGCATGTGTTTGTTACCTAAGTTTTAAAGCTGCATGCGTAAGTCTTCATTAGTGATGCTTTGAGGTGAGCATGACCCTATATGGTACTTGTTGGGAGTGTAGTTTGATAAACTAGTTAGGTTGAGTTTGGAACCGCTGGGAACGGTCTTTAGAATTTCAACACCGCTAAAGAATAAGGTAGTGTCTGCTATGGGATGTTCTGGGTGTAAATTGATTATAAGTGATCATGAGAAGAGAATAGATTTGATTGTGTTGGCAAAGTGTGACTTTGATGTTATCATTAAGATGAATTATCTTAGAGCTAAGATGGATGTTGTCCCAAGGCGAGGTGGTTTAACCCGTTGGATGGGGTCGGTTTGAATTTGATGGTAATTGAGGAGGAATCTCGAGTCTTTTGGCTTCGTCGAAGGATGGCGACTCGTCCACTGGAGAGTGGATGTCAAGGGTACTTGGCAATTGTAATGGATGTGTCAGTAGGGGAACCAAAGATAAAGAACACCGCGGTAGTTTGTGAGTTTCCAGATGTATTTCCTCAAGAGTTGCCGTGGTTACCACCAGAAAGAGGAATAGAGTTCGTAGTGGAGTTGGCCCCTGGAACGGAGTCGATCCTTAAGGCGCCATATAGTATGGCGTTGCCGGAACTTAAGGAGCTTAAAGTGCAAATGCAAGAACTATTGGATAAAAGATTTATCCGCCCCAGTGCATCGCCATGAGGAACACCTATGTTGTTCATTAAGAAGAAGGATGGGTCTCCGAGATTGTGTACGGACTACGAGCGGTTGAAACAGGTGACGATCAAGAACAAGTACCCACTGCCGAGGATAGACAACCTATTTGACCAACTATAAGGAACTTCGGCATTTTTCCAAGACCGATCTACGGACGGGATGTCATTAGTTGAGGATTAAGGATGGGGATGTACCGGAAGCTGCATCTAGGACGCGTTATGGGTGCCAGGAGTTCACCGTGATGTTGTATGATCCGACAAGTGCCCTTGCCGCATTATGGATTTGATGAGAGGACTGATTGAAGAATATTTAGATTGATTTGTGATGGTGTTCATAGGCGATGTCTCGGTGTACTCGGGGAGTTTTGACGATTATGAACGACATTTGAGGATTATAGTGGGGACCCTTAGTGAAGATGAGTTGCCTGCCAAGTTTAGTAAATGCGATCTTCAGTTGACTCGTTTAGCTTTCTTAAGTCATGAAAGTTCCGATAGATAGATATATGTAGATCCGACTAAGATTGAAGCGGTCATGGAGTGGCCAAAGCCGCCGATAGTGACAGAAGGTTGAAGTTTCTTAGGTTTAGCGAGCTATTATAGACATTTTGTGGGAAGGTCCTCTATAATAGTCAAGCCCTTGACGCGATTACCTAAGAAGGATGATGAGTCAAAATGAAAAAAGACATACCGTTAGGCCCGACTCATGAATATGAGTTGTAAAGAGACAACCGATATTTATGGATTATGTAAGTTAAAACTCGTATGGTATTATAATGGTTTTAGTTATCAACTTTCATTGATAGCCATGAATAGTGACAAATGGAGATTCACAAAGAAGCGAACGAGAACAAGAAGTTTTATACGTAGAGTTGAACTAGTGGATGCACTTGAAGTTTAATGAATTATTTATGAATGATAAGTCGAGATGGAGTGACATATCAATGACTTTGGATGTGAAGTTTCAAGATTGATTTTGAAGAGTCATAGATTTGAAATTGTGTTAGTTCCCGATTATTTTAGATATTGATTGTGGTGGAAAGACCCTAATTAATTGTTGATGTGAGGTTCAAGAAGCGAATAAGAAACGTTTGGGGCAAATGGCCAGTTGGATTAGATGATTGTAATTTCGATTCTCAATGACCTACTTGAGGACATATTATAGTGGTAGATAGTAGATTGGCGATAAGTTTGGAAGGCGAGGATCTAGACTTAAATTGTTGGGATTTGGTGGTTAGCATATTTGAAAAGATTGTGGTGATCGATAATTATGGATTATACATCTGAATTTGTGTAGCACTTTGATAATGTAAGTCGTGGATTTTTATTAACGGCCCCGATGATGAAAAAAAAGGGGGGTGTTTGCAAGTAAATGAACGACAAACCGTTGGACTAAACGGCCAACGGGATCAAATGCATATGAGAATTGTCTGGACCGCGATCGAACAAGAGGTTATAGATTGATCTTAGAAAATTGATCACTAAGATGTAATAGTCGTTTGTCGAGTCAGAAAGTTTGAACTAACAAGTATCAGTGTAAAAGCGAGTAGTGTGTGAGGAATAGCGAGGGCGATCATGCACTACTCATGTTTGAAGTTGGTTCTCAAAGTGAAAATACTTTCGTTAATGCATGGCATTGCATTTTGAGCGACGGATGAAAAATTGTGAGTGAAGCGAGATGGCACAATTAGATGACGCATGTGTGCCTTGTGGTATTAGTGAAGGTTGGTTCGTGTCTCTCAATGTGAGTCGTAAAAGAGCCTATGCTGCGTGATTAGAGTATCCTAAGAATGATCAACCATATACTCAATAATGTCGGAATGGAGTGGATTTTGTTTGTGGACTGTAACCAATAGAACCGTAGACGGATAGGCGTAACGAAGGGTTATGGAAACAAACAAGAAAGGTTTGTAGTGGCAAATTATAAGTAGATGATATAATGGGGATTGCCCGTTGAGTCTTTAAGTTACTAAGATCAGTGATGATCCCAAATAAGGTTAAGATTGTAAGAGGTGGCAATTAAGGAAAACTAGTGATGAGAGTGCGCATCAGAAGCATAGTAAGGCTATATAGTTTATTGAGATGTTGACCATAAGGGTCTTGCTTTTGATAAGGCGGAAATCTTGTCAGAACCCCTTCGCAGTAGCTATAGTACTAGTCTAGTTAGCACGAGGACGTAATAGAATATGAGGCAATGCTTTTGGTGGATTGGTATGAAGGTTGACATGATTAGGCAAGTGGAGAAGTGTTTGACACGCCGGCAGGCCAAGGTATAACATTGTAAATCTGGTAGACTACTACACCCACTGGAGATTCTAGAGTGAAGGTAGGAGCATATCACGATAGAATTGTGATGGGATTGCGAAGAAGTCAAAAGGGAAATGAGTTTATCTAGGTCGTAGTGGGCGGATTGACGAAGTTTACTCGTTTTATAGCAATGAGAAAGGATTTTGTTTCGAACAGATATGCAGAGCTGTATGTGCGATATATGGTACGTCTTTATGGAGTGATAGTGACGATCACCTCATACTGTGATCCCAAGTTCACTGTCACATTTTGGAAAAACCTGCAAACTGCGTTGGGAATAAAGCTACAGTTCAGTACATCCTATCATCCGCAGATAGATGGCTAATCTAAAAGGATAATTTAGACACTAGGGAACATGTTGAAGAAAGTGATTACGTCTGGTAAGGGAAATAGTAACAACTTATGTCTGTTTGTAAGTTAAGAGATTGTCGATCGATAAGTAAGGATGACTGATTTCGATGGTTAATTATGGTTATAGTATAGCAAGCGATAACTGGATAGGACAACAAGCTTAGGTGGTGACAATTTAGGTTGGAATTTTTGGAGTGAGATGATTTAATCTATCTAGACGGATTGTGGATACGGAATTGTGACAAGTTGGTAATTCATGATCATTGGCTTGAACCCAATGTGCGTATTGATGGTCGCATTGTGGTTTTAGTGTGCTGAGTTAAGATAAGGATTATTATAAAGTGAGTATTGCATGACAAGCAGTGTGGACGTTAGGAGGCGTTAATTTCGTCATCTTTTGAGGTGGAGTAATGGTGTAATTTCGAGGACGAAATTTACTAAGGAGGGGAGAGTTGTGACGCCCCAGAATTTTTACGTCGGTAAGAAAAATGGATTTGATGGATTTTAGTCGTGAATTCCAGCCTAGTAAATAAATTTAGATTTTTGAGGATTTAAGGGACAATATTTGGATATTCTTGAGACGTTGGTCGGTTTAGATTAGGCTTTGGTAGTTTAATCGTCGCGCGGTAGAATCGAGATCCTTCGCAATCGAACCCTAGTTGCGAGATTACTAATTTTGCCCTTAGTTTTTAGTACCGGTAGACTAATTTACCCTAGTTAGCTAAATTACTGAACAAATATTTGCACTACAAGACAAGATGGGGAATAATATTGACTTGAATTGTTGTGGGCCCCTCCCTTATCATTGTCGGCCCCACCCACTCACACACACTCTCTCTCCTTCTTCGCCCGCCCCCCTCAGCGACGTAACTTCTCTCTCTCTTCTTCTTATTCTTCTTCTTCTTCTTCTTCTCGGGTTCAACCCTCCATCTACTCTGACCACCATAGCCATCGCTACCTACACCACCCTTTCCAGTCGCCTCCATTGAGCTAGCCACCGTGCCGTCCCCGTCGTTGCTCCGGCAGCTCACCCGATTGCCACTTGAACTCACCCCACAACCGATCCCCTCCACCTCTGCCCTCTACTCCGCTCAGCGCCAGCTCCATCTACACCTCCCATCTTACTCCGGTGCTACTGCTCCGCCCCTCATCGTTGCACCTCGCTTGTCGCCAGCCCGACTCTTGCACGTCGCGAATCGCCAACTCAAGCTCGTCCGGTCGTGGTGCCGCTAGCCCCGTACGCCCGAGATCCTCAAGCCCGTGACCTCCCCCTCCATTACTGCCCTTTGCTTGCCGTCCAACATCCCCATCTTCTTCCACCGCTGAACTAACGCCGCCAGCCACCGTCCCATAACGCCTTCGTTGATCGGTCGCCTTTGCCAACTGCTGGACCACAGCTACTGCCTCCATCCACCCGGCCCCAACCGAACCTCGGACCCCTCCCGGACCCGAACCCAGCTCAACCATGCCGTGGACCCGTAGTCAGCCGCTGCACCATCCGGACCGAACGCTACCTTTGTTGATCCATGACCCGAGTGCCCCTAGCTGAACCCCCACTACGAGCTTCCGAGACCGCTGTGTTTGGCCTTTTGCCCGAGCCGAGAACTACTAGCCATGGACCGCCGTAACCCGAACCAAACCTCGTAGCCGCCGTAACCCAAGCCCGTAGTCCGAACCCGTACCATTAACATGCGTAATTGTGGTCGTCACCGACGCTCCCGAGTCGTCACCAAACAACATTAAGTGGTGAGTTAGCCCCTACCTCTCGGTTAGGACGCTCATTGCGTTTAGATATAGATAATTAGTGTAATTAGTATTGTATGGTGTTTAGGTAGATTAATTGTGGTCGGTTTAGTTAGAAACTCGGCTTAGGTTGAATGGCCACAATTAAATAAGCCAGAATGGATAGTCGGGTAGACTGTGGCTAGCTGGTGATTAGTCTAAATTGTTTCACTGATCATAGTTATTTGATCGCAAGCGAACGATAGAGCAGAGCCGAGTGGACGATTAATTGTCTATTGGATGGGATTTATATCGGCTCGCTTTTATGAAATCTGATTTAATAAATACAATCGGATTAATCAAATGAGTTTAATTAATCATTATGACCGATTGCTTGTTTGGATGCATCGGTTGGCTGTTGAGTGTTCTGGGTGAATTTGTTCGTGTCGGCCACCCCGTATGAGATACAAAATCTTATGGATAATACTATGCATTCATATGACCACGTGCGGAATTAAATTGCATATGTTAGCATGAGAAATGGCCTTGGGCCGAGTCTTTGAGCACGTTTACATTAGCATCCGACTAAAAAGTAAAAGATAAAAATTTGTTGGTTGTCGATGTGCCTCGAGTGGTCATATGATGAGATTAAATCGTGCCGATCGTATGGGAACCCGACAAGTTCGTACCGTACTAGTCGTGTAGAACCACACGATTTGTCAGAAGCACGTCAATTCGTGCCCGTGCCCGTCGTATCAATTACACTAATTGTCGGATGCCGGTCGCAACTTGTGACGGACCGACGCTCCTTTTTGGAATGTCTGTCTGCTATGTCGTGCCAATCGCACTGGATTCATAGCTTTTAGTCGCCGTCGTCGGAAGTAAAAGACGATGCCTGGTCCCGTCAGTAGACATTGCTAGTCATAGTGTTAGGGCTACGCCGATCGTGTGTTCCGAACATGCCGGTCGTGTGGGTTACCAATTAATAAATGGACTTCGTGTAGTGTTCTACGCATGCAAATTAATATGATGCCATGCTCGTTGATTGTCCGATGTGACTATTGAGTTGAGTCGAACATTGCATTATGCATGGCTGAAAACTGGTAAGTTTGCATGTGGTTGATCGATATACGTATGATGCTTTTATAGTTGGGTGGTAGGATTTTCCGAGCGAATCAATGCCCTAGCCGAGTTTAGGCGCCGACTCACCGAGATTCATATCTCATCCCGTCATTGTTAACCATTTTTCAAGCCCTTAGTCTTGAAGAGCTGAAAGTGGCGTGAATCTTATTGGAGTAGTTTGGGAGTCATGTTAATTCCAACTTGGTATCTTTAAGAGTTGTATAAAGTGGCCCCTAGAGTGGGCTTATAAATAATTCACTTCCTTGGGTTAACAAAAATAATTAAAAACAATGTGATTTTTACTGAATTATCATGAATTGATTGATGTGACCATTTGTTTAACTATCCATATTGTTCGACTTGATATTTGGGAGTTACATGCTCCGCATGCGTAATAAAAGTTGAAAACGAATGGGTCGATGACGTGCATGGGACGTCATCCTTTTTGACATGAGGCAGATTGGTGGGGATATTGCGTACCCGAGGATTAGGGCGTGACACACACATACATACATACATACATACATACATACATACATACATACATACATACATACATACATACATACATACATACATATTTATATATATGTATATGTATCTATGTCTCAAAATACTTTCTAAACCTAATATCTCTAACTATCAACATAGTTATATCTCAAAATCAAATCTATCTAAGGAAGAAATTCAAAATGCTAATCTGCTAGTTTGAGCTGTTTAACCTAATTCTAACTGTGTCGCTTTCTTACATAAATACGTTTTTACATACAAAATTAAATTGTGTAATGATTGAAGAAAAGGAAAGAAAAATATGACTATTGGCAATCTTTAATTCTATATTTGTTCTCACCAATTATAAGGTGATATAAATTATCTCCAACAAGTATAAAGTAACAGGAATTATCTTTGATCATATCTGAATAATTTAGAAATTTAAACTAGCTAGCACTTAATTTTATTTTACGTGTTTGCGTGCAATTCTTGAATACGAGATATTAAAGAAACAGGATCTTAAATATAGACATTAAAAGAATTATGTCCAATTTGAAAATATGAATCAAAACATCATATGGCATGATTTTGTTATTTGCTCGAATTTATTTTTGTTTAATATTTAGTAATCGTTAGTTTCTAAAATCGACTTGTAATTTTCTAACAATGATCATATAAATTTTGGTGTATCATGTTATGTATAATTGTTTCAATGTTCGTCTAAAATAACTTATTAGTGCAAACTTTTTAATATTGTGTACTTACATAATATTCAACTCTTTCAAATAATATCTAAAAACTAAAATGATAAGAGTTATCTCTATTTTGCTAAAGTGATCATAAAAACTAAATTGCCAGCTAAAACTCGCTTGTCAGCGTGCTTTACCGTATTTAAATATTGTATGACCCCAACCTCACGCAAGCTTTATGTTATATACATAAAGTTTTTATTTACCAATGAAGTTTATAAGGGTTTAGTAATATCTCAATACTATATATGATTTTCACACAATCAGTTTATAGCAACTTTGAATGAAAAGTTACTAATAGGTTAAGAAATTTACTTAGAAACCTGAATAGTAGGTTCCAAGTTTCCTGTTCTAACTATGCTCCTCCGTTCCTTCGACATGAAAGAGTATTGTGTCCTATGGATGAAAATCCTTAAACGTGGCAACGGCACCGTCCAAACACCTTTTTTTTGGCTTTCAGACTGTTTTATCAAAGTTGACTTCGCTGTTTTTGCAGGGCTTCCAACGATTGAAGTCCATTAATTTGAGTTCCTGCAACTCGTTGGTTAGTTTGCCCGACCTCTCATGTACTCCAAATCTCGAGGAATTGGATGTCTAGGATTGCCAAAACTTGGTAGAAGCTCACGAGTCCATTGCATGTCATGACAAGTTACATTCCTTGTGTATTTGTTACTGCTCTAAATTTAGTGCTTTTTCAAAAATGGTCAAGCCAAAAAATCTTCGAAAACTCAAGATTAGTTATTGCCCAAAATTTGAAAGATTCCCTGATATTCCACATAAACTCAAAGGCCTGAAATTTCTTGAGTTAAATAATACCGCTATTAAAGAACTTCCTGCATCAATAGAAAATTTATGCTCTTTGGAGTTAATGCTTCTTACTAGATGCAAGCTAGGAAGTCTTCCGACTGGCATTATAAGGTACAAAACGTTAGAGAATTGGGCATTTTCAGCTGCACAAATTTAATCAGGTTGCCAAAATACGAGGAATCAACTGGTCTGCACAGGAGGATTGGGCTTCCAAATTTAAAAACTTTTGTCTTTGGGGATGTAATCTGTCCGATTTGGGGTTTCTTGAAGATTTTTCCTGTTTTCCCCTTTTGAGTGAGTTAGATTTGGGATGTAACAATATTACTAGCCTTCCTACATCCATCAGTAAACATGATGCTTTGTCCCAATTGAAAGTTGACAGCTGCCACCAATTACAAGAGATTCCTAAGCTTCTACCATATTTGAAATGACTTCGCGCGGAAGGGTGCGAGTCTCTGCAAACAAACGGACATCTAATTTCAGTTGATCAGTGGGTCCGTCGAGTGTCGACCATCGTTGATCCTGCCTCGATTAATGAGGATAGATTCTCTCTCTAATACACACATAACGATGTGGAGTATAGGATGGATATGATATGGTGTGGTTGTATATTGCAATAGCAGGAAATGCAAGATCGGGGACCCTAGAAAACCAAACAAATAGAAAGTAATTCTGCACGTACATACATGTAATGAAGGTGGCTATGGTACTTTTGTGGGAATGACTGCTATCACATGGGACTTCTGTATTAATGCAAGCCAAGATCAATGGATCTCTACTCATTTATAGAGCTCTAGTTCGAAGTGGAATTTACTAGGATTACTTATTAAACTCAAGTTGAATTCTTCTATTTGGGTACATTCTAATGTTCTATCTTTATAACAAGACGCTTATTTATTCTTTCTTCTCCCTAGAAGAGAGATGCCGGAGAGGTTCCAACCTGTTGAAGAGGATTCTCTATCTTTCATGGCTTCAAATGACTTGTATGACAAATTTCTTGGACTGATTTCCTGTGTTGTTGTTGAAGGAGACTTTGAAAGTTCAACTCATATTTTAGCCCATTTTAATGGCGAAAGACGGTATGACTCTAAAAGATTTATGTATACACTGTATTCAGATCGTACCCTACTTCGTTGTTGCTCACCGATGACCTTTGGCACGTAGTCGATTTTGGTCAAATTGATGGGAGTCATGCACGATTTAGCCATACACTATCGGGGTAAGGGCGTGAAAAAGTGGGGAGTCCGAATAATACGCAAGCAATTAGAGGATGATTCAAAGGTTGAGATTCGAGACAATCAGATAATGGATCTACGTTTTCTCTATGAGGCTGTCCATGACTCAACAGATTCAGAAGTCAAGAGTTCGACGACAGTTTGAGCGAAGCAGATCCTCAAGAAGGCTTGCAAGATTGTCAAATGAGTGTCAAGGAACATAGTCAAATAGTACCAACGAGTAGTCATGAGCTTTCCTCCCTCGAGGCATGCGAACAAAGATCATGTGGACTTCTAATTCGATTGGCAGAGATGAGTATGGCAGTGTTTGCTCACTGCTTTTGTTGTTAAGAGAGATTGAGAAACTTGCTAAGGGAGCAGTTTAGAGATAAGTGAACTCGCCAATCTTAACCGAAATGTTATATCTTTTTTTTTTTTTTTTGTTTTGCTAAATCCTCTTTCCTCCATCATAGGTAAACTTCGAACTCCACTGACGCAACTTTCAGCGTCCTGACTGCTCATCTCCCATCCGACACCAGGGAGCTCTGAAGAATGTAAGATCGCTGCCCGCCAACAGAGTCGATGAACCGAAGAAGTTTGTCTTCCACAAATGGAGTCCCCGGTGAAACGATAGCAATGGAGACCAGCGAGCAGAGGCAACGAACTACCACCACCGATTGTGAAGGGATGTATCGCAAACCGATTTAAAATGATTGCACAAATAATAGAAGAAAAATAGACGATGCACAGTTTACCCAGGTTCACCCCATAATAGGGCTACGTCCCGCAAAGAGATTTCACTATGATTTTTTGTTTACAGGCGCACAACTCGTTACAATGGTCAGCAAAAACGAGCAAATATATATATGCCCTAAACGGACCCAAAACCTAATATATCTTAAACCTCTTTAATCTCTCAACAAATGGGCTAACTTAAATAAAAGCCCGCCCACTGACCGGGCAGCGAGACACCCGTGTCCGGGGCGCTGTTCCGAACCCCCGCATCCCGTGCGCAGGGGTCATATGTCGTCAGATCATACTTCGGTTTTCCTAAGCTCACGTGGGCGTGCCCGATGTGAGAAATAAGGGTCCTCGAAGTATTCGCCAACTCCAACATTCTCCCACTTGGTGGATACTTCACACAAATGAGAGCCTTTTCAATATCATTCCTTTTCAATCCAATCACAGCAGAGCACCATTCAAACTTCGTACCCGTTACAGCTTTAGTAAGGAAGTCTGAACTATTTTCCACTATGTCAACTTTTACCAATCAAACCACTTTCCTCTCCACTTTCTCTCAGATAAAATGATATTATATATCGGTGTGCTTTGTGTGCGAGTGAAATGCTGGATTCTTAGCTAAATAAATAGCTCCTTGATTATCACATCTCACGTCTATGGCACTTTGCTCAAAACCGAGCTCCAAACACAACCGCCATAACCATACGGCCGCTTTTCCGGCATAAGTAAGAGCTATATACTCAGCCTCCATAGAAGAGAGCGCTACCACGCTTTGCCTCCTACTCATCCAAATCAATGCAGCCCCAAACAATGTGAAAACAAACCCACTAGTGGATCGTCTACTATCAATATCTCCACCCCAATCTGCATTTACATGGCCTACAATATCAAGCATGTTTCCATTCCCCGTACCTTCAAAACATAAAGAAAAATTCGAAGTTCCACGAAAATACCCGAAAACTTTTTTGATCGCATTCCAGTGTTCTCTACGTGGGTTAGACATATATTGGTTCAAGACTCCCACTTCTTGGGCTATATCCGGACGCGTGCACACCATAGCATATATCAAGCTACCCACTGCACTCGCGTACGGAACTCGGGCCATCTCCTCAGCTTCCTCATCCGTTTTAGGACAGTGTTCCGCAGATAACTTGGTCCCTAAAGGTATAGTAGTACCAACGGGCTTGCGATCTGTCATATTGAATTTCTTCAACACTTCTTTGATGTATTTCTCCTGCCCTAGCCACAATTTCCGTTTCTCACGGTCCCTCGTAATCTGCATGCCTAGAATAAAATTTGCAAGCCCCAAATCTTTCATTTCGAACTTCTTAGCCAACAAATTCTTCACGGATTTCACCATCTTCACACTATTTCCGATTAACAGCATATCATCCACGTATAACGTGAGAATGACAAACCGATCGCCCGCCCTTTTCATGTAAACATAGTGGCCAGAATTTGAACACATAAAATCAAGCTGAAGCATGTACCTGTCAAACTTATGGTACCACATGCTCAATGACTGCTTCAGTCCATATAAGGACTTTTTCGGTTTGCACACTAGATTCTTCTTTCCTTTTACTTCAAAGCCTTCCGGTTGCCTCATATGTATCTCCTCCTCCAAGTCCCCATGAAGGAAAGCCGTTTTTACATCCATCTGTTTCACCTCAAGGTCGTATGTAGCTGCAATGGATAGAACAAACCATATCGAGGTCAATTTCACCACGGGAGAAAATCTCGTCATAGTCAACTCTCCCAATCCGAGAATACCCCTTGGCTACGAGCCTGGCCTTGTACTTCTCCACAGCTCCATCCAACTTCGGTTTTCGCTTGAATACCCATTTGCACCCAATTGCCTTTCTATCCTTAGGCAATTTACACAGGTTCCATGTCTCGTTATGATCAAGCGATCGCATCTCATCTATCATTGTGAGCTCCCACCGATTCGTGTCATCTCTAGATCTCACCTCTTTCATAGAACTAGGATCATCTCCGGTAATGTTTGAAGCATGAAACGTACTCAATGCATTGAGTGAGTATCGAAGTGGTACACGCCTTTCCCGCGTTGATCTCCCGAGAGCCGGCATGCTATCCGTATCCGGGTCTTCATTTGAGTCTGCATCCTCAACTTCATTAACCTAATCACCTTGCTCCGAATCAGAATCAAACTCCATCGGCATACCTTGTGGAACTATCTTCACGTTTTCAACTTCAGGACTTTCTTCAAGCATTACCACTTGCTTAGGCTCATCAATTTTTGTGTGCCTGCCTAAGATTATGTTTCACGAAAGATAACATCCTTGCCGTATACAATGGTCTTTGATTCTGGATTCCACAACTTATAGCCCTTGACCCCTTCCTTGTATCCAACGAATATGTTCTTCTCAGACTTATTGTCAAGCTTACTCTTTTTTTCTTTGGGAATATGAACATACGCGTCACCTCGAACACCCAAACATGTGACAAATTCGGCTTCTTCACAAACACTGCCTCATATGGTGTACGATCTTTCACCAATGAGGTCGGTGACCGGTTTTTCAAATAATTGGCCGTGGCTACGCTTCTCGCCCAAAATTCAGGCCCCAAACCTGCCCAACTCAACATACATCTCGCCCTTTCTATGAGTGATCGATTTAATCTTTCGGCCACTCCATTACGTTGAGGCGTGTATGGGGTCGTCTTCTGCCTCACAATACCATTATCCACATAGAACTGCTCAAACTTGTCCGAACAGAATTCACCTCCATTATCCGTACGGAGTACCTTGATTTTCCTGCCCAATTAGTTTTCAACCAAAACCTTAAATTCTCAAAAAATTTCGAATACATCTGATTTACTTTTAATAAAATAAATCCAACCATATCTCGAAAAATCATCTATGAATGATACATAGTACCTAGATCCTCCAATGGATGGAATCGGAGTAGGCCCGAAAACGTCACCGTGAATTAGCTCGAGAATGTCTATTGCTCTCGTATCGGTGTGTTGGAAGCTAACTCGATTCTATTTTCCATGGAAATAATGTTCACAGAACCCGAAACCCATAGAGCAATTTGGTACTCCCTCTACCATTTGACTTGAAGCTAAGGTAGACAGCCCCTTTTCATCGATATGCCCTAGCCTCCGATGCCACAACATGGACGTATCATACCCATCTTCCTTGGTCTTTTCAGAGACAAGCCCACTACCAACAGCTACCGTTTCCCCCGAGCAGCTTGTACAACGTCCCATAACGAACTCCTCGTGTAATCACAATAGAACCCCGAGTCATCGTGCACGAATTCTTATCACAGCTGAAAGTAACCCCAGAATCAACCATCGTACCAACCAATAACAGGTTTCTACTCATCAAGGGTATGTATATCACGTCCAGAAGAGTCTTCACTATGCCATTACTCATCTTAAGCTTCACCCTACCATGCCCGACAATCCGAACTACAGTATCATTTCCGAGCCTAACATCTCCACCATTTTATTTCTCATATTCACAAAACCAGTGTCTATGAGGCGTCATGTGGTATGAAGCGCCGGTGTCGATGAACCAAATATCCTTGTCAGATCGCGCCATACATACAGCAGCCACATACATGCCTTTTGTCTCGACCTCCTTCTTCCTCAAGGATGATTCGGTTTCTTTCTTAGATACATGCTTGTTTTTACAATCCCGCTTCGTATGGCCCTACTCTTCATATCTCCAACAATGTACCCTCCTCTCCCTACTCTTCGATCGCCCACGAGATTTGGATCTAAACCCTCTCTGATTTAGAGCCTTCTCTGCCGGCCTACCCCTAGCAACCAATGCCTCTCTACCGAAATTTTATGATCCCTTTCTTCGTGTCTCCTCCGATAATAAGGCCGAACACACACTCTCATACGACAATTCCTTATCCCCACCACCTATTACCACAATCAAGTCATCCCATGAATCCGGCAGTGAATAAAGTAGTGTTATCGCCTTATCATCATCCTCGAACTTAACACCGATTGATACGAGTTGGCTTATCAATGTGTTAAAGTCATTCAGATGCTTAGAAAACGAGTCACCCTCATGCATTCGAAGATTATACAGCTTTTTCCGTAAGAACAGCTTATTAACCAAAGACTTACTTTGATACAAAGACTCCAATTTCTACCATAAATCTCTAGCTATAGGTTCGTTCATCACGTTCATCAGAATTGAGTCCGCAAGACAAAGCTGGATCAAGCCCTTCGCTTTACGATCGATCCGATCCCCATCTTCAACCTCAGATGGATCCGTATGTTTGGAAGTTGAATCTTCATCCTTTCCCACTTCCTTACCCGATTCTTTTATCACGACACCAGGCTTCACAGCAACAGGCCTTTTAGTTACGATTGCCGACCAAAGATCTCGATCGCAAAGGAAATCCTCCATCTTCATCTTCCACAAATCGAACCGCTTCCCATCGAATTTTTCTATCTCAATCCGTGATCCTCCTGACATCTCGGATAAATCCTAATTCCTCTCTAATACCAATTGAAGGGATGTATCGCAAATCGATTCAGAATGATCACACAAATAATAGAAGAAAAATAGACGATGCACGGTTTACCCAGGTTCACCCCATAATAGGGCTACGTCCCGCAAAGAGATTTCACTATGATTTTTGATTTACAGCCGCACAACTCGTTACAATAATTAGCAAAAACGAGTAAATATATATATGCCCTAAACGGGCCCAAAACCTAATATATTCGAAACATCTTTAATCTCTCAACAAATAGGCTAACTTAAACAAAAGCTCAAACCCGTTGAGGTTTCGGGGGCGCTGCCCTCGAACCCCCGCCTGCTCACCGGCGAACGGAGCAACCGTTTGCTCACCGGGGAGCGTAACAGCCCCCCGGGTTGACCGGATAGCGGGACACCCGTGTCGGGGGCGCTGCCCCCGAATCCCCGCATCCCGTGCACGGGGGTCATATGTCGTCGGATCATACTTCAGTTTTCCTAAGCTCACGTGGGCGTGCCCGGTGTGAGAAACAAGGTTCCCCGAAGTATTCGCCAACTCCAACAGATTGAAGCCAGGGAAACCGATGATGTAACTTCAGGTGAACGGCTCTAGGCTTCATATAGATTGCCATAGATTAGGTAACCGCACGGTACGTACGAATTTTATTAAGTTGGTGTAATACTTGAGCTGGATTTCGAGTTCGATTCCTTTTACCACTTGTTGACTTTGGCAACTGGGGAGAATTGAAAACAAAATTTACTTGGAGCATGAGAGTTATATGGACATTGGTGAGAAAGTGATCTTCAGTAGGTAGGTCGGTCCATTTCAGATATATTTTTTAATTAAGATTATTAGTATTCTAGTCTAGATTAGCGAATGCTTTCACAGCGTGCTTTGTATATTTATAATGTAATTTGATTGAACAGCTGTGTGATGGTTAAGGATGGAAGCCTTACTGATGCGGCTGGAAGAAACCGGACTAGTGAGCCACGAAATGCATGTTAACCATTGCTTCTCCACCCCTTCTATAAATTTTGGTCAATGCTACGTTGTCAGTGTTCTGAATATGCCCTCAAAGTATTCACTCGTAGATCATTGTTGTTCATTTCATGTTTTTCCCTTCACTATTTCTTAAATAGATCATACAATAATTGTCTGAACAGATCTGTTAATAGTGGAATTTTCCATGCATTATTAAGCTTTAAATGGTTTTTCCCCCATTATTCTTCCGTAAGATGTGGCAGGCTAACACAAGCAAAATTCTTGCTTTATTATGTACGATGTGTTGCTTTTTTCATTTACCATTGTGCTCTGTCTGGAACCATATTATGGTCTTTATCTGCCTTTGTGAAGTTGCTAACATTGTTTTCTTAAGCTGTATGTTAGCTAAACTTTGGTATTCTTACAGGGTATAAAAAGGCATTGTGAGCATTGTAAAATAGTTTAAGATGTTAGGACCAACTCCATGGGCACATTTCTTCATACAATGGCCACATGTACACAAATAGTTTAAGCCTGGTTCCTGGTAGAGATCATCTCCTATCTAATAGTCTAGTGCTGCAATTGTTTATAGTTTCGTGGTGACCATACACTACTATAAAATCATCTTGTGGACAGTAAAAAATAGTTGATACGAAAAATATATGGCCCTTTCAAGAAGTAAGAACAAAGGCACCTTGCTACAGCGGTATATATAAAGATAATGTTCTAAAAGATGGAGGTGTCTAATCTAGTAAGAAGCCTCTTTTTCCATGTGAGATTCTCATTAACTTCAAGCAAGCAAAACTTGTTGAGCTCATGTAGCATACGCCTTAATCAATCTTGTGGACTCTAAAGTGATAATCAAAAGTTTAAGGTTCGAGAATTCAGTTGCACGGGTGAAAGAGTTAGCATATTCCACATCACCCTTGGGTACCACATTCCTCGGTTAAATCATCGCGTCATGAGATTTTCTAAAGTAATAATATATACCTTGCGTGACATCGAATTTCATTTTGAGTTTAATTAATACTAAGAGATTCTAGGAGTCGCCACTAGCCTTTTAAAATTGACGAGAAACCAGACGAGACACTAGAGTTTTATCGTGTCTTCTATGCAACCAAGAGATTCACTAAGTTCAGGGATTTGACTATGCTAATCGTCCAATTAAAGTCCTTTCGATACACATAACTTGGTATAATTCTTTATCTAAGCGATTAAACAACTTTTTTCCAATTTTGATCCTATAGGCCATTTGATGTTGCTATGTGTTCATGGATTTGTTCTCTTTTGGATTTAATATGTTCATAAGCGATCCGACTAGTCTGATTGAACGGATCAACAAGTCAACCCGACCAACGATGGTCAATGATGACGTGGTAGAGCGACGTGGCTGTCAGCTGACGTGGTGGGTGACGTCATCAATGTCGTCAACGGAAACGTGGAGCATTTCGCGTGAACCTGTGGAGGTGTGCGTGTATCACGCGTAGAGAGATTGAGACGCGCAGACGAGCTGTTATCCGCCAAATACATGAACTCCACCTGCGTGGGTCTTAGGTGGTGACAGATCCACCCCACGACATTCGTTATTTAGAGTTGTTTTCTTCACATGCTAAAATGACAACGGGGAAGAAGCTCCACATTGACGCAGAGCTCCAGGTCGATAGATCGGGAGAAATAGATAAGAGGAAAAAGAGTGTACGTGTTTAGCGATTTGTATGAAGAAACAGAAATCGAAATTGATGTTTTCTTACTGCTTTTTACAGATAATAATTTTTAATCATAAGGGCAAGCAAGAATCAGTTTTACACTCCCCTACTTCAAAATATCAATAGTTCATCTCTTGAAATCTACCGTAGATAGATGGGTAAGATAGTCTTATGAAGATAATAACTAGTTTCGGATTCAGAGTTTGCGAACTGGAATTGGAGGCCTCAGCTATGTATTGCCATAAGGTGGTAACCTGCAGCTGGAAATCAAGGGCGTCTATGAAGACAGAACTTGACGAAAGTTTCTCTTATTAAATCATTAATACAGAAGAGCACTGTATAAATGACTTTTAGGTTTCATCTACCTAGACTTTCCCCTTTGCTTTTTCGTCTCTATTAGCTTCACACAATTCTGAACGAAAGAAGCTCTTGATCTTTCAAAGTCAAATAAGAACCGGTAATTCTCCTGTTGAAACGCTCTAAGCACTTTCTGGAAAATCATGTTTTAGGATCATAAATATTAGGATAGTCAACTTAGACTATATGCTTAGGTTGGTTAATCTTAAACTTGCACGTTTAGTTAAACTAAAATTGCATGTCGTCTAGGTTAGATGAAATATTGGCATATTAAGTGGTCCTTGCATGTTTAGTTTAATTGATTGCATACTTGTTCACATGTCATTCATACATTCACTAAAAAATGTAAAAACCCAAAAAATCCCTCCTTTTAAACATGAAGTAAATCAATTCAAGTTGAGTTGAGTTGCTAAACTTAGGATTTTTCATAAAAGGGCATTAACTTTGATTAATTAATGTAACCAAGTCCTCGAACTCACAATATCTAATTCATAGAAATGAAATAGTTTTCCCGCTATTTTATTTAAATTTCTAATCAACCTATCGCAAAATGATTAGTCACCACTCACCACTATAAATCATCTGAACAAATCGAAGTTGCGAATTAGTAGGGCTTGGGAGAGTCCGTATTAGGTTAGTCATCTAATTAATCTAATAATCCATTAATCCGATTTTTAGGTCGCGACAAGTATTATACTGAAATTTAATCAACGACACAATATTTAGGATAAAGATACGCCGGTCGACCACAAATCTAGAAGCTACAATTACGAAAGATAAAGTATGATACTAAAAAGTAATGATAAAGATAAATTTGAGTGATTTGTCCCCCGGGGAGGTTATGTTGGATGACTGGCATTATTTATAGTGGTCTTATCGTAATTGCCTATGACGGTTTCCAGCGATTTCATCTCTTCATGAAATCTCTATCAATTGCTTTCATGTTTCCACAAGTTTTGTACCCACATCATTGGGCGATTGCGTTTGCTGTATATTAACTACTCCACGATCTTCTTTCTCATAGTAATGGTTGTCTCATCGTCTTATTTTCAAATGGTAATTGCTCCCTCTAAAACACGTGGCCATGATTTCAACTGTCTCGTCAATCTTGAATTTTAGAATGGCAAGTGTTCTTTCAATATTCGTCACCAATGCTCATATTGGTAATTGCCAATTATTCATCATCGTGTTTTGGCAATTGAGCATATGGTATTTTTATGAATATAGATGTCAATTGCATATGTTAACCCTTATGCTCATTGATAGATTGGCATGCATGTAGCAAAATTCACGTGATCGCCCGTACTCATATGTCATTCACGTGTTTATCACGGGCTAGACATATGCTTATTGACGACCAAATTATTTTTTGTGTCAACACTAGGTAACAAAAAATAGAGAGTTTAAAGCTTTATTGCAGAGATACATTGTCTTTGAAGTAGATTGATACCTCCAACTCAGAGTGAGAGGAACTGGGCCTTTGTATCACTAATTTTTCGAGGCCCGGCAAACTCTCCGGCGACATTGATATCCCAGGGAGGTCAAATCTACTAGCTCCTCCTGTATGCAATTTTGCTGCCGGGCCAAGCACGGCATGGCCAGACCCCGTGCTTAGGCCCTTCTTCGAATGGGCCCAGTCGAGCACGACCCTTTACTTGGCGATTCAGGGAAGCCGAGCCGACTCAAGCCGAGCACGACCATTTAGTCGGCATCACCCAGGGGCCATTGTTAATTTGGATAGAGAAAATTATCTAAAAAATCATAAACGTATAGTGCTTTGGCCAATTCAATCCCCAACTTTTTGAAAATAAACACAGTTAAGATTGAATTTGAGAAATCGTAATAAAGACAAGGAATTTTAATCTCCATAGAACTGGCATTCCACCACTTAGGCCGTGGAATCACCCTTTCATTTCCGGGTATGTTTAGAACCATTTGGTCTGATGAAATAAATTAAATTGCAAGATTAGCCTTGGGGGGATCAAAATCAAATATATTACACATGCTCAACTGAAGTTGTAACACGAAACGAGGGTTTCCTGATTAAACACAGACCAAAAGTGTCAAAAAGGTTGAAGTTCAAGCCCACGTGCCCCTGAAGAGGGGATCCATGGGTGCAGTTTCCCCGAACGTCTTGAGCAGATCGGAACAGGAGGGGTCGCCCTCACATTCCCCTTTGAGCTCTAACCCCAGCTCCTCCTCTATGTCGTCCGATGCCGATATCAGCAGCAACTCGCACCCTTCGTAGTTCAGGAAGTTGGGCGGATCGGCCGGGATGAACCTCCGCTGCCCAAACTGTCCCCGCAGGCTGGCGGGCAACACCGCCTTGCGCTTGCTCTGGAGTCCCCCGAACTGGGAAGGGCCGGCCCCGTGCTGGTCGGGGTTCTTGATCTGAATGAGGAAGGATCCTTCTCTTTCCACGTTGAGCGACTCCTGGGGCTCCTGCTTCTCACCTTCCGGAGGGAATTCGAGCTTGTATATGAGATGCGTATGCGCCTTCTTCCCGCTCGATTTGTGTCTAAGTATGCGGTACACGCCCTCCCCCAACGGTCTGGCTGCCGGCTTGTGGCGGTGTCCCCTCGTGGAAGTGTCGTACTCCTCTGCAATAAGGAAGACGTAGTATCCAACTGAATCACAGACACACACTGAGAGAGAGAGAGACAGAGAGACAGGGAGAACCTGCTTGAAGAGCCAACTTGACATCGTCGATCTTGGTGGTGACCATCTCCACAAATCCCCAGTAAGGTCGGCCCCGCTGGCTTGGGTCCGGAAGACTCTTCTTCCCCAACACTATCAACCTCAACAGTGCCTGCTTCTCGATGTTCACTTCCTCCGTTTGGCATTCAATAAGAGCCTGTGATATTGCGAGGTGATCATAGACAATTTGTTGGGTCGCGGTTATTGTGACCATCATTACCTGGCTACCGTGGCCACCTTCCCCTCTGGCCTTGCCGCAGGAACCGGGGTTGGAGCCTTCCTTGCCGGAGTGGGGATCTTGTTTCTCCTCGACGGGCCTCTCGCCGGACTCAGGACGGAGGACAATGTAAAGGCGCTGCACGTCGTCGGTGCCGTGAGCCGCTTCTCTCTCCACCTTGGGCCTATAGAAGAAGAAGATCTCCCCTCTTTCCTGTAATTACAACCCCAACAACAAGCTCACTCGCTCACCTCCCTCCGCCGCCAACTAGCAACCCAATTTGATGAACAGTTGAAAAATAACAAAGCAAGTCTAGAACCTGAATCTCGACTTGGGGATCATTTCTGGTCTTGACTTCCTGGCCTTGACCCATTTCCAGTGTCGCTGCCCTGAGAAGAAGTTGAAAATGCTAGAACTCACATGCAGAACAGATTGCAAATGGAGTGGGAGAATTTTGAGGTCGACCAGAGCGGTGGATTGTGGTACACGTTCACTTTGTGGAAACCCCACGTGTCAGCACTGGGGCCTGTCACGTCTGTGTGTTGCTGTCGGCGAACGAAGGTTTCCTTACTCCATGGAAGCCGACACCCTCAACATGCTCCCTATTATAATTCTAAGTTATTTAGCTTGTACTGTGTGGGACCACTAACAGTCATTTGATTACTCTTAAATTACTTTCTATGAATTGTTTAAATTTACGTGCTTTGCTTGCCCATAGTAATTTAAGTGATTTACCAACTCTTCATGGATTAAATTATCATCTAATTGCCAATTGACATTAAGCCGTTTTGGTAAAGAGATTTGGGGTAGGGACACTAGTATCACAAGTGCGGGGTTCGACTCGGAGTGAGAGGAGAGTTCTATCAACTCTTATTTCAAAGAATCATGAAGATTTATTTTTTATTTTTGCAATATCAACGAATGTTTTAACTCTCTACCAATATTTATTTGCGAATGTTGCCGGCAGATTAAAGTTAGTAGCATGTACAAATTTAATACGTTGGAGTACTCATGAGGAAATATGCATACATCAATAGAACAGTTGGCGTTTAAAAATAATCAAATAAAAGTTGGTAAGTAACTAGTTAAAATTGATAATTTTACGTAAGAGTTGGTAATTTAAACGGAATCAAAAGAGTCCTAAATTTATTGCAATTGTGGCAATTCAGTCATAAATCATTTTTTATGTCATTTTAATCATAACCTTTTGTATTTATTCCAATTGCGTTTGGTTCAACTTTCTTAAGGAGTTCCAAACCTCCGAAGCACTTATGGAGAATTTGGACTGTTTGGCAAGTTTTTTGAAGGGCTTTAGGTCAAATGGTACCCTTGCAAAATCTAAAAGCTCAAGGCAAGTCCCCACTAGTCTTGAGCTTTTAGCATTTTCGAAATGCTAGCATCAAGAATTAATGAAAAATTCGCCACTTTCCTCTTTTGCCACCAAAATCTTAATATAAACCCAAAGTTTGGCCCTTTTCAAAAACAAACCCTATGGACATGGTCACTCGCTGACTTTACTTCATCACCATTCCTCTCCACCGCCAACTCTTCTTTGGTCGAAGAATCACTTTGACGTGAATTTTCAGTCCACTTTTATGTGAATTTTTTTCATTTGAGTTTTTGTAGTAAAAATATATATTTTTCATTTAGAAATTTGTTTATACATGTCCTTAACATTATTCTCAACGTCTAAATTATAAAATTTAATTTTTTTTTCAATTTTAAACAGATTAAAAGTTAAAAAAAACTTAAATTAATCACCCAAGGGACTTTTCAACGTATTTCCACCAAACGGCATTTCTCTCAAAGTATCTTCCTAAAGTGTAGTTTACCAAAGAGTCTTGGCATTGCTCGAGAGCCGTTTAAGTTAAAAACCATTTGCATTTTCTCAAAGTATCTTGGAAAAACTGAACTAAACTTATTGGAAGCGAGGGCATCGGGTCCCAGTCCATCCATCCGCCGGTTTTGGCCGAAAATCATTGAATGTGGGTGCCAATTATCCTACGTGGCTCGACCTCCACTAACACTGACATTTTCAATAATTTTAATAATTTTTCTTTTTCTTTTCTTTTCTTTTTTTTTGAGGGGCTAAGAGCCGGCCACAAGCGAGGGCGGACGACCATCGTCGGCACTAGGCGAGGGTTTCACGGCCCTAGGTGGCCCTTGGCAAGAGTGTTGTGGCCCTCGCCCAGTGCTAGCAATAGTCGGTTGGCGACCTTGGCCAGCCCTTGGCCCAAAAGATTAAAAAGCAAAAAAATAAAAAACAAACAAAAGGGAACTAGTCTAATTATGAAAAGAAAATACTAACTCTATGCAAGCAAGAAGGGGCATGCATCTGATGATTCGAAGACAATGTTCGAATGTCAGATCTTGAATACCAATTCAATCCAATCAGAGAAGCGTGCATGAATCCTCTGGATACCATCCAAATAACAACACCGAATTCAATCACAACAGCGTGCCGGGTTCAATGCATACCGCTCTGATAACAAAAGTGCATCTAATTCAAAATAGTTGGCATACATGTTCCAATAGGTGCCGAAAGACTTGCAAATCAAAAAGGGAACTCGTTGCTCCAATGTAAACTTGTTGTTTTCAGCTAATGAAAAACTTTTTCAGCAGATCGATTAATTTTTCGTCATTTACTCACTTAAAAATTAGAAAATAAATTTCTTAAAACAGTTTTTCTTCCAATAAAGTACCCTTAATTTATTGTTAACACAGACTAATTTCCTGGTGCATATCGACTTCTGTTCGAGGGCGTCAATTAACCTTTGCTACTGCTATGTAACGATGCAGGTCAAGCTTTATATTACAATTTCTTAATATTAGTGTACTCTTAGCAGGTCTTATACTGATTTTCTGTCTAGGCAGGGACTCCTAGCACAACCTAGTCTCTAGGCCCTTAGCCTTCTTTGACTATTCTTCTATTTCCCCAATTTTCATGGGGTGTCTAAGCAATAGGTGGTGATACTTTTCTGTTTTCGATGTCAAATACTATTTGCGATGTATGAAGTGCAACCAATTTCGTGACATGTCCAAACGTTATGGGTAGAATATATGGCTTAAATAAATGCAAAAATGACATGCATTGGTCTTACCTGTAGCATAACCATACTAATTGTTAAGTGTGTCTTTTTTAATTTTTATGTGCTGGGGCCAATGTTAGGGTTTTGGGATAATAGTATAAATATTGTTCTTTCTCAAGCTATTAGGTTGAGAAACAAAGACAGATTTTTTTTTAAAGCCTTTTATAGTGGATTTGGCTTCTCATCTCCCCATGATTTTTCCCGTAAGAGTTTCCACATAAATCTTTGTGTTCGTTTCTTCTTATCGATTTTAATTTCGTTATTATTTCCGCATTAGTCATAACAATCTTGGTGATCTCCTCATGCAAAAGGTATCGGGCTTCTGCTGCGCGTTCTCCAACAAATTGATATAAGAGTTTTACCCCTTTTTTTATCTTCTAGTTATGGCTTCAAGTTCAACAATGAAATTTGATATTGAGAAGTTTGATGGAAGTGGCGATTTCAACCTATGACAAGTTCGTATGTTAGCTGTTCTTATGCAGCGGGATTTGAAGAAAACTCTATCCAATAAACGAAAAGACCGGAAACCACGTCTGATGAAATAAGGGAAGAATTAGTGAACTTGAAGAGAAAATCAATATTAGTCAACTAGAGAGTTTTCAGTTTGAAGGTAAGTAAGATCATGTTTATTTATTGAAAAAAAAACTATATATGGCTTGAAGCAATCACTTAAATAGTGATATAAAAGGTTTGATTCGTTCATGGTGCAACTTGGCTATTGTAGGAGCAAATATGATAATTATGTATATCTGTACAAACTCTCAAACGGATCTTATATTCATCTACTATTATATGTTGATGATATGTTGATTGCAACAAAAGATGAATATAATATACAAAATTTGAAGGCACAGTTGAGAGCAGAATTTGATATGAAGGATTTAGTTACAATAACGAAAATCCTAGGCAACAAAATTTAGCGAGATCGAATAAGGGAAAAATTGCATCTTTCAAAAAAAGCTAAATTGAGAAGGTGTTAGATTGTTTTGGCATGAATGATGTCAAACCAGTAAGTACTCCTCTTGTTGGTCACTATAGCTTATCGGTTAGTTTATGTCCACAAACAGATGAGGAGATAAACTATATGTCACATGTTTCATACTCTACCGCAGTTGGTAGCCTTATGTATCCTATGGTTTACACTAGACCCGATATTTCACATGCTGTTAGCGTGGTAAGTAGATATTTACCATGCCCAAAAAAATTTCATTGGCAAGCTGTAACGTGGATTTTGAGATATTTAAAGGGTACTTACATTATGGTGTAGACTTTGGGGAACTTGTAAAACTCTTACGGGATATATTGATTCCGATTATGCTGGTGGCCTTGATAATATGAGGTCTTTGACTAGGTACATCTTTACTACTAAGGGTTTTGCGATCAATTGAAAAACTTCTTTACAGTTGTGATGTCCCGGGGCTTCACTTTCTAGCGTGCACTATTAATATTTTATTACATATAATATAATACAACACATGCGGAAGACGATACAAAAAACAGAAGCCCATCACAAGTGCGGTCAAGGAATAGACACGCGCTATAGGGTATGGCTTTTATAGGGTTTCACTACTTGTATCCGATATAAATAAACGTTCACACGTAAATAGGATTATCCGGTATATATATATATAGCAAGTTAGTTACATCATGTCACATCAAAAGACAACAACTGGGAAGTAAGTAAAGGCTTCTCCTCCCGATCCATAATCACCATCATCCAAAGTATCATGTTGTGGCTTCATTCTTGCTACTAAACTGAAAAATAGTTAAATCATGACAAGTGACCCGAAAGCTCGGGAAGTAAGTACGTTTAGCCAATCGACTAAACTATCTAATTCACTTAGGCGAAAACCAAATAATTAGCAAACGTCATGGTACACAATGACAACCACAACAAAGTACACATATAAAGACGGCTAGTTAGATTTCCATTGGAATCGACATTCGAACTACGAAACTTCGCAAACAACCCCTCAATGCTCATGGCCGAACCTTTCTTCCGGGCTTAATCCTTAATTCACGTCCCATCAACAATGTGTCAAGTAGTTCAACCCTGAATTGAAGTTATCTAGACTCATAGGAACATACTCTTGCGAGTAGAATCAATATGCAAAACAAATTGGGCATTTAACCCCTATCCCAAGCTCACGATTGAATACCCACCCATGGATTCTAAGTTCAATTCACTTCGTTGTGATGACAAACAAGATGATCAACTCTTGTATCCATACCTCCCATGACCTAAAGGCATTAACTCATGCGACGGATCGTTCGTGCAAAGGCATTTTCCCCTCCATGCAAGCATGGTGGGTTAGCGGTGTCGGTGGGGCTGAGCTCGAGGCTAGGAAAGTTCATGGACCTCCATCATCGAGCCTTCAAGTTGCGGGCACAAGATGAGAGAGAGAGTGCTCACGGGTGAGAGAGAAAAGAGAGAAATGGAGATATTTTTTGTGAAAAAGTGAGAAGAGAGAGAATGAATGGGTCTTTCATAGTGGGGTCTAGGCTAGGTCAGTTTAGGGGGCTTTGTGGTTCAATCCTCAACTGATTTCACGCACGAACAAAACTATCAATCCAATAATAATACAAACATCCAACGGTCCCTCGTTTAAATCTTAGTCGCGTTTGCCACCACAATTAAGTCAATGGTCCACTGCACCAAATAATTAAACTCCCAATTCTTAATCTCTAATAATCTAAGCTCGACATTAGCTATTTTGCTCATAAACTTAGCCTGGCAGAAATCTGGATGTCACAACAGCATATTATTGCTTTGTTTACTATAGAGGCAGAGTATATGGCTATTACAAAAGCGATTAAAGATGACATATAGTTAAGAGACTTATTTGGAGAGTTCAGTGTTAATTACTGTGTGAATGTTTTTTAATGTGATAGTCATTGTGTTATACATCTTACCAAAGATCATATGCATCATGAGAGGATAAAACACATTGATGTGCGGTATCGAGACATTCTTGTTGATGGCTATATTTAAGGTCTTGAAGATTGGTACGAAAAATAATCCCGCTGGTTTTTTTACGAAGCTCTTGCCTATTGCTATTACTTGAATTTGGTTAATGTTTGCTACAACTGAGTTTTACTCTAGTGGGAGGAGAAGATCGTTTATTACTTATGTCTATTTGAGGAATTCAAGCTAAAGTGGAGATTTGTTAAGTATGTCTTTAATTCTTTATGGGCTTCGGTCAACGTTAGGATTTCGGAGCAATAGTATAAATATTGCCCTTTCTCAAGCTATCACTTTAAGAAACAAAGACAAAAAGAGTCTTTTATATTTTTGAAAACCTCTTTTTGCAATTTTTGAATTTCTATAATGGATTTCGCTTCTCCACACCTCGTGATTTTTCCCACAAGGGTTTCCAAGTAAATACTTGTGCTCGTTTCTCCTTCTCGGTTTTAATTTCGTTATTATTTTTGCGTTAATCATAACACTAACTAACACAAATTATATGCATATTTTGCCATTAAACTTATTGCAAAGATTGTTAATCGTGAGATCGTTACCGAGAGATGTTAACCGCCTTCATCGCTTGTGGGAATCATTGGTACCAATGGCAGGAGGTGATTTCCCTCGTAAGCATCGCGAAAATTTTCATCACGCTACGCGTTGAAGAGGGTGGTGAGCAAGCTACACCGGCACTATATAACGTGGGCTTAGCTTTAGTGTTGACGTACTAGACAATGAATTGATGTGGAAATCCATGGCTAAGAGAGTTTATTTCTCAGCTGTATGGGTTGGGCAAATGAAAAGTTGGGAGATTTGGCGGGAAATCTTACTTTGGACGGCATTGCCATTCAAGCAGTAATTTCTGTTGACCCCACCGAAGAAAATATTCAGTTCTAGGAAATTCCTTCCGCAGAATTAAATCAAGTGAGAAAATATAGACCGTTGGAAATAGTTACTTTCTATTTCTTTCTAGCAGAGAGAGAGAGAGAGAGAGAGAGAGAGAGGGGAATTCAGACCTGCCTTCTCTCTTCTGATTTGGAATTGAACGTTGGTCCTTTTCTGGACGGTCCCATCAGCTCTCCTCCTCAACCCCTCAGTTAACATTCTGAGTGTCTTCATTTGGTCTCCAGGCAGCTAGGTCTTCGCTCGCTCGGACTAGTAATTGCGCGTATAAACAAAAAAAAAAAATTATGTGTTGTCTTATTACAGATCATTCGGAAAGAAAAGAGCAAAGAAAAATAAACTTCTAGGTGGTTTGGAATGCCGTTTTGTGGAAGCCAGCAATTAATTAGTGAGGTGATTGATTAGCGAGCAATTAATTAGCCAGCAAAGTTATTTTTGTCAGTGAACCTATGGCCGAGAGTTGTTGTCGGTCCGTGCAATTATTGAGTCCCACCAGGACCAGTATTGATCACAACATTTAATACTCTCCTCGGCCACGTAGAATCTTGTGCCAGTCAGATAGTTCGGCGGTGGTCCACAGTCTCTAATGAAAAAAAGTCTATGTGGTCACACCTTTAGATGCCTTGGTCCCCCCTTAAGCACCACCGTTTACCGATGTACTAAGAAATGTCGTGCATCTTTGTTTTAAGAATAAATTAACAAGAAGATCAAGTGGTGAACCAACTGCCTGGCAAAACACTCCACCAAATCTGAAGCTAGTACTCGTCGCTGATTGTCAAACTCCATCGTCCAATGGCTTCTTCATCAAAACCCGGAAGGATTTACGATGTTTTCTTGAGCTTTAGAGGCACAGATTTGCGTAACAACTTCCTCGGTCATTTGTACAAAGCTTTAGACAAGAGTGGAGTATACACTTTCCTTGATAGCGAGGAACTAAGGAAAGGAGACGAAATATCGCCGGTGCTTATGAAGGCCATCGAGCAATCGTGTATCGCAATTATCGTTTTTTCGGAGGATTACACTTCATCACAATGGTGCTTGGAAGAGGTGGCGAAGATTATGGAGTGCAAGGAGCAAACAGATCTTACCGTTCTACCAGTGTTTTATAAAGTGGACCCAAGAGAAGTGAGAGGGGGGAGACAAAGTTATGGGAAAGCTTTATCTAAGCATGAATCCAAGTTCGGGAAGGATTCGGAGAAAGTGAAGAGATGGAAGAAAGCTCTTTTTTCCGCCGGTAGCTTGTCCGGTTGGCCTTTGAGTGATGGGTAAGTAGAGTCGTGTTCCTATTTTTTTTTCCTAAGAAACTAATCTTTAGAAGTGAGCATAAAGTCTGTTTGTAAAAAAAATTAAATAGATGAATCGACACGCATATTATTGTAAGTACAAAATTTTAAAACTTGATCGACCAAATGGAGAAAATGTCAAGTCCAAAAGAAAAATAAGTTGAACCTTGAACTTGTTTCGAGTGGTGTGGAGCTCCTAGGGTTCTAATTCGACTGAGTGGGAGTACATTTTGTTTTTCCTGTGATTATGTGAGAAGTTGGCCCACTGCTTTGTCATTTGGCTGGTGATTGCTCGAGATTTGCTTATTCAAATTGCTAAATCATGCTTCAACTTCTTTTTTCATTTTTGTCAGAGATGAATCGGAGCTTATACAAAGAATTGTGAAGGAAATCTCCACACACCTAGACCGATCACCTTTGCATGTTGTTAAGCATCCGGTTGGGATAGATTCCTGAGTGGTTAAGCTGCAATGGATGTTAAACCTTAAGGCTCATGATGATGTTGTCATGGTGGGATTATGGGGACAGGGAGGCATAGGAAAGACAACTTTAGCAAAAGTTCTTTATAATACTATTTTTAGACAATTTGAAGGTTCATGTCTTCTATCAAATGTTCGAGAAGCTTCAAAAGATTCCAAGGGTTTAGTTCTATTGCAAGAAAAATTACTATCTGAGATTTTGATGCTACAACAAAGATTAGAAGTGTCCAGTGTGGATAAAGGTATTAATCTCATCCAGCATAGACTTCGTCACAAAAAAATTCTCCTCATCCTTGATGATGTGGATGACTTGTGCTAGTTAAATGCTTTAGCAGGCGAAGGCAAATGGTTTGGTAGTGGGAGTAAGATCATCATTACTACAAGAGATAAACATTTGTTGACTTGTCACGGGATAAATCAAGATCACATCTATGAAGTTAAAGCACTAGATGAAAGTGAAGCTCATGAGCTATTAAGTAAGCATGCTTTTCCAACACATCCAAAATTGGAAATCAAGACTGATCTAGTTGACAGTGTTCTGAATCTTGCGAAAGGCCTTCCTTTAGCACTTGAGGTGTTGGGTTCCTTCTTACGTGGTAGAAGAGAACATGAATGGGAAGGTACACTAAAGAAACTTTCTAGAGTTCCTAACAGTAAAATAAATGATGTGCTCAAAATAAGTTATGATGGACTAGAGGAAACTGAGAAAGAGATTTTTCTCGATATTGCCCGCTTTTTTAAGGGAAGGAATAGTCGGTACGTAGAGAAAGTTCTCGATAGTTGCAATCTTGAGGCAACAATAGGATTGGAAATTCTCATTGAGAGGTCCTTGATAAGAGTTGGTTTCACAATAGAAAGGCATGACTTGATTCAATTCATGGGTATGGAAATTGTGAACCAAGAATGTCGAGATAATCCCGACAAACGCAATAGACTATGGCGTTACGATGATGTCTTCGATGTTCTATCGAGCGACGTGGTAAGATTACAAATACCATCAAAATTATGCTATTTTTCTTGGAATTTAATTATTTAAAATGTATAATATATATATATGATAATCCTGTACATACAGAGAGATTGTGCTGTAAAAGCCATAGTGTTGGAGCTACCCAAGCCGACAGAGATGTGTATTGGTCTTGATGCATTTACGAAAATGAGAAGGCTGAGATTGCTCATATTACGTAACGTTCATGATACTTTCCAAGGTCCCCTATGTCTTCCTGATGAGCTTAGATGGTTTGAATGGCATGGATGTGCCCGCGGGATTCCAGAATTTTCCTCAAGTCCTAAGAAATTAGTGGGACTTGATATGCCTAAAAGCAGTATCACAGTAGTGCCAAAACAATTTAAGGTGAGCATATACCTGCATAGATATTTTTATTAACTACTTCATTTGTATATGTACATGCGTATTTTGAAAATGACCCTAACCACTTGGGGTTAGAAATATTTCTATGTGCAGCAAAATGGGCATGTGAAAAATTGAGCAAACAACTTTATTAGAAATATTAAATGGAAACATTTCGTTAATAAAATACACAATATAAAGAATTTTTATACATATATGTGAAAAGAGAAAGATGTTTCTAAGATTCGATTTTCTTTTTTTTACGAAGGTCACTGCATCATTAGAAAATTCAATTGTTGATATTGGAATATGAGAGAGATAAAAATTAAAATAATCAATGTATGATGTCTGTAGAATAAGCATTGGAGGACAATTGATGGAAGGAATATTAAATAATAGTATAGATAAAGTTTACGGACTTTCTAAACATAATATCTCTAACTATCGACATATTTATGTTTCCAAATCAGATTTAATCTACTGCGAGAAGAAATTCAAAATGCAATTTGCTGTCAGTTGTTGACAGATGAACTTTTATGTTTTATAGAAAAAATTTATGATGATTGAATAAAAGGGTAACAAGATATGAAGAACCTACCCGTTGATATGTATATGGAAGTTGAAACACCCAAGGAATAGCTGGTTGAGCGGTAGGCCGCATGGCTGCGTTTGGAAAAGGCTTTCCTAATGGGCTTTGGGCATCCAAAATCCCTTGATCCAAAATATGATTATTTGGGAAAATTTTTAGAACCCCATTCACTAAAAGTTTGCCTTAGGAAGGCCGAAAGCCCAAGGCATGTCCTCGGCTGTCTTGGGCTTTTAGCTTTCTCAGCATGCAAGGCTACGGTTAGTAAAAAAAAATTCTTATAAAACAATCATCACCAATTTTTTGGCTTCCTATTTTTGCCCTCATTTATGAGGGGTCATCATCTTCTCTAGGCCAAAAAGGTCGTGTGTGGCCGGCGACGGGCAAGAGAGGGTCTAGCGTGGTCGCACGACACAAGCAAACGCCGCCTAGAGTTGTACAACCTCATGTGGCCCTTGCTTGGGTGAAGTGACCTCTCCTAAGGGCCACACGACCCTGGCGGCCCTCGATGGGGTTGCTTGACCTCAATGAAGGGTCGTGGAACCCGGGCCGGGGCCGCTTTAGGTCGCCCGGCCTAGATGGCCCTTAGGGGTTGCGTGACCCAGATGGCCATCACCAAGGTGGTAGCGACCTCATTGAGGGCTCGCAAGGGTCGAGCGACCCTAGCCGGCCCTCGCTAGTGATCGCCAGCGGCAGCCTATCCTTTGTTGGAGCTAGGAAAAGGTTTTAGTTTTTCTTTTTCCTTCTTATAATAAGAAAATAAGAAAAGTCCTTTGCCAGAATAATTTTTTCAAACACTAACGTACCAAAAATTGCTTTACAATGATACGTTTAAGTTACAATTTAGCAAATACAATCTCCATTTCGAAAAACTTCTTTAACTTAAAGCCCTTTACAGTTTTACAAAAACTTTCCACAAAAACCCATCCGAACACAACCATAGTCATCACTGGAGCCTCACCCGACACAATACCGACACGGCGGGACCAGTCCAGCATCAATAACATCAGCTCAGTCGAAGGTTTGAATGCACCATCTGTAAGAAAAGGCATTGCTAAATTGCTTAAATCAGCTCTTAAGGAGCAGCATTTCTAAGAGGACATAAGGAAGTATTTATTAGGAACTTTGCCATTAAGGTGTGTAATGCCTGCACACCTAAAGCGTCATAGGTGATCCAGTAGGGGTGTACACTAGTTTTTTAATAGTAAGTCACAGCCAGATTTTGATTTGAGTACATGAAAAAAAAAATTCCTCCCGAATGTTTTTCAAATTTGGCTTCATTGTCTTTGCATGACTTCAAAAGAATTTTAACGTTCACTAATTTTGACGCAATTACATTGTGATGGTATTTATATCCGGCATCATCTATTATATACGGTGAAGCAGAGTCTCCATTACTATGCTCACCCTGTAGTACTTCACTTTGCTTCTGCTGACACGAGGCATAGTTTTGTCATTTTGCCTACATTCGCATGCTCGTAACTTGACACTTCACTTGAATATAGTGATTGCGACATGCATGACACGTGGCACAATTTTATCCCAAACTAACTTTCATCTACAAAGGGAGGTAGATTTGGGTCAGGAGTACCGATTTGAGATTTTGTGTTAGAAGAAACTTAGTTTGTGGGTAGCTGTGTTATAGTGGTACTAATTTAAGATTTTTGCAAAACGAAAACTAATTTGAAGTAAATTTGCATACTGATTTGAGATTTTTAATGGTGTTAACTTTAGTTTATTTAGTAATTGTCCAACACAAGTTTATTTGTGGATTTTTTCATATTGTGTACCTTTGTATTATTCAATTGTACCAAATATTATCTAAAACGTAAAATGATAAGAGTTATCTTTGATTTGCTAAATTGTCTAGCATCCTTTTTTTTTCCCTTTCAGAATGTCTATCAAAGTTAGTTTCACTGTTTCTGCAGGACTTCGAAAATTTGAAGTACATTAATTTCAGTTCTCGTGAGTCACTGGTTCATATGCCCGACCTTTCGTGTACTCCAAATCTCGAGGAATTGAATCTTGAGGATTGCAAAAACTTGGTAGCAGCCCACGAGTCCATTGCATGTCATGACAAGTTACTCGGGGTGAATTTCTGGGGGTGCTCTAAACTTAGTGTTTTTCCAAATGAGCTCAAGTCAAAAAATCTCCGAAATCTCAATCTTGGAAAATGTTCAAAATTTGAAAGGTTCCCCGATATTCCACATAAGCTCGAAGGCCTGAAAGAGCTTGGGTTACAAGAGATAGCTATTAAAGAGCTTCCTGGATCGATAGAAAATCTTGTGTCTTTGGAGAAAATGCATTTAATTAGTTGCCAGGACCTAACAAGTCTTCCATCTAGCATTTACAAATTACAAAACATTGAAGAGTTGGTACTTTGGGATTGCACAAATTTATTCAAGTTCCCAAAGTACGAGGATTCAGCTGATCCATGCATGATTGGATTTTCAAGTTTGCGCTGGTTAAATCTTACGGGATGTAGTCTGTCCGATGTAGAGTTTCTTGAGAATCTTTCTTGTTTTCCCAGCTTGACAGAATTAATTCTGGCGTGGAACAATATTACTAGCCTTCCTACATCCATCAATAAGCGCGATCGTTTATCTCTGTTGCATGTTCAAAGTTGCCATCAGTTTAAAAGAGATTCCCGAGCTGCCGCCACTTTTGAATTTCCTTTTGGCGGATGGTTGCGAATCTCTGCAAAAAACTGGAGGTTTAACTTCATTTCACAATTTTGTCCCTAGAGGGTTGGCCATGGCTAATATTTCCCCATCTGACCAGGTTACTCTCTCTCTCTCTCTCTCTCTCTCTCTCTCTCTCTCTCTCCATATTTCCATGTGGAGTAACACAGAAAATGTGCCGATGTGATGATTTGAACTTAGGCCTTGATTGAAGAGGATAAACATGATTGCCACTTGAAAAACCTTTTGGGGTTAAGGACATAATTATTTAGCTTTTGGTGGAATAAAGGCAGTATACATTGATAGAAGGTTGAATAGAATAGGGTGGACCATAATGAATCGATCACATTTATGTTCTCTAGGACTAGAACTCAAAATATTCATTTCTATACTTAGCAAAAACTTTGTCATTTACTAATTTTCTTGGCCATTAACAGCTAACTAATTAAAAATCAGATAAAGTCAGAAAATGTTGCATATGTATCCCCATTGGCTTGAATATCCAGAGTTTGCCAAATGCATTGTAGTGGAGGTGGCTACCGTACTTGTATGGGACTGATTTCTATCACATGAGACTTCTATATTAACGCAAGCGAGGGTCATTGGATCTCTACTCACTTATTGAGCTCCAAGTCAAAGTAGAATTCACGAGCATTACGTACTAAACTCAGATTGAGTTTTTCTAACGCTCTATCTTTGTAGCAGAATACTGGTCATTACATGATTTGTCTTCCTGGAGAAGAGATGCCGGGGTGGGTCCTCCCTATTGAAGATGATTCTGTATTCTTCATGGCTTCAAAGGAATTGTATGGCAAGTTTCTTGGATTTGTTCTTTGTGCAGTTTTAAGTAATGACGAACAGAAAGAGGGAACCGGAACCCGACTTATGATTGAACCATGCATTGATGGTGAAACGAGGAATTGCAACCTACAATATGATGATTTCTTGTTTACAGATTCGAATCGTATCTGGCTTGCGTATTTTATACCATCCAAGTTGTGGGGAGTAGTTGATTTTGGTCAAACTGATGGGGGTTATGCACAATTTAGCCTTAGAGTATCGGGTGGAATCGTGAAAAAGTGGGGATTCCGAATAATATGTAAGCAACTAGAGGATGATTTAGAGGTTGTGCTTGAAGACAGTGAGCTAATAGATCCAGCTTTACTCTACGAGGTTGCTGATGAATCAACGGATTCCGAAGCCTGACCATTCACTTATGCACGGTGATCGTTCAATCGAAACAGATCTGCAGAAGGACTTGCAAGGTTGTCAATTGAGCACCGACGTAAGTTTGTTCTCCCTCAAGGCGTGCCAACGAAGAATATGTTGACTTCCAATTCGACCAGCAGAGATACGCAATGGTGGTGTTGGCTTGCAGCTTTCGTAGTTAGAATGATGGAAACTTGCCGAGGAAGTGGGTAAGTGAACTCGCTGATCTTCATCACAATGCCTTCTTTCTCCTTGTTCTTCTCGTTGTACTTTCTCAAAAAATCTCGTAACACGCTGCTAGTACCTATTTTTACCCAAGTCTACCGTATATTCGAAATGAAACTCTGTAATTCTTTCTCCGCCATAGGCAAACTTCGATCATCTTCCATCAGACACTAGCAAGCTCTGACGAATGTAAGATCGCCACCTGCCAATGGAGGCGACATCCTGAAGCAGAGTCCCAGTGAACAGTCGGCAAGCGGAGGCCACAGACTACCACCGCCGACCGGAGCTGTGGAAACTGGTCACGCAGCTTTGGGTGAACGATTCTCTCTGAGCTTCTGGGCTTCATGCAGTTTGCCATAGATCAGGTAACGCCTGACACATTCCATTAGTTGATGTGATTCTTGACATGGATATTGAATTCGACTCCTGTGGTGCTACAATTGTGCGGGAACTTGAAGCATGTGCCGTTGCATTTGTACGAGAGAGACGTTGGATAAATGTTTCTTCGTTAGTATAGTCTGTGGATGTTTGGTGGTGAATTCATAGCTACTTAACGTTACTCGCTACAAATCCAGGGACAACCTCTAGAAGGTATAACTTCTCATTCTTTCTTTTCATACCCGGCAATTTATGTACGTGAAGTCTAGGTTCGAAGGGAAAACAAGCGAGGGAGAGTGAAACAATGGGAAGTAGGGTGTACGTGGGTTGGTTCAGTCCCCTTTTTAGGCGGAAAGCTGAGCCGATCCGGGTGCTATAGGTTGGGAACTCCCTTATGCGATAGCGTACAAGAAGGAAAAACACCTAGAAGCTAAAACTCCTGGAAGTGTCTTCAATGTCTGAGCGAAACCTAATGAAGGAAAGATAAGCAACTTCAAGCAAGCAAAACTTGTTAGAGTTCATATCGCATACGCCTGAATTAATCTTGTAGATACTCTCAATCACTTAACTTGAAGGAGAAAACATTTCTCATGAAATGCACTTCCTAGATTTATGTCCACCTACATCGTGAGAAGCTGTCTTTTTTCACAAAGCTCCTAGATTTGATATGCTTGGCCTGTTTTTCTCCTTTCGTAGGCAACAAGACATGTAGAGATGGAATCTCTTGTTGTCCTTCAGGAACAGTGGCAGAGAGACTTGGTTTTCAGCTGCAGAAGTTGCCGAGAAGTTTTCGGCATGCTCCCTTTATGTGTGCCGTGGCATTATCGATCATCGGTACATGTTGGTCACACTGAAAAGAAAACTCAGCTTTCCTCTTTAGGTAATAAAGGCAGCATTCTATGGCTCTGCAAATGATGAAGTTGGAGGCTGTGGTTCGACGCTGACGTTGCGTTCAGGTAGCTCCGAGGCATGCATTTCTGAACTTGCTTTGGTTGCTGATTTTGTAATTACTTAGCTCCACAGTGAAATTGAGGAGCTAATAACATATTTAAATATTGTTAATAATTACCTTTCCTTCTTTTAAAAAAAAATAAGTTCGTCATGTATTGTTACTCTTTATTTCACATCAGTGAGCATCTTTTGCCGCCCAACTTGCTTTATTCTGTCTCTGAATTACTAAACACTTATCAGAACAAGCAATGAAAAAACGAAAAAAAAAAAAATGTTGACCGCTCAAATGTAAGGAATGACTAATGCACTATAGTTGATTTTCAAGGACAATTGTCCAAAAAGTCCTAAGCTCATTGTACGACGGCCAATTCAATCATAAATTTTTCGATTGGATTAGTTTTGTCAAAAAAAAAAAAATTGACGAGTTTGTTCAACATGAGTAAAACCCTTTCTGGGTACTACCGCTTCATTTCCCACGTAAGAGTCGAAATACCATTATTAGTAGTAATCATAATCAAGTTGGCAAGTGTTTTCGACAGAAAAAAAAAATTGCAAGTTTGGGGCCCCCAGGCCTTTCCATGAATGGGCTTTTTGGCTAATTGAAGTGAACTGCATGTTAGCTCGTGCCATGCACGGATTCTGAAAAGAAAAATTACTATTGAATAAGACAAAATTAAAGTCTACCTAATTGTGAAAATGAGTAGACAAACTAATAATCATTTCTGGAAAACATTGCAAGTTTTCGTATAATTATTAATCATCTATTGAAACTTCATGATTTTCTTCACGCCGGGACGAGTGTCGACTATGTTTCAAGCAGTTTAAAATTTTCGATCCCATATATCGAATTTTTTAAAATCAGAAAATTATTAAAGTTAAACTGAAGCAGCAGTAATTGTAAGTTCGAAACTGACGATGCAATTTGTCAGTCAATTTTTTTCTAGTGGAACTCGTCCAATTTTGAAAAAAGGGGAAAAACAGCTATAATTCTGAACTAGCATAAGCATCAAACTTGGATCATAGCCGCATCGTGGGCGTCATCAATCTTTAGCATAAAGTACTTGAAATCCTTCAATTAGTCACGTCTCCTCTAATTCAATGGACATGAAAACCAAAACATTGCCAAGACATATGACATAATCACTGCCGTGTATCCCTCGCGGATTCTTCAAAGTTATAATTTTGGAAGTAGAAGTCCAAAAATTCACCCAAAAGTTTAAGCGTCAATGTTCTTTCCTTTCTAGGTCGGGGTAAACCCCTTTGATCCGAATGGTTAAATAGCTCTAGGAGTTGAAACCAATTGTTCTTTAGGTTGATTGCGAACAAAACCTTCAACTAGACTCTAAAGCGACAATCGAAAGCTCAAGGCTCGAGAATTCAGTTACAGCGCGAAACAATTAGCATATTCCACATCACCCTTTCGGTACCACATTCCTTGGTTGAATCGTCGTATCACGAGATTTCTTATAGAAGTACATACATGCCTATCGCAACGATGGATTTTATTTTGAGTTTGATTAATCCTAAGATATTTTATGAGTTGCTACTAACTTTTTAGGATCGGCTAGAAAGCAAACGAGGCATAGAAGTTTTGTCTTGTTTTCTATGCAACCAGGGGATTTTCTAAGTTTGGTGACTTGATTATGCTAATCGTCCAATTAGCACTCTTTCGGTACCTATAACTTGGTATGATTGTTATCTACCTGATCAAACGAATTTTTACCAAATTCTGATCCTATTAGGCCATTTGATATCGCTTTGTGTTCATGCATGTGTTCTCCTTTGGATTTATTATGTTCACAAGCGATCGGGCCCGTCCGATTGAACCGGTCAGCAAGTCAACGCGATCAACGATGGTCAATGATGACGTGGCACAGTGACGTGGCAGCGGGCCAACATGGTGGGTGACATCGTCAGTGTCGCCGGCGGGGAACGTAGTGCGTTTGGCGCGTGCACGACCGCGAACCTATGGAGGCACGCGCATATCACGCGCAGAGAGATCGAGACACGCTTGACGAGTTGTCATCGGTCAAATATGTGAACTCCGCTTCCGTGGGTGGCAGGAGGTGACAGATCCACCCCCACGACATTCAAGGAAGGAAGAGGGCGGTTTAAAAGTCCATGAGTAGTTTATTTTTTTTTTATTAGAGTTGTTTTCTTCACATGCTAAAATGATAAAGGGAAGACGCTTCACATTGATAGATTGAAAATAATAACTAGTTTCAAACTCAAAGTTTGCGAACCGGAATTGGGGACCTCAGCTATGTATTGCCATAAGCTGGTAACTTGCAGCTGAAAAATCAAGGGCATCTATGAGGCAAGAACTTGATGAACGTTTCTCTTCATTAAATCATTAATACATAAGAGGGCTGCGCACACGACTTTTAGGTTTCGTTTTCTTAGACTTCCCCCTTTGCTTTTTCTTCTCAATGGACTTCACACACTTCCGGAATGAAAGAAGCTCTTGATCTTTCAAAGTCAAATAGGAACCGATGATTCGCCTGTTGAAACGCTCCAAGCGCATGCCGTCCGCCACTGCTTGCGGGGATGATGGTCAAGCAAAAACCACTATCATAGAATTTGAACACATTTTCGCAGGAAGAAAAAGATCGGCTCCTGGGAAATGATATGCCATCGTTGGATATGTATAATTCCCACGAGGCACGCCATAGCATACAACAAAATTGCCTGGCTTAAAAGGCTTAGGGTGCAAAGAGTATTTGCTCAAGAAATATTCGATTATTGCTTCTCTCACGGGATAATAGGCAAGTTCAACAAGCATACTACGAGGACTTCCCGAGTCAAGATGCAACCCTCCTCCTAAAGCCCTAGGATTTATATGTAGGGGCTTTCTGTTGAAGCTAATGCCTGGGAGATTAACCTTGTAGTCCACATTAGAAATCAAAGCTGTCGTATGAACAATTGATCTAGGATGGTCACTTATTGGCGCATCGTCCCCAAAGTTTGAGTAATGTGTGGGTACCGCCACAGCTGTGCCTCGAGGGCAAGCAATACGAGATGCGTCTTTTAGTCTCACTGGCAAATTGTGTCATAATAGACCTCTTCCCCGCTCCCAAGCCAAAAAATCCGGATATGGTATTACTTTCTCCAAGCCTAAGCACATGCATGATGTGGTTGTTTAGGCCACAACCGAACACGGTTTTGGGGAATCCTCCGATAGATCCATTGCCATCCCGAAAGATAAAGGTATCCGATCCGACCTGCCCCATGCTACTACAATTGCGCTCTCCAAAATGGTAATAACTTATATTATAGGCACAACTACCATTTATACATATGGGAGGAACACAAAGGAGGTGTTCACATGGTAAAGGCCGATAAGTTTGCGATTTGCTTCTTTGGAAGTTACCTTGCCTTAAGGGGAAACAAGTAGTGCATCCTTCGCATTGCATCCATGTATCGTCGCTACTCGTTGGCATGGTATGAAGGTGTGCCAACCATCAAGCTAGTTATGTAATACGCAATAATGGGATGCTTAGAAACCGTTGGTTTCAGTGCATTGGGGCCATGTCCTGTTGACTCCTTCCACTTCATTGAACTCGGAGAAACCATTGATGATTCAAGTTGGCGAACATGGGCTACTTCATTGATGATTCAAGTTGTCGTCATTTGACACTTCATTGAACTCGGAGAAACCACTGAAGTGTCAAATGATGACAAGAACTACTTTGGAAAGCATGGTAGTGATGAGGCGTCGGTACCCCATAAGACGAGATGATTGGAGGATTACAAATTTCGAGGACGAAATTTTGTAAGGGGAGAAGAATTGTGACATCCTAAATTCCGACCCACTTTCGAAGCTTTGAATAAATGAAATGTCTCATTGATATATTTCAGTTGAATCTCACTCAGAATTGATCCCTCTCGAGCAGACTAACCAAATGGGAATGGCTATCTAGAAAAATCAAATACGTTGACCTAAGAACTTGATCCTGGATTGACTCTTTGGCCATGAAAATTGTCGAGGGAATATTCTGGACCAATATAGGCCGATCTTAGAATGATTAAGGAACGATTTGGATAATACCCTACACTTGGATCTCGGGTGATTCCGTTTGACCTCGTATGGGTTCCGAATGTCCCTAAATTATTTTCTGACGATCGTGTCCATCGGGACTAGTGATTGACCCTCGCAATTGAATGACAACCAAAGTCGTCATAGTTCAAGAAATTCTTAAAGGTGATATTAATCACGGGTCGATACGCATAACTCCTAAAAGCCGCCCGTTAGTTTGACATACGCTGAAATTTCTATTGATCGAGATTGATCGCGAATCGAGCTTGAGAATTTGACGTCGGACCTTCAAGAGTTTCAATAATTAAATTTTGGACATTTCCTCATCCGAAGTACGATTTCTTTGCGGTTCGCCCCAAAGGGTTCGGGAAAAATAAAATTTGGACTGGAGATGGGAAAAGACCCATTTACCCTTGAAAAATATACAAGTTTTCACTTTGGCTCAAGGGCATTTTGGTCAAATAATCCCCTTGACCGAAAATGTTGACTATTCTTTGGTGAGAAATGACCATTTTGCCCCTCTTGCATTCAAGACACCAAAATATCTCTCCCAAAATATTATCCTACCCTTTTATTATTAATTGTTGGTCTTCTTCTCCAAACTTTCAAGACAACATTCTCTCTCTACCTCACTTTCTCTCTCTTGCTCATCACCTCTTGGCCGAATTCTCGCTCTCTCTCCCACCTCCATTGCCGAAATTTTTCTAAACCGCCGCCGGTGTCACCTTGGACCGCCGGAGCTCAACCTTCTACCGTGAGCCACCTTGGACCGCTAGATCTTCGTGGATCAAAGCTGATTGAGAGGAGTCGCTGGAGCTACCGGTTGGAATCAAAATTTCTTGCGACTTTCTCGCCGAAAAACTTGTTAAAATTGTAGTAAGTTGGTCCCTAACCTTAGATTAGGTATCTAGGTTGCTAATAGACTATAGATTGAGTGATTTTGGTGAAAAATGGGTTGGTTTTGTGCTAGTTCATGGAGTTGGCCAAAAATGCAAATGAAGGGAGGAGAGAGAAATGTGTTCTTGCATGAATAGTGAAAATGCATGATTGATTTTGGATGGCTAGGATTTGATCTAGCTTATCTTGCTTTAATCCAACGGCCTAGGATGAATCTTGTTGAGGAAGCTTGATCGGACGGCCAAGATTATTTCCTGCTTAGTGAAGATTAATCAAGTGGTGGAAAATAATCGCACGTGATGATATTTTAATCGGACGGCTCAGATTAATTGCTACGTTACTATAGTTTATTTCTATGGTACGTATTAATTGTATGTTAATGGAATTCTGATCGTACGGTGATTATTGATTGCTACATTAGTATAATTTCGATCGTGTGGCGTAGATTAATTTTTATAGCGACAAAAATTAATCGAGTGGCCCGATTGGCCATTGGACTATTGTGACCTTATAGGGTGGTCCCGATTTATTAATTCCCTAATGTGAGTGAATCATGTGGTATTGATAGAATATTTCTTCGGTATAATTAAATCGAGCGGTCTCGATTATGTGGAAGGGAAAAATTGAAAAGATAGTGTGGACCCGATCTTTTATTGGAGAAAGTTGGGAAGGTCGTGTGGTCTAGATCCGCTAATTAGAAAGATTAGCAGGATCATGAGATGAGGATTGATCGATCGGAAGGATATATGTGATCGTGTGGTATCGGATGAGCGATCGAGAAATTATTGCGATTAGATGGTCTCAACGTGGAATTATTGAGAAAAAGTGTGGAATTTTAGCCTGAGGTGTTATGATGCGGGCTCTTTTATCATTATTTTACCTTGAGGAGTTATGACGTGGGGTGCGTATCTTATGAGACCATATTTTGCTTGAGGCGTTATGACGCGGGCTCGGTTATTATTATTTTACCCTGAGGCGTTAAACGCGGGGTTGTACTTATTATAATATCATGAGGCGTTAAATGCGGGATAGTGACCTGATGCGTTATTACGTGGGCACGTCCGGTTATAATATAGCCCGATGCGTTAAACGCGGGCTGTGGACCAATGTGGAATTTTATATGATAGCCTGATGCGTTAAACGTGAGCTCTAGATCAACGTGAAATATTTATAATGGCCTGAGGCGTTATTACGCGGATCTGTCCAATTATAATATAGCCCGATGCGTTAAACGTGAGCTACGGACCAATGCGGAATTTTGTATGATAGCCTGATGTGTTAAACGCGAGTTCCGGATCAACGTGAAATATTTATAATGGCTTGAGACGTTATTATGCGGGTCTGTCCAATTATAATATGGCCCGATGCGTTAAACGTGGGCCCCGAACCAACATAGAAGTTTATACGATAGCTTGAGGCGTGGAACGCGGGCTTGGGAGCAATGTGGAATATTTTTATTCTAGTCTAAGACGTGAAATATCGATATGAGGGTAACGTGGAATATTTATGAAGGTGTGGCAATTTTTGGAGAAAGAATGGAATATTCGAGAATTTATTTGTGGAATTTTTTTATTGTCGAATAATTGTTGGAAATTGCTCGCCTAGGACGTGTCTGGAGGCACTAGAGCCCTAACCTAGGGTTAGGGGCTTTCTTACTGAGATTTTATCTCATCCCGTCGTGGGCTCTCATTTTTCGGACACTCCACCTCAACAATGAATGATCCGCCCGGGAGATTCGGTATTCCCCGAGGTCATGGTACCAGGAGAAGATGAGGAGGTTGTAGAGCCATCGGATGCGGAATAGCCACCCGAGCTTGACAAGGATGAGTTGGAGGCGAGAGATGATACAAGATCGGATAGCGAGGACGAAGCCTATGGTAGTTGGCCTCTTGAGTTTTTGTAGACTATTTTCGTTTGGAAGCATAGCGGGCTTCAACCACGTAATCTTTTGTTATAGGTGGTCACAGGCTTATACAGTGGCCTCCGAAATCCTAGGTTTGAATGTTGTAACAATTATGTATATATATACATAAGTTTGTTTTACTGTCCCAAGTCATCGTGATGTTAATTGGTTTCTGTACGGGGAATTGTTTCTGCTTCCGCAAGTGTTCTATTTGTTGGCCTTTGGATCTTGGATAACTGTACACAGTCGTGGCCGGGTAGGATATCGACAGCTCGCGGGGTTCGGGTCGTGACAATTTGGAATTCTAGTTAGATTGGCAGAGATGAATATGGCAGTGTTTGCTCGCTGCTTCTGTTGTTAGAATGATCGGTACACTTGAGGACCTCCACTTTACATATGAATTGCTTCTGAGGAGAGAAACTCGACTTACTTCTCGGCAAGGGTGTTGCACCGGCCTGGCCCCTGGGCGAATAGTTTCATGTGTGGACACTGGAGAGCACATTTCATGCAAAGAAAACTAAGACAGGAACAAGATCCCATGCGCATCCAAGAACACCCTCGTTGAGTTTTATCTATCTTTGTTCTCCATTTGTACTTTTTCTTAAGTTGCTTCTTGCACTTTCATCCTCCTTGTATTTTCGTTTCGAAATTTTATCTCATTTCAATGTAATTTCAATTCCAGTTCATCTACTTTTATTCGCACTCAATTTCATATAGATTCATTCCTCCATCCAAGCCTCACTCGTACATTTTACACTCTACTATGAAATTAGGCGCCATCTCTGTAGTTCGCCCTTCACTCAACCGTCACTACAATACACGACTCATAAAAATTATACCACATAGTTGCCCCATTACGTCATTTTCTAATGACCATGTCTTGAAAATTATAAGTATCAATTTTTTTGCAAAACAAAGGAATACATGAGAATTGTTTTTAGACGTAAAAAAAAAAATCCTCATTTAAAATAATAAACAATTACCTTCCCTTTTTTGCTCAAATCTCCTTTATCCCTAGCTAACTTAATACCTAAGCAGAATCCAGTAATTCTCTCCTCTTTGTTCTTTTTCTTTGATATTCCCGTTGTAAGCCCCTTCCTTTTGTCCGCCATAAGCAAACTTCCAACTCTATCGACGCCTCTTTCAGCATCACCACTCCACATCCTCCCTACAACGCGGATGAGCTATCACGAATGGAAGATCGCCACCTGCCAGCGGAGGCGACGAGCAGAAGTTCGTCTTTGAGAAACAAAGTCCCTAGCAAACCGACAGCAACGGAGACCCGCCAGCAGAGGCAACCTACTATCACCGCCGACTGAAGCCATGGAAACTGGTGACGTAGCTTCGGGTGAACGATTCTATCCTAAGGTTCTAGGCTTTATGCAGCTTGCTATAGATCAGGTAATGCCTATTGCCTGGCATGTCCGAATTTGATTAAGGTGATGTAATACTTGAGCTAGGTTTTGAATTCGACTCAGTAGATGCTACAGTTGCACGGGAACTTGAAGGTTGTGTCGTTGAATTTGTTCGAGAGACGCTGAATCAGTGTTTCTTTGTAAGTTTTGTCTGTGGATGCTTCATAGTGAATTCGTAGTTCATTGAAAGAAGTAGGTGAAAGAAAAACAGCTGAGGGAGAGTGAACTAATGGGAAGTAGGGTGTACATTTTCATTAGGAGATGCAACAACCTTGGCAGCGTCTGTGGTTGATGTTATCTGATATGTGTTTTACACTGTTAATTCTTCTTTTTATTATTGTTCCACTAGTTCATGAATTTGTGTATCTCTGTTGACTTTACTTTTGCGCATATACTTCATGTACTTTTACCAGTAGGCCCGATTCGCAGTGGCCGTCGCCCCTTTAGTAACGGCGGCATGGTTAAGTGCTACTTGAGAGTTTCGCCGAATATCTCCCACTCTTACCCGATGTGAACAACCATTTCCGGTTGGGAAAGCTACTGGGGAAAGAATGATTCACAATGGTCTATAAATAAAGAGGAGCTAGTTGACATTGGAAAGTAAATGTAAGAACACTTTGGAAGAAAATAAATATACCGTAATTGTCTCAACTTTTCTTTTGTTCAGTTGAGTAGCTGAACTTTCATAATATAGCTCAACGTGATCCTTTTGGTTAAATAATGTGGTATGTCTTTCCTTTTTTTTTTTTTTTTTTTGGTTGTTGCTGGCTTGACTCATTTACTCGGTAAATACGGTCCATATTGCTCAATAGGAGGTGATCGACAAAGTAGAAGGCCCATGTCAAAAGGGCATAAATTGACATTAAGCCCAATATGAAAATGTTGGGGATCAAACGGACACGGCCAATTTCTCTCTCATTTCTAGGACATTTCCATCCTGATGTAGTTTAGGTTTAGAGTTCTCTACGTGTATATTTTCAAGATTTCACTATATTCGAGTTTTGTTTGTGAACAAATCCAATTTCATTAGAGATCAAAAGAGAGTTTCATGAAGGTTTCGCTTTATAGGTGTCAAATCTATACTCATTCAATTTTTTTACTCTACTCGGTAATGGTATGGGGACGCCAAACCTAGGCGTGCACTAAGGCAAAGCCGTAACAGTAGATGAAGTTTTTAGTGTGTGCTCATTGCTGAAAAAGAGTTCGGTGATTGGCCGTCGATTATGGTGTGAAAAAGTCATAGATCTTTTCTTTGAGCATGCAATCCATTACCTTATTATGATGATTTTTCTTTTATCTGGAGCTTTATTTTGTTTTGAAGTTATCTT